>NC_060178.1:67632419-67982419 GCF_021184085.1 Oncorhynchus gorbuscha
CCGAGTCCTGGTCCTAGGTCCAATAAGTTGGGCGCTGGGCAAAACGGACTGACATTTGTGCAGTTTCCTCTTCAGTTCTTGGATCTCATCCTCCCTGTCCGCTAGACGCATCTCCAAGTCTCGTATTCTCTCCTCCTTCGACATTAAAATCTTGGAAAAATCCTCCTCTAGGTCACTCATTTTGAAATCTGAGGAAACTTCTCGGTTGTTTATTCTCGAAAAACACAACTCCTATATTTAAACCGTTTTTTTGTGGTCAGAATTCCGTTGTTTCCACTGCTTAAACGGGCTCCACCGTGCGTATTCGGAAGGATCCCTTTGCAATCCACGTGTTTGTGTCGGTTGGTGCTGATGGGAGGGGATTTAAATCGGTGTTTAAACAGCCGAGCGGGCGGTTGATAGATCCGCAGCGCTGGTCCGCTGGGCTGCTGGTCCACAGACATATATCCTGACCCTCCAGGGACCTATTGATGATCCTTCATTTAGAAACCAATACAGTAGTCTTCCTCTTTGGGGAGGCAAGCCATATGCTGGACAGAAACATAGCCTACTATATTGTCATAGTGTGGAAGATTGTAGCTTTGGGACAACAACATCAGTAGTCTGTGTATTGGTTGGACTCCATGAGTTATGCATCGTTATGCAAAATAAACCTACCACAATATACCCAGCTTCTCACAATAACAGGTTTATTGTCAACAAAGGCATTTTCATAATCTCTAGGAAAAATACTTACCAGATGTAAAATGAAATGTGTCCCTTTGCTATCAAATAAACCTCTGCATCCAACTTTTGTCTGAACAGCAGCATATTCCTGTTGAGTTAGACAGTGGGCTGCCAATTAGACCACGCACCTCACTCAATATCTCCTACCATTAAATGTACTGTCTACACAGCAGGATTATGGTGCCATTCAACAAAAAGTTAGATTCAGACCTTTATTTGATAGGGAGGGTCACAGTTCACTTTATATATAGTAAGTAGAGTTCCTATAGATGATTCCTTTATTGACAGGGAACGTTTTTGTTTGGTGTAGCCTGCTATATTGTTGTAGCCACTCACCTAGAAACCATTCATTAGCAACTGAGGAAGTCCAAACAATACACATACTGCTGATGTTGTGTCCCAAAGCTAGGGAGACACACCCGCAGGATATAGGGGTGCTGAGGTTGCTGCAGCATCCCCTGATAAATCGAAAATAAATCATATTCATTTTTATTTGTTTATAAATACATATAATACCCAACAAATTAGTGAACTAGGCCTTTATTATTACTCATGTATGAGAGCACCCCCACCCCAAAACATATTCATGCAGCCATGTAGGGAGATCGTTTTTGCATTGACAAATGTTCACCATCTTGAAATCATCAACACAAAGCTTCTGGAATGGCAGCAGACACCCTTTGATCCGAGCAGCGAACGTAGCCCAGTGAAACTCGGTCTGGCTAGAGATCTGATTCACGAGCCTGTTAGACAGAAACACTCACCCCATTGTTGTCTCATTAGACTACATGAAACTCAATTAGGCTATAACAACCCACACAATTACAGGCAAATGACAAAATTAAGGAAACACCAACATAAAGTGTCATAGTAGGGCCTTGGGCAACCACGAGCCAGAACAGGTTCCATGCTTCTTCCACGAGAAGTTCCATCATTTGGTGATTTGTTGATGGTGGTGGAAAACGCTGTGTCAAGTGCCACTCCAGAACCTCCCATATGTGGTCAATTGGGTTGAGATCTGGTGACAGAGACGGCCATGGCATAAGGTTTACATAAGATTCATGCTCATCAAATCACTCAGTGACCACTTGTGCCCTGAGGATGGTTGCATTGTCACCCTATGGGGGAATAGCCATGGTAGCAGAGAGGAAGAGGCGAAGCGAGAGGTTTCACTCTCGCCAAAATCTGTTCAAAATAAGCCCAATGCTTGTAGCCTGCCTTCTTGCGTTTGGGAGAATGACTCCCATTGTTAGGGAATGTACACCACTGGTCAAAGTTTTAGAACACCTACTCATTCAAGGGTCTTTCCTTATTTTTACCATTTTCTACATTGTAGAATAATAGTGAAGACATCAAACTATGAAATAACACATATAGAATCATGTAGTAACCAAAAAAAAGTGGGTAAATGTAAAGAGAGGCCAATGTTGTCATACACACAGGCGGGAATGTTTCATTAAGATTCTGAGATAAAAAATAGAGCCAACATTTGCAAGTAGAGTTCATAGTAGTCTATCCTTTCTGGGTCTCTCAAAATCAATGGAAGTGTTAGGAAAAAAAACTCTCACTCAACGTCAATAAAACAAAGGAGATGATCGTGGACTTCAGGAAACAGTAGAGGGAGCACCCTCCTATCCAAATCACAGGGACAGCAGTGGAGAAGGTGGAAGTTTTAAGTTCCTTGGCGTACACATCACAGACAAACTGAAATGGTCCACCACACAGACAGTGTGGTGAAGAATGCACAACAGCTCCTCTTCAACCTCAAGACGCTGAAGAAATGTGTCTTGTCACCCAAAACCCTGACAAACGTTTACAGATGCACAATCGAGAGTATGCTATCGGACTGTATCACTGCTTGGTACGGCAACTGCACCGCCCACAACCTCAAGGCTCTCCAGAGGATAGTGCGGTCTGCACAACACATCACCGGGGGTAAACTACTTGCCCTCCATGACACCTACAGCACTCGATGTCACAGGAAGACCAAAAGGATCATCAAGGACATCAACCACCCGAGCCCCTGCCTGTTCACCCCGCTATCATCCAGAAGGTGAGGTTAGTGCAGGTGCATCAAAGCTGGGACCGAGAGACTAAAAAAACAGCTTATATCTCAAGGCCATCAGACTGCTAAACAGCAATCTGACTCAGAGAGGCTGCTGCTGTCACGCCCTGACCTTTTTATGTCTCTATTTTAGTTTGGTCAGCGTGTAATTTGGGTGGACATTCTATTTTTTGTTTTCTATGTTTCTTTATTTCTATGTTTTGGCCGCGTATGGTTCTCGAAAAGGGACAGCTGTCTATCGTTGTCTCTGATTGGGAATCATACTTAGGTAGCCCTTTTTTCCCTCCTTTCAGTAACTTTGTTAGAGGCATCATAGCCCTCATAAGCATCATGGTTGTTTATCTTTGTTTGTTGTTTTGTTGGCGACATTTTAAATAAAAGGAAAATGTACATTCACCACGCTTCACTTTGGTCCACTTCTTTCGACGGCCGTAACAGCTGCCTACATTGAGACCCATTCACTAGCACTAGTCACTTTACACAATGCACTCTAAATAATGCCACTTTAATAATGTTTACATATTTTACATTAATCATATCACATGTACAGTGGGGCAAAAAAGTATTTAGTCAGCCACCAATTGTGCAAGTTCTCCCACTTAAAAAGATGAGAGAGGCCTGTAATTTTCATCATAGGTACACTTCAATTATGACAGACAAAATGAGAAAAGAAAATCCAGAAAATCACATCGTAGGATTTGTAATGAATTTATTTTCAAATTATGGTGGAAAATAACTATTTGGTCACTTACAAACAAGCGAGATTTCTGGCTCTCACAGACCTGTAACTTCTTCTTTAAGAGGCTGCTCTGTCCTCCACTCTTTACCTGTATTAATGGCACCTGTTTGAACTTGTTATCCGTATAAAAGACACCTGTCCACAACCTCAAACAGTCATACTCAAAACTCCACTATGGCCAAGCCCAAAGAGCTTTCAAAGGACACCAGAAACAAAATTGTAGACCTGCACCAGGCTGGGAAGTCTGAATCTGCAATAGGTAAGCAGCTTGGTTTGAAGAAATCAACTGATTTTGCCATGGGGCAGAGAGAAAATGTTGCAATTTTAAAGCTAATTTCCTGGAATTATACCCATTTTGCTGTGTGGTGGAGTGAAAGTTTAGGCGTTTTAAAGCTTATTTCCTGCAATTCTACACATTGAGCCATGACTTATGCCATGTTGATGATATCTGAGTGAGAGTGACTTACAAAATCAATGGGGGCCCCCTGGAGGCCATGGCCCCTGGGCATGTTCCCTGCATGCCCGGATGGTTTTCGGCCATGATTTCTACAAGTTTAGATAACTGGCTAGACAAACTTACTATTCAAGGAATTGTTAGCTGACATGGTTAAAATTTGCTGATACACAACCAAATGTTGAACTTACTCCTTGTATATTCTACTATTTTAACTCTCAAGAGTAAGTTAAGACACCAAAGGAGTTCCTAAAATTGGTTCAGGGGACCCCTAGTGTCCGCTTATGATTGCTTATGCCTGCAGCCAGCCCTGGTGACAGGGTCATAACTGGAAAAGTGCATTGGGCAGCGCAGATCAATCAATCATAGGTTAGATCCTAACTGTATCCTCTATCCCACTAACAAATGTTCTGTACATACAGTGCCTTCGTGAAAGTATTCAGACCCCTTGACTTTTTCCACATTTTGTTACATTACAGCCTTATTCTAAAATTGATTAAATTTTTAAAAATTCCGCAACAATCTACACATAATACAATATAATGACAAAACGAACACAGGGTTTTCGATATTTGAATGGAAATACCATGTTTACATAAGTTTTCAGACCGTTTGCGTTGAGACTTTGAGCTCAGATGCATATTGTTTCCATTGAGAATCCTTGAGATGTTTCTACAACTTGATTGGAGTCCACCTGTGGTAAATTCAATTGATTGGACATGACTTGGAAAGGCACACCTGTCTACATAAGGTCCCACAGTTGAAAGTGCATGTCAAAGCAAAAGCCAAACCATGAGGTCCAAGACAGGATTGTGTTGAGGGACAGATCTGGGGAAGGGTACCAAAATAATTCTGCAGCATTGAAGGTCCCCAATAACAAAGTGGCCTCCATTATTTTTAAACGGATGGCGTTTGGAACCACCAAGACTCTTCCTAGAGTTGGCTGACCGGCAGGGAGATGACCAAGAACCCGATGGTGTCACAGTTATGAGTGAAGAGGTGTGGAGTCAGGCGCAGAGAGCAAAGATGTGGGAAAAACAACACGCTTTAATGTCCCGAAACACAACATGTACAAAGTGAAAACACAAATGAACAGAAATATAACCGGACAGCGTGTAACCCTAAATACAACAAAATACACTCAACCAAGAAAACAGACGAACAAGCCCGCACGAAACAGAAGCGGGCTAAACAGACTATATATACCCTATCCTAATAACCAAACTAGAAACAGGTGCTACCAATTAGACAAAACTAAACGAACACAGAACAACGGATCGGCGATAGCTAGTAGACCGGCGACGACGACCGCCGAGCGCCACCCGAACAAGAAGGGGAGTCACCTTCGTTAATATTCGTGAAAGATGGTCACTCTGACAGAGCTCCAAAGTTCCTCTGTGAAGATGGGAGAACCTTCCAGAAGGACAACCATTTCTGCAACCCTCCACCAATCAGGCCTTTATGATAGAGTGGCCAGATGGAAGCTCCTCAGTAAAAGTCAACAAGATTCGCTGGTCTGATGAAACCAAGATTGAACTTTTGGCCTGAATTCCAAGCGTCATGTCTGGAGGAAACCTGGGACCATCCCTACGGTGAAGCATGGTGTTGACAGAATCATGATGTTTTTCAGTGGCAGGGACTGGGAGACTAGTCAGGATCAAGAAAAAGATGAACGGAGCAAAGTACAGAGAGATTCTTGCTGAAAACCTGCTCCAGAGCATTCAGGACTTCAGATTGGGCCAAACATATACCTTCCAACAGGACAACGACCCTAAGCACACAGCCAAGACAATGCAGAAGTGGCTTCGGGACAAGTCTCTGAATGTCCTTGAGTTCCCAGCCAGAGCCCAGACTTGAACCAGATTGGCTATCTCTGGAGAAACCTGAAAATAGTTGTGCAGCGACGCTCCCCATTCAACCTGACAGAGCTTAAGAAGGTCTGCAGAGAAGAATGGGAGAAACTCTCCAAATACAGGTGTGCCAAGCTTGTAGCTTTATACCCAAGAAGACTCGAGGCTGTAGGTTTTTCAACAAAGCACTGAGTAAAGGGTCTTATTTCTTACGTAAATGTAATATTTCAGTTTCTGCTTTGTCATTATGGCGTATTGTGTGCAGATTGATGAGGGCAATTTTTTTTAGAATAAGGCGTTATCCTAACAAAATGTGGAAAAGGTCAAGGGGTCTGAATACTTTCCGAAGGCACTCTATTACTGTAATAAGATCATATAGTTTCTGTCACAAACTTCAAACTCCACACAGTTGATCCTGTAAGTGCTGCCAAAGGTGCTTCAACAAAGTACTGAGTAATTTATTTATTTATTTTTTTTTTTTTGCAAGAAAATGTAAAACCTTCCCTAGAAAAATCTGTTTTTCTGCCCCTGAACAAGCCAGTTAACCCAGTTAACTCATTTATCCAATGACATTTGCACAAAGGCCTGGGTTTGACACAGATCAGCAGGTTAGCGTAATTGAGAAACAGGCTGTTGGTTGTGGTAATTTAAAGCATTGAAAATCAGTTCTAAATGTGTTGAGTAGCCCTGGTTTACTTTCATTGTTTGGCTCAGAGAGTATGACTGGATGTGAGTGGCTCTGTTGTTATCAAATGATTTCACATGGAGCCACTGCATTGGTCAATGTTTTTGCAGTGCTCCCAAAGCCCTGGGACAGATCAGCAGGGGCAGACGTTAGTCACTGCTTTCCTGTAACGCACACACAGACACACACACGGATGCATACATATATGCACAGATGCATATAGACATAGACACAACTTTACACGTCCATACAAACTCACACACGTTTATACCGGCACACACATCCCTATGAATCCTTAACCACCCCCTACCACAAATGTTCTAATACAGTACACAACCTCACACACACACACACACACACACACACACACACACACACACACACACACACACACACACACACACACACACACACACACACACACACACACACACACACACACACACACACACACACACACACACACACACACACACACACACACACACACACACACTCATGGCTGCCTGCTGCCCGCTGCCCGTATGGAGACCTTAGAGGGGTTGTGACTCAGAGGGTGGTGGGGGTGGGGGTTGATAGAGTTGCTGCTGGTGCCTCTGGTGTCTGTGATGCAGTGATGCCAGCAGCTGGCTGCAGACCTGGGGCGTCTGCTTCAGAGGAGTCTGAAGAGGGGACGAGGTCCACCTGTCCCTGGGCCTCCATACCCACACATAACACCACAGCAACAACAAACAAATTGACTGATTATTGGAAGTGGAACCAGTGTTCTCCCTCCTCTGGAATTTGAGAGCATAGTGCCTTCCTCTCTTAGAAATTATTTGGTCTGTTAAAATTGCAAGTTGAGTTGGCAAATCATCATAATCAGCTTGAGGTTGGACAGATCCCCTTTTGCAGTATTATCAGAACAGTTGTGCTAGATGGGTGTGTAGAGAGACACACACAGGGAACAGGCATGTGAGATTAGCAACAGGTCAGAGGTCATAGGCTGGAATGTTCTCCTCCCCTCACTATCCAGGTGTGCTATGTGAGTGACTGGCTAAATGACCCAGATCATGTGACCCAACAGGATCCAGACAGGTGGGGGATGGGCACAAACAAGACAACAGAATAAATGTTCTACTCTGTACTCTGTTTATTTCAGGTCAATTCACCATGTTGGGTTATATGTGATGGCAATATTACTTCGAAAAATATTTATTTTAAAATAGTCCTTATGCAATTCTTGGAATTTTAAGCATATGCTCTGTAAGGCTGAGATAATACAATGTTATGGCCTCTCTGCCAGTTAGCTGCTTAAAAACATATTTAGGAGGCATTTGTGAGTATTAAGAAGTGAAGTATTGCCATGGAAAAGTCAATAACCTAAATTCTGATTTCACTTTGCCACTGCTGTATGTAGTCAGTCTCAGTGTTGATGCTGGCATCTGAGAAGGACACCTCAGCGTAACCTCAGAGGAGGTCATATGAAGTGACAGCCAAATCAGTCTGATTTGCCCTGTCATTCTCCCCACTCAGCACCAGGTTAGTCACATATCGTCTTATTTTTGAGGAGAGGTGAGTTTCCTCTATGTGTCTGCTGAGCTGAAGCAGGATTCTTTTGGATCCTGTTTCTCCATTTATTCCTGGATCGCTTTTCTCGCCTGTCCCAAACTGTCTGACGCTGCCCCATCAGAGCAATGGTACACTGCGAGTGTCATTCTCTGTCTTTTTTCATTGAAAGTTATTCTTTGACTGTTAAAAATAGTGCCAGGAGATCCAGAATTTGCAGTTCTTAGTATTATGCCTCTGTTTCCCTGCTCACCTTCCCAAGTCCATCATACAGTGCCTTCAGAAAGTATTCACACCCCTTGACTTTTTCCAAATTTTTATGAATTGTGATCCAAGTGTATGTGACAGGTTCTGGGTGATGGGATCGTGACTGGAACAGTGCAGTGGGCAACGCAGATCAATCAATCGTAGAATAGATTCTAACTGTACACTTTATCACACTGGCAAATGTTCTGTGCATACTGTATATCTAGGGCACCAGTATATCTATGCTGTTGCTAGGGTTGAAAGGGCATTGATTTTTGTTGCTACCTTATCAGGGAAATGGTACACTGGAGTGTCATTCGAATCAAATCACATTTTAGTGGTCACGTACACGTGTTAAGCAGATGTTATTGCGGGAGTAGTTTAATGCTTGTGGTTCTAGCTCCAACAGTGCAGTAATATCTAACAATTACACAACAATAAACACAATACACACATCTAAGTAAAGGAATGGAAATAAGAATATATAAATATATGGACAGGCAATGTCAGAGTGGCATAGACTAAGATACAGTAAATACATATGAGATGAGTAATGCAAAAATATGTAGACATTATTAAAGTGACTAGTTTTCCATTATTAAAGGGGCCAGTGATTTCAAGAGTTTTGTTTTTGAGGGAACATTACCCTGAAATGGAAGATTCTGTGTCCTTTTCAGGGCAATTTACTAGGTTTCTTCAGGACAATCATCCTTTAAGGGTACTTTTATTGTATGCTTCTACCAAGCTTTTACTCCATCTCTTCCATGCTGTCGTAGAGGCAGAAAAAAAAGTCATCTTGGACTGCTCTATCTATGTGTAACGTGTACGCTGGGAGTCGGGAAGCAAGTTCAGGGAGTGTATTTAATAAATAAATGAACATGTCTGTACTGGCAGCGTACAGACATGAAACACTGAAACAGAAACAATAACACCTAGGGAAATAACCAAAGGGAGTGACACATATAGTGAAAGTAATCAGGCAGCTGATGGAGTCCAGGTGAGTTTGATGAGGCGCTGGTGCGCGTAACGATGGTGACAGGTGTGCGTAATAATTAGCAGCCTGGTGATCTCGAGAGCCAGAGAGGGAATATACATGATACTATGGTCCTAATATTGGTCTTTGTCCATCTGTTTCTGCTAAGTTGTTCCCTCAAAAACACAACTCTTGAATTGCTATGTTGTAGACTTTTATGACTGCACTACTGGCCTAATGCATGGGAATTTACTCATAGAAATGTCATCCTAATTCTGTGGTTGTACTATTACTATTTCTTAAATCTAGGTCTGGGTAATCTATCTGAATACTCTGTTGCTTATTTGGCAGCTTTAAAAAAAACTTTGAATAACAACTCAATCAAATAGATGATTCTGATACGGACTGATGGAGTAGACTGACAGAGTCCAATGTATTTGAAATGACAAGATTTGTTATGTAAGCAGGACTCAATCCCTCTTCTCCAACTAAGGCTTAAGACAACAAACAGGCTCTCTCATCCACTGGGTTTGTAGCAGACCGTATAACACAGCAAACTAATGCAGTGATACTCTCAGACACACAGCCAGTCAAACACAGGATAACTGGATGTAAATGCATTGACCCTGTTGACATCGCCACCTTACACACAGAGAGAGAGAGGTGTGTGTGTGTGTGTGTGTGCGCGCGTGTAAATGACTGTCTAGACAGGATAAGCAGCTGTTTGAAAAGGTCACCACTCATACCACACTGTTTTAGTCACAGAGAACAAAGCTGTCAGGGAAGATGAGTTGCTGTGTATTTTACTGGGAGAAGGAAACGTGTGGCAACACTGGTGGGGAATACTTCATATCTCCAGAGTTGTTTATATGTAATAAGGCGTGAACACACCTGATGACTCATGGAGCATTAGGTACCATGCTGCGTTCTGTTTGTTTGGCATAGTTGAATTATGAATCTCTGAAGAGTGTGGAAGATATCCAGAAACATGTGCTTTCAAACAACTGTTTATGTGGAGTAAACAACATGATCACTGAACACCTGGGTGGCAGCAGGCGGAATTCCATTTCAGTTGTAGTCAATTGCAAATATTCTTGCAAAAGCAGGAAGAAATCTTGTATGTTCAAAACATAAGACTAAAGAAAAACAATTTGCAGTAGGACCTGTGAGCAAAATTGGCTTTAAAGAACAGCACAATTAAAAAACATTCCTCATAAGTAAACCTGAAAAGTCCTTGCAGCTGTGCCACAGGAGTTGGCTAGTTAAACCAGCAACTATTACACATATAAAATACTTCTGTTCTTCTCCTCTTGCACCGGGCATTCCGAGCACGACTTCCTCCGGCCATCCAAACATGCTCACCATGACAGGCATCTCGGGTATGTTTATGCAAAGGTAGGAAATAATGTCAGTCATGGCGGAGGCCCTGTCACGAGTGGCTGGGGTTTTGGCCTGCCTACCCTCACTGCCACAGAATGCCTTCACTTAAACACTCTCATAAAAGTTTGCCTGGCTAAAGATAGACACAGGCAGTCAAAAGGACACCCACAAATCAGATGGCCTTAGGGCCTTGCTACTGCTGGGAAGGACCCGTTGATGGGGGAGAGAGTGTTCCTCTGACACCCAACCTCTGCTAAGCTGAACCAGTCTCTTTAACCTGTCTGCAGTGTATTAGTGAGCTAAAACCCTGGCGCTTACGTGTACCTCCATTCTACTGCTGAACCGAGGTCATAACTCTGCTTTAATGTTCCTCTGTTTCCAGTGAACTGATGTCATCTTGGACTGCTCGTTCCACAGGGACTGTACGGGTTGCCTATATTTATGTGCGTCGAGTTATATAGGCTAGTTCCCCGACGAAGACAATGTCTGTCAATTTTGTTTTTGCACTTTGAAATGTTGTTTGCATTGCTGAAAGCTGAATTGAACATCACTTGTGGGACCCGGAAACAGTGAACAGAATACACATTGCCATATTCCTTTGGCTCTCCGTCTTTGTCTCGCTCCTGTGCCAAGTGTGGATGCACTGTGTGTAAAGTAAACACTGTATTTTAGTAATGCTCCTCCTTCCCCCTTCCTGTCCCAGGTTGTGAAGTTGATCTCAGCTACCCCGTGCCCACAGGGGCTCCACATTCCTGGGTCAGCTGGACACTCAGCAGTGCCCAGCTGTGTCAACAACCCAGGAGTTAACTACCCAGGGTTAACTATTTCCCCTCGGCATTTACTACCACCTCGAACTGGTAGCAGTTATAAACATGACTGAAAATACAAAAGGGAACATTTCACAGTTCATTTAAAACTCTTCAACGTTTGAAGAGAGAGGGGTATAAGACTGTGAGAAAGAGTGTTTAAAAATACCATGAGATATAGACATAGGGAAGGGAGGGATAGAAGAGAGAAGGGGATTCCTTGGGCAGTTGCATGTGCAAATGATTGATTAATACACTCACACTGAATTTGTCCGGAATGGCACTTGTGATGCCTTGAAAGGTCAGATAGGGGTGTTTGACAGTAGGCATGTGTAATACAGCATGTGGGATACTAGTACAAAGGAATGGTATATGGACTCAGATGTTTCACCAGGACGTGAAAGCCTCTAAGCATTGGCTTAATGGATCTGGTAGCTTCATGATCATAAACAGTTATATAGGCTCCTACATCTATTTAAACACATTTCTATCCTTCTTGTGCGTAGTTTCTACTTGCATGACCTCACTAGTCCACGGCTATGTCAAGTGTTTTATTGTTATTCCAGGGCCTACATACATACAGTATGAGAAAGACAGTTGTCAACTGTAGCCGCTACTAAAATCCACATGACCATGATTAATCCATACAGAAGAGCTACTATGATGAGTTGAGTTAAAGAGCGTGTCATGTGACTCTCTGACAAACATGCTCTGACAGACGTCGCTACAGACCAGACATTCTAACATATGCTCAGACACTGCCAGAAACATGTTCAATTTCCACAAATATAAACCTACTAAAAGCCAGAGATTAAAACACTTTATTTCTGGGTAAAGGATGATGTATAGAAGTCCCTTTCCTTGGCACCATACAATTGTGGAGGACAGAAGGATATTTAGTTTTGTTAATGCTGAGAAACTGCAATGTAAAAGTGGCTCTACTGTAGAGCCTACGAACTCTAACACTTGTAGTCTACTGTAATGTGTGGTGTTCAAGTTGTGCTTGAAGTGGTCATAATACCTACATAACGCCAACCACCAAACTAAATAGCTATCGAGCTAGTACTACAGGGGGAACACTTACCTCAGGTCTACTTAGTAGTAACTCCACTACTGTAGTGTTACAAACTATTATGACAAGTGTCATGAAACCAAATAATCTCCCCTGTGAAAGTATAGTGGACTTGACAGATTATCATAAGATCAGTGACCTTTAACTCTAGGCTCTGTCAGACCCTGGTGCCTGTGCTGATTATTCGGAGACAATCATGGTCCTGTGTTTTAACCCCTAGTTGGCTCCACAATCTTTAGATTGCAGCTCCCTGAGGGTCACCCACTCTGATGCACTGCCACTGATGATCGCGTGGAGAAGACAGCACATTCATTGGCTGAATTCCATGTGAGAGCCCCGAAGCACATTGATACATTCTACAGTATCTTAGTCTCAGCCAAAGTGATATTCAAACTGAAAGACTTGCTTTGACATGCCCTCTAACATCTTGAAAGTGTTACTTTTGAATTTGTCTCTTTTCTAAATAAATGAGTGTCAAAAACAATGTAACACATTCTGACTCCTGTGAAGCCTTTATTTAGCGTTTCGTGGTTTTAGAGTTGTTCATGTTATTAAGCATTTGTATTCATTGTTGCATGTAGCAAGTTAGGCCACTACTGCATAACAGCACAGCACATCTTCAACAGCATCTACTGGGCTCCGGACAATGGCCATCAAAATAAACATTGTTTAGTTAATGCAATCATACTCATGTTCACCAAAACCACTCATTAAAGGTGCTAACAATCATGGGTGAACTAGAGAGAGAAAGAAAGGGAGTGAGAAATTCTGTTGCAAATGTCCAAATGATTTTGCTTCCTTTCCTCTGTCCCTTTACTTCATGGACACCGATCTTATATTGGAGTCGTCAAATCAAGTTCCACCATTGGCTGCTGTGCTGACATTGCTTCCAATCTACTGTGTTTCCAGACCAGTGCAGACAAATTGAAGGAGATGAGGACAGGCAGCCACTCAAGACTCTAGACCAGGGATGTGCAACTGACCCATGGACCACTTTTTGTAGGCCTGTGGATCAATTTCCCCATAAATTGTAATATATACAGTCATAGTCAAAATTATGGATGTACCTACTCATTCAAGGGGTTTTCTTTGTTTTTGCTATTTACTACATTGGAGAACATATGAAATAGATCAAAACTATGAACCAAAAAAAAGAGTTAAACAAATCCAAATATATTGTATATGTCAAGCCCTGGCCTTAGTTATCTTTGTTTTCTTTATTATTTTGGTTAGGTCAGGGTGTTACATGGGGGATTTATGTGTTTAATCTGGTCTAGGGGATTTTGTATGTTTATGGGGCTGTTTCTTTTCTAGGTAGTTTGTATGACTATGGTTGCCTAGACTGGTTCTCAATTAGAGGCAGCTGTCTATCGATGTCTCTGATTGGGAACCATATTTAGGCAGCCATATTCTGTGGGTACTTTTTTGGGTGGTTGTCTTCTGTCTTTGTGTCATTGCATTAGATAGGACTGTTTCGGTTTTCACATTTGTTGTTTTGTATTTTGTAGAACACTAACCACGCTGCATTTTGGTCCGATCCATACTACACCTCTTCAGACGAGGAGGAAAACCAATACAGTATATTTGAGATTCTTCAAAGTAGCCACCCTTTGCCTTGATGACAGATTTGCACACTCTTAGCATTCTCTCAACCAGCTTCATGTGGTAGTCACCTGAAATGCATTTCAATTAAGAGGTGTGCCTTGTTAAAAGATCATTTGTGGAATTTCTTTCCTTCTTAATGCATTTGAGACCATCAGTTGTGTTGTGACAAGGTATGGGTGGAAAACAGAAGAGAGCCATAATATGGAAAAATTCCCCAAGCCCATATTATGGCAAGAATAGCTCCAATAAGCAAAGCGAAATGACAGTCCATCATTACTTTGACTGACCTTCATGTCTTAATGTGGAACATTTCAAGAGTATTTGACCAAAGTCAAAAAAGGAAGTGGTTATTTCAGCAATAATAGTTTTCAGAGCCCTCTACTGTTCTCTCTACCCATCCTTCAATCACCCATCCCATCGTGTTTTTCGCTCTTATGGCTTTTCCTACATTTTTCTTTACACTTTAATGTTTTTGTTTTTAAGAATGCAGGTACAGTAGTAATAAGAACAATGATAAATCAAAAATGTGTACTCTGGGTGAAAAAGAAAGTATATTCAAATATACAGTGGGGCAAAAAAGTATTTAGTCAGCCACCAATTGTGCAAGTTCTCCCACTTAAAAAGATGAGAGAGGCCTGTAATTTTCATCATAGGTGCACTTCAACTATGACAGACAAAATTAGATTTAAAAAATCCAGAAAATCACATTGTATGATTTTTAATGAATTTATTTGCAAATTATGGTGGAAAATAAGTATTTGGTCAATAACAAAAGTTTCTCAATACGTTATTATATACTCTTTGTTGGCAATGACAGAGGTCAAACGTTTTCTGTAAGTATTCACGAGGTTTTCACACACTGTTGCTGATATTTTGGCCCATTCCACCTTGCAGATCTCCTCTAGAGCAGTGATGTTTTGGGGTTGTTGCTGGGCAACACAGACTTTCAACTCCCTCCAAAGATTTTCTATGGGGTTGAGATCTGGAGACTGGCTAGGCCACTCCAGGACCTTGAAATGCTTCTTACAAAGCCACTCCTTCGTTGCCCGGGCGGTGTGTTTGGGATCATTGTCATGCTGAAAGACCCAGCCACGTTTCATCTCCAATGCCCTTGCTGATGGAGGTTTTCACTCAAAATCTCACGATACATGGCCCCATTCATTCTTTCCTTTACACGGATCAGTCATCCAGCACATCCACCATCCCCAACAACCTCCCCCCAACCCTCAACCACAAAACACAAAAATGATAATAATAATAGAAATGAAGATATATATATATATACGTACAGTAAACACGTAAACATATTCACAGGACACTCACTTTATCTCTTATCTCTTTTCCTGCATCGGATATGCAGGTGACATTTCCACCTGGAGGACAGCACCTAATCAGCAAGACGGAGATGTTCTTCATCCGAGGGAATGCCTGCCCATTCTCAGATGTTAGATAATGCAAGAGGATCACATCATTTACATTCCAGCCCTTGTCAGCTCCAGATTTGACTACTTCAACTCACACCCTTCTGGAATCCCTGCATTCTCAGATTCCCCTCTGTTATTAATCTCTATATTGTAATCAATAAAGTGTTTCAAAATGCTGTACTTTAACATATATGTTCAGATCATTCCTGAGAGAGAAGGGGTGTAATATCTCCAGATGGGCATGTGGTACCCTTCCTCACCCATGCCATCAAGATGTTACTTCTTGTGGGGTCTTTGCCTTGAAAGTAAGCATGAGAGTGTATGTAATGTACAATTAACCTACAGAAAGTATACTGACTAAAAGGCAAAACAGAACTGTCAAATTATATTATAGCGGTGTCATTGTATACTTGCGAATTAGAATCTTAATGGGATAGGAGTCCTGCTAGCTGGACAACTTCCGGTGAAGCTGGAGGGTGCGCAATTCAAATAAATATTTACTTACTTTTTGAACATCTTCGTTTGATTTGTCATCCAAACGGTCCCAGCTATAACATGTAGTGTCATTTTGTTAGATAAAATCCTTCTTCATATCCCAAAAAGTCTGTTTAGTTGGCTCCATAGATTTAAGTAAATCCACTCGTTCAACAGGGCAGAGAAAGGAATCTGAAAATATACCCCTAAACTTTGTTTCAACAAGTCAAAATATGTTTCTATATACTCCTCAGATACCCTAAAATGTAATCAAACTATGATATTTCTTACGGAAAGAAGTATGTTCAATAGGAAACCGGTTTTCAGCAGGTGCGTAATGTCTTCATGAGCGCGCAGACACAAATTTCCAAGACTGTGTCCTTCTGCTAAAACTGATGTTTCTTATTTTTGAAGTTACAAGCCTGAAACCTTGAACATAGACTGCTGACACCCTGTGGAAGCCACGTGAATTGCATCCAGGGAGCTAATTTTCAATATGACCTTTCTCTTGCCTTTCTAAGAGGATCTCTCTCTCAAAAAAAAAAAAATCTTTGTATTTTCTTCTACCACATGTATTGTGTTATATTCTCCTACATTATTTTCAAATGTATACAAACCTCAAAGTGTTTTCTTTCCAATGGTACCAATTATATGCGTATCCTGGTTTCAGGGCCTGAGCTAGTTTACTAGACACGTCATTCAGACAGGAAGTGGAGAAAAAAGGGGCCTAGCTCTAATATTTAATTAATTGTAATTAAAGAAAAATTTATTTCATGTTTTAAATACACCCCCCCCTACTAATTTATTTAATTTTGTGGCTAGAGTCAAATACTTTCTATAGAACAAACTTCACTCCAGGACAGGCAACCGAAATTAATAATTAATGTATGTGTGTCATATTAAACATAAAGGAGGGAGTAAGATGTAGGCAAGCAATAAACATTTCAGAACAACTACTAGTCAAATAAGACATGGGAGAGATGACGAATTTTGGCAAGAGATTTTTTTATAGACTAATACACTTCAAACAAATAGCCAAACCGAAAACTGCAGACATTACGAGTGCCTCCCCCGAGATCAAAATGACATAAACTCAAATGAAACGCAGCCTAACGTGATCAAAATTCTCAACTAGCAGGCAAGTCGCAGCAATGAAGAATTGTGTGTGCGCGTTCATGCGTCAATTGGGGGGGATTCTAGCAGGGGGGTGCTTTTCGGCACAACAGGTGTTGAAAGCATGCAGTTTATTAGGCTATAGATCAAATAAATTATGAACTTCACAGGGTGGTGAATTTACAATGTGATGAGCTTGATGCTCCTTTCCAATAAATATTGACAGTCTTTTTCTGGTGACATCGGTGATTGGCTGCCATTTGACAAATTCAATTTTTGTCCATAATAATCTCATAATGTAGGTTTATGTGTGCGCTCTAGTCTTCAGCGCTGTGGAACACTCCTTATATAACGAAACATGTTTTGGAAGAAAACCATCAGTGGAGTTGAAAATGTGATGGAAACCCTTGTATTTTATTTTGTCGGTTTCATGGGAATTTAATCACAAAAGGTATTTTTATGTGCACCACGTCATCGAGCACAGCATTTTATCGGCAACATGTCAATGTGATGGAAACACATCTATGGTGCGAAAATGCTTATTGTTTTTATACGGATTTTAGAATATTTGCATTAACATCTGTCGCTAATTGGATGGAAACCAAACTACTGACTGTCACTCAATTAGATTGGTAAATTAGTCTAGCGGCCAGCTATCTAATAATGATTGAATTATTGACCTGCCCCCTATTGAACAGATATCATATTAAAAACTGCCCATCATTTGTCTCCATCCTGTTTTTTTATTGCAGGAAATTGGCTATAGAACTGCTCATTGTTATCTCTTCCCCATGGAAAAATGAGTAGAATTGCATGAAATTAGTTATAAAATTGCTAAATCTGATTTCCGCCCCATGGCAAAATGTGTAGAATTGCAGCAAACTTGCTGTGAAACTTCCACATTTTCTCTACACGCCCTGGTAAAAATATAGAATTGCAGGAAATGAACTCAATGTTTTCTCCACACTGTCAAGAGAGGCCGCTAAATGTTTTGCTCGCAAGGGGGGGGGTGTCACTAAAGTAGCCCCATGGAAGTTTTGACCCACAAATTATGCCTTGTTTCCAGTCATCCATGAATAGTTCTCTCTCCGCTAGCACTCCAAACACATGGTCTCAGTCTAAGTTTGGTATTACGGCTTGAGAATGCACCACTACTTGGAATAGAATGTATGTGTGAACTCCTCCATCAGAGTGCTGTTTGCCTTGGCAGCATCTTGATGAAAGGAAGGGCAGATCTGACAGCACAGTGTAATGGCTTCATCTAGCCTCTTTTTAGTATTGGTTTATTATGGCCATGTTAGTATCAGACAGTTTTAGGGTCAGGTTATGTAATTGAAATAACTAGTAGTTAGTTTGACACCTGTTGATCATGTTGTAATTGTAGCATTGTGTAACAGAGCACTTTTAAGTAATCTTTGTATCATTCGAGATGATTTGCAGCTATGGGTGTACACAGCATAGCTTTTGAGATGGTAAACATTGTGTGTGAATCCAACACATTCTTCAATTACCTTATACAGTATATGTGTAGAATTACTGTATATTTTGGTAGATGACTTGACAACAGTGGACAGTAGAGGGACAGATTGGTGGACAGACTGGCCCATTCTGCCAGAAGATACACAATGTCTTTAAGGGCAGTTTCTCTTAATATTTCAGGTCTTGCAGCTTATACATGCAGAGGATTCATAGTAAATAGAGCACACATAAATTCATGGATGTTGTTACGAATCCCTTTTGGCCCGACAGTCTAGGGGGGATGGTAATGAGACCCGTAACATAACTCATGCAAATTATTATTGTGACAAAGTAAAAGTGTGCACGAAATAACCACGACAACAGAAATCTACCGTCAAACTCTAGGTTTATTTATAAACACGGTAATGGGGGGAGCAGAAAAAGGGGCTGAGCTGGACCCAAGGAAAGAAACAATAAGTATTCAAAAACACCCCTAAGCTAGACTAGCCTACTTTAACAAAAGCTAACTAACTAACCAAAAATACAGTGGGTGGTCCGCCCAGTTCTACCTAGTGTATTTAACAAAGTTCACCTACGGGTAGTGTAGGCCCATGGGCGACTTGTCTTGGTTTCCCCTTTTCCCACGAGCAACAAACAAACACCATAACCAAAAACAATACTCACAGGTGATGACAAAGTGCTATAGAGGTGCTTTAAACAAAAGAGAGGTTAAGATACAAAGCGAGAGTGAAACACAGAGACCTACAGACATGGCATTTACAGAGAGATTGAGCTAGAGATTTAGCTAGAGATTGAGCTGAGCTACAGAACAAACAAATGGGGTTTTTAAACCATGGGGAAGGAACTGTGATAGGTCAGGAAATAGGAGGAGGTGTGTCTTCTGATTGATGATTGATTGTTGACTGATTGGGGAGTGATGGTTTTCACCTGTGAGGGGAGAAGGAGAGAAAAGAAACACACACACAGGATACACACACACAGGATAACTGTATCCGTAACAGATGTACAAGCCTTCATTGTAAAAGAGATTCACACTCTCCAACACTCCCAAAGACTGTGGTCACTCTGGCCTGAGTGAGCCGAGGGCCCAGCATTTGAGATAAATATAATCTGCTGCTATTTTCATCCAGAGAATTACACTTTAGAGTTCTCCAGCTTTTCACATGGCCATTAGAACTACACTGGAGGTTATGCAAACCAATTTATTTCACTCTGATGGGCATATACATCATACGGTCAGGGTTATTTTATCATCACCCCAAAGAACAGGGTTGCTCAGCAGTAAGGTCTAAATCTTATCCCCAAACAAATCCATACCATCTGTTCTGAAGACCACACCCATTATTAATAGGAATGTACACAATCAATAAAGAGGAAAGCCCATAAGTTGTGGAGGTACTGCATGTTGAAAAGTTATCTGAATATTTGTGTTATAGCACCACCTTCAGTCCGTTTTCACCCAAGGTCTGTTATGCCCCAATCTTTGTCCAGATGGGACAAACAGGCAAAATTAAAATTGAGTTCAAGACATTCCTCATTAGAACAAATAACATATGCAGGTAGATAAGAGACGATAAATAATCCCAATAAGTTTATTTTGATCAGTAAGACATTCTGACAGTATCGCTTACAAAGATTTGCACAACTCCAGTCCTTGAGGTCCAGAGGGTTTTCATCATTCTGTCAAAGTTAGCAAGTAATCTAGACCTTTGATACAAGGTGATTAGCAAGCCAATGAGCTTTAAATGTTACATGTTACAAAGGATTGAACACTTTCTGGGACCACAGTTATACACCACAGTCTTGCAGGGACATGGTTGAAATAGGATTGGAACATGATTAGAACACAATCAAGACTGGCTAAGGATAAGGAAATTATTAGGACATTACCAAACAACTTAACAGTCCTTTGTAAATTGCTGTGACAGCACTGACCAAAATAATTACATATTAAAACATAAATAAATAGACAGGACATTTCACTCATCTCACAGTCTTTTGTTTTGGGGAGACCAATTATCACATAAGACTGGCATTATTATTCTTACATTCATGCAAACAAGACTTGAACAATCATTAGGAACCGCCTCAATCCACCTTGTGGACTGCCATCTAAGGGAGGCACTGGAAAAATTCTGAATTGCACAGATTCTTCAGCTTTTAGTGTTCCATCTTGAAGAAGGTAAAAATATATTTTTATTAGATTTTCATATAAAACTCTCCAAGATAGCGTATGGCATTTTGGTTATCAAATAAAACATTTCAGCGACATGATTTGCACTTGGTAGACCTTATTGGACCAGAATTGCAAAAAGTCTAAGCTACTTCTTACAGCCATGGTCAAACCGAACAAAATAATTTCAATATAATATTGAAATATTAGCCAGATCTGTTGCAGACAAAGCAGCAATTGCAAAGTGTCACAAGAAAAAAAAAATGATTATCAAACTAGTGCTCTACATTTTCAAAAACCTTTTCCAAAAGAAAATGATTTAGAAAGCTAAAGTAAGACTAGGGTCACAGTCCTAGCCAGTTGGACTGGGATTTGACTGATATGAGTCCTACAGGTGAAGGGAACAGCTTGGTGACACGATGCAACGCCATCTTTTCTTTCAGAAGATCACAACTTCAGGAAATCTCGTGCTCTCCCCCACCTGTCACTTGACCTGGGTCACAGGGTGTCCAGTCTGCTGTACTTCACACCCCGGCTCCAAGAAGACGATCGCCACGATGACCATGGCAGCTGATAAATCGAAAGGACAATGCCCTTGACTTTCTCCTCAAAGTACTGAAACAGTTGATACCGCCAGACTCTGGAGAACAGGTTGCACTGAGATGTCTCTTTCAGCGCCTGAATGACAACAAAACAGAAAATAAATAAATGGAAATTCACAGAATAAATTAGATCAACGTCAGATTTTTTTTTAAAATGTAATAAAAGATGTATGTGTTAGCTGCTGGCTGGCCAGGGTGAGTGGTACCACCAGAAGAGGCATGTTGTGAGATAGTAGGCCACCAACACATCCACAGTATAGTGGTCATGGGCCAGCAGGATGCAGAAGATGCCCACTGCACTCAGAGTCCAGCAAAAACAGTGAAGGGTTAATGGTACATATTATGGAAGGAAACAAACCGTTGGAGGGAATTGGAAGTGCATCCCTGGAACAGGCAGAGTGGTGATGTACAGTACGTTGTGCCACACCTGTACAGGAAGAGGGTGCCCACAATGAAGAACCGATGGATGATTAGTGATCTGGAAACAGAAATACAGGGTAGGAGTGTAAACGTTTAAACGAAATTGGGATCCTTAACTTCAACAAAATTCCTTAGCAGAAAAACTGTTTTTCCCTCACAAAATGTAAATCACAGTGCAGCTGGCTCGCCTGCTCTTTCTCTTTGCTAATGATGCTAGTGTTTTCAGTCTTAGGTCTGTTGTATGTAGAATATCCTATCCTATTCATTGATGATAGGCCCTGCTTTACTGAAGTTGCAAGACACTGCAAACCAAAAAATGGTAAAACACAGCATACCATTGTGAAATACAGCTTTTGATTGCTGATAGATAGGCCTAGTGCATGGTTCTCCGTCTGCCTGGTGGCCAAACTGCCTATACTCTACGCCTCCCTCTCCCTCCGCCCCTCGCTATGAAATATGCAGGTGATTGTATGCTCAGAAGTACGGCAACTAATCAGCCTCCTCCATTCCAAAAATACTGAATCCTGGGAGTCAATTCCTATCGGAAGATGTGCTTTATTTCTACTAAATGCCTTTTTAAGTCACGGTATTTAACAAACTTTAAAGTACTTTTTTAGGAGAAAGCAGGCAGCTCGAGATTATTTGATTGACAGTTCTGCTCGGCTAGTTATGGACGTTAGTTTCGCTTCAGAAGCACCATAACTTTACAGATAAGTAAAATGCAAGTTCAGTGGTGCTTAGAATTTCCAGGGAAGGTTTTGTGTTGGGATTTAAAAAGTTGTAGTGTCCATTAAACCAACAAACATGACATTGCAGAGGCTCTTTCAAGGTTATCTAAAGTGGTAGATATAACTTCATTGCCAGGCCCATTGTCAATAGAATTTTATGTTTATTTGTCATTGTTTTAATGGAAAACCAACCCCAAAAATGTCTGTTTAAAAGTTAAGCAAAACTGTCAATTTGTCACATCCATAATATTGGTTAGTTAACTTTGGCCACATTCAAGAACATCTATATTGTTTGCATTGCATCAACCATTAGATTGCTATATCATATAATTTGTTGTTTTTACCTTTATTTAACCGGGCAAGTAAGTTAAGAACAAATTCTTATTTTCAATGAAGGCCTAGGATCAGTGGGTTAACTGCCTGTTCAGGGGCAGAACGACAGATTTGTACCTTGTCAGCTCAGGGGTTTGACCTTGCAACCTTCCGGTTACTAGTCCAACACTCTAACCACTAGGATACCCTGCCGCTGATCTGTTAAACACATATCCAGGCATTGTGAGATCTGGCAGACGTTTGTAATGCAGTCAGCCTGGAATGCTGCCATTGGATATCCCAGAAAAAGTAGTTCAAGGTACAAAGTCTAAGGTTACAATTCAAACAGGTAAACATTGCTCCACGGTCTACTCTAACAGTCCACTATCATTGTGTCTCACCTGTACTTGAGCAGGGTCCACTGTAGCAGGCACAGCCCTACCAGCTGCATGCCATTGATCCCACAGTAAGAGAAGGCCCACTCCACCCGGTCAAAAATGTCAAAGAACTTATCGGGCAGTGGTGGGGTGTGCTCCTTGGCCAGCACCCTCTCAAGAAAGTGCCCTTCTCGGTGATGGTAGGCCTATAATTTCCACCAAAAAAATTGTGCAATTTTTTTCCTTCACATTTTTGGTCATTGTTGTTCGGAACCCAGTGCCTGCAAGTTCTTGTTAAATTCTCATCAATGCTTCAGAATATTGACCATGACAGAATGATGACCATGTCCAGTCATCAGCATTGGTGCGGTAAGGCGTTGGCGCATATCCAGATTAGAGACCAGAAAGAACATGTTCAATTTTTGCTGGCAAAAACAGAGTATGCCTATGTTTATTATCCATAAAAAATACAGTTAAGCAAACTACTACTGACTCGTACTTGCCAGAACAATAGGCTACCTGGCTATTGCATTGATCATTTTCATATTTCAGATAGGCCTAATTTGGGTGGCTACTGGCTATATGTATAAAGATAAGCAGCTGTTAAATTGCACTGCCACATTTGCACAGCGATTGTGCATGTGCATGGCGGGTGCAAGCTTTGTACCACTCCTTTATGCGGTCGCGGGTCACAAATGGAGTTGGGATGGATATATATAGCATTTATTCCAATTCAAAATATACTGAACAAAAATATAAAACGCAACATGCAATAATTTCAAAGATTTGACTGAGGTACAGTTTATATATAGGGAAATCAGCCAATTTAAATAATTTAATTAGGCCCTAATCTATGGATTTCATATGACTGGGAATACCGGTATCTGTTGGTCACAGATACCTTAAAAAAGAAAAAATGGGTGTGGATCAGAAAACAAGTCAATATCTGGTGTGACCACAATTTGCCTCATGCAACGCGACATCTCATTAGCATAGAGTTGATCTGGCTATTGATTGTGGCCTGTGGAATGTTGTCCCACTCCTCTAACTGTGCGAAGCTGCTGGATATTGGAAGGAACTGGAACACACTGTCGTACACTTCGATCCAGAGCATCCCTAACATGCTCAATGGGTGACATGTCTGATGAGTATGCAGGCCATGGAAGAACTGGGACACTTTCAGCTTTGTGTACAGAACTCTGTACAGATCCTTGCGACATGGGGCTTTGCATTATCATGCTGAAACATGAGGTGATGGCAATCGATGAATGGCACGACAATGGGCTTCAGAACCTCGTCAAAGTATCTCTGTGCATTCAAATTGCCATCGATAAAATGCAATTGTGTTTGTTGTCCGTAGCTTATGCCTGCCCATACCATAACTCCACACCCCACCATGGTGCACTCTGTACACAACATCAGCAAACCGCTGGCCCACACAACACCATACACGTGGTCTGCGGTTGTGAAGCCGGTTGGAGGTACTGCCAAATTCTCTACCACGACATTGGAGATTAAAGCTTAAAGTAGAGAAATGAACCGTCAAATTCTCTGGCAACAGCTCTGTGGCATTGTGTTCTGTGACAAAACTGCACATTTTAGAGTGGCATTTTATTGTCCCCAGCACAAGGTGTACCTGTGTAATGATCATGCTGTTTAATCAGCTTCTTGATATGCCACACCTGGATGAAATACAAATTTGTGCACAAAATTGAAGAGAAACAATGTTTTTAGTATAGAACATTTCTGGGATCTTTTATTTAAGCTTGTGAAACATGGAGCAAGCACTTTATATGCTTTGCATTTATTTGTTTGTTCAGCATATATTCGTATTACTATAACATCATATAATATAAAATACAGGGACGGAATTAATGCTAGGCTAAGACTTACTTGGGCCCCCCGAATGGTGCAGCGGTCTAAGGCACTGCATCACAGTGCTAGCTGCGTTACTACAGATCCTGGTTCGATACCAGGCTTTGTCGAAGCCGGCTGCACCTGGGAGACCCATAAGGCGACGCACAATTGCACAGCGTCGTCCGGGTTAGAGGAGGGTTTGGCCGGCCGGGATGTCCATGTCCCATTGCGCTGTAGTGGCGAGCCGGGCGCATGTACGCTGACACGGTCGCCAGGTGTACAGTGTTTCCTTTGACACATTGGTGCGCCTAACTTCCAGGTTAAGTGTGCATTGTGTCAAGATGCAGTGCGGCTTGGCGGGGTTGTGTTTCGGAGGGTGCACGGACTTGGGACTCTCCCGAGTCCGTACGAGAGTTGCAATGATGGGACAAGACTGTAACCACCAATTGGATATGACGAAAAAGGGGTTGAAAAATATATGTTTAAAAAACGAATAGTTATTTGGCAACTTTAGTTGTGAATGATACAAACCTTAAAATGTCTTAGAAATCATAACAAATATGGGTTGCATGATGAGACTAGGCCAGTGGTCACCAACCGGTCTATCTTCAAGGCATTCTTAGTCAACGATAAAGGCATAAAGGCTTGTTCTACTTTGTTTCCCCCTGTGTTGCGAGGTTGTCGGTACATGTACAATGCTGGAAAAAAGTATTTGAGTATTTGATCCCCTGCTGATTTTGTATGTTTGCCCACTGACAAAGAAATGATCAGTCTATAATTTTAATGGTAGGTTTATTTGAACAGTGAGAGACAGAATAACAACAAAAAATCCAGAAAAAAGCATGTCAAAAATGTTATAAATTGATTTGCATTTTAATGAGGGAAATAAGTATTTGACCCCCTCTCAATCAAAAATATTTCTGGCTCCCAGGTGTCTTTTATACAGGTAACGAGCTGAGATTAGGAGCACACTATTAAAGGGAGTGCTCCTAATCTCAGTTTGTTACCTGTATAAAAGACACCTGCCCACAGAAATAATCAATCAATCAGATTCCGAACTCTCCACCATGACCAAGACCAAAGAACTCTCCAAGGATGCCAGGGACAAGATTGTAGACCTACACAAGGCTGGAATGGGCTACAAGACCATTGCCAAGCAGCTTTGTGAGAAGGTAACAACAGTTGGTGCGATTATTCGCAAATGGAAGAAACACAAAATAACTGTCAATCTCACTCAGCCTGAGGCTCGATGCAAGATCTCACCTCGTGGAGTTGAAATGATCATGAGAACGGTGAGGAATCAGCCCAGAACTACTCGCTTCTCTACACTTCTACTCGTGCTGCAGCTATAATGAATGAGTAGCCAAGTGTATTGAAAGCCTTGTGTTTTTTATTATTATTAGGAGCTAGTCAAGTCTATTTTAATATCGAGGAGTATTTCACTTTCTCTGGTCATAGAATATGTTGGTGTAGCACTTGTGAGGCACAGCTGAGCCTAAATTCAAATCATTTGCTTTTTTTATTTTACTGGACTGATGGTACCTGCATCTGATGGTCATGGTGCTTTCAAGACAACTGGAAACTCTGAAAAAACGAGGTCAAATCACGATGTCAGTGAACATCAGGTCGGAAAGTCGGAGCTTTGGAAAGATGTCTGAGTTTCAGAGTTGGGTGACAGCCCCCCCCCCCAAAAAAAATAAATACATCAGATTTTGTTTTTATCCCTGAGTTCCCAGTTGTCTTGAACTCACTGAAGTCGTAGATTTCCAGAGTTCCCAGTTGTTTTAAAGATTATATTAGTCTCAACGGAGGGAGCGAGACAGCAGTAGAGGGTCAGCCACTCACGGTCCCTGCTCTCTCCTTTCTTCCCTCCGGTGAGACTGACAAGAGAGAAAGGACACAGTCTTCTAAACTACCTGTCCTCCAGGACACCTATAGTACCCGATGTCACAGGAATGCAAAAAAGATCCAAGACAACAACCACCCGAGTCACTGCCTGCCATTTTAAATAATGCCACTTTAATAATGTTCACATATCTTCCATTACTCATATCATATGTATATACTGTATGTTAAACCATCTCTTGCATCTTGCCTATGCCGTCCGGCCATCGCTCATCCATATATTTACATGTACATATTCTCATTCACCCCTTTTATATTTGTGTGTATTAGGTAGTTGTTGGGGAATTGTTAGATTACTTGTTAGATATTACTGCACTGTCAGAAGCACAAGCATTTCACTACACTCACATTAACATCTGCTAACCATGTGTATGTGACAAATAAATGTTTATTTGAAACCAAATTGTTATCAGTAAAAACACAAAGTAATTGGTAGGTCTAGGGCTGTGGCGGTCATGACATTCCAAATCACTGCCAGTCTCACAGTAATGGACCGTTAATTAAGAAACATGTTTAGCATCGCCAGGCCTCTACGCATACAAGCCACTGATGCACACCTTAGGAACATATAGATTTAAAATATAGTCTAATAAATCCATTTAATACACACCAAAATAAATCCATTATTTATTTTAGGCAGGTCTAAAGAAACATTATGATCTCAAGAAAATGAACCGAATAGGAGTCGGCCTACTGGACGTTATTTGGCTATGCGCCATGCCATAGGCTATAGGCCATTGTATTTAGCAGACAAGATATGCTTATATGTCCCATGCCATAATATTATATGATTTTATATTAAGAAAAATATAATTGAACTTAGTTGAATAAACATGCGCATATGAAGTGGCTATGTTGAGCGTAAAAGTGATCATTTGAAGCCTATACACTAGATTTTAAAGTTATTAGGCTGATTTAGTTGTGAATTATACAAACCTTAGAATGTCTTAGAAATCCAAACATATATGGGCTGCATGATGCGGATATAGGCTACTGATGATTTGAAAAAAAGTTGCGCTCTGTTCCTTGCCTCAGGCTGCACACCTGTTCTCTCATCAAGTGATCATATTTTCACCCATCAGACTATTCTCAATTTAATCTTATCTTTACTATTATGTTACGTTCTTTTCAATTTAGAATGGCCTATTATGAAATGGTACTAACAGGGAAAAATGAATGCACTCGAATAGCGAATGGAGGCCGCTTGCACTCAACTCTGTATGCAAAAGGCTCCCAAACCATGTTCCTGCAGCAAACCAACCAAACCAGCTTAATTTGGGAAACCAAGTGAAATATGTTAAGAAACATAGATAGTTTTCACAACTAAACATAGTATTTAATTAAATTGTTGACAGCCCCTTTCTCTGTGTGCTTGAGAAAGGAATGAAGGAGAGAGAGGAGATGGAAACGCACAGTGCTGAGATATTCTGTAGCTAAAGGTAATGTGCCTATTATACAGAACAAAATATAAACACAACATGTAAAGTGTTGGTCCAACTTACCATCCTGAGACAAGGCCGAGTATAGCCCACAAAGATCTCCGCCACGGCACAACCCAAGGTGGGGCGCCAACCCAGACAGGAAGATCAAATCAGTGACTCAACCCACTCAAGTGACACACCCCTCCTAGGGACAGCATGAAAGAGCACCAGTAAGCCAGTGACTAAGCCCCTGTAATAGGGTTAGAGGAGAGAATCCCAGTGGAAAGAGGGGAACCGGCCAGGCAGAGACAGCAAGGGTGGTTCTTTGTTCCAGAGCCTTTCCGTTCACCTTCACACTCCTGGGCCAGACTACACTCAATCATGTGACCCACTGAAGAGATGAGTCTTCAGTAAAGGCTTAAAGGTTGAGACCGAGTCTGCGTCTCTCACATGGGTAGGCAGACCATTCCATAAAAATGGAGCTCTATAGGAGAAAGCCCTGCCTCCAGCTGTTTGCTTAGAAATTCTAGGGACAATTAGGAGGCCTGCGTCTTGTGACCGTAGCGTACGTGTAGGTATGTATGGCAGGACAAAATCAGAGTGATAGGTAGGAGCAAGCCCATGTAATGCTTTGTAGGTTAGCAGTAAAACCATGAAATCAGCCCTTGTCTTAACAGGAAGCCAGTGTAGGGAGGCTAACACTGGAGTAATATGATCAAAGTTTTTGGTTCTAGTCAGGATTCTAGCAGCCGTATTTTGCACTAACTGAAGTTTACTTAGTGCTTTATCCGGGTAGCCGGAAAGTAGAGCATTGCAGTAGTCTAACCTAGAAGAATCAAAAGCAATGACTAATTTTTCTGCATCCATTTTCGACCGAAAGTTTGTTTTTTGCAATGTGACGTAGATGGAAAAAAGCTGTCCTTGAAACAGTCTTGATATGTTCGTCAAAAGAGAGATCAGGGTCCAGAGTAACGCCGAGGTCCTTCACAGTTTTATTTGAGATGACTGTACAACCATTAAGATCAATTGTCAGATTCAACAGATCTCTTTGTTTCTTGGGACCTAGAACAAGCATCTCTGTTATGTCCGAGTTTAAAAATAGAAAGTTTGCAGCCATCCACTTCCTTATGTCTTAAAACACAGGCTTCTAGCGTGGGCAATTTGGGGGCATCACCATGTTTCATTGAAATGTACAGCTGTGTGTCATCCGCATAGCAGTGAAAGTTAACATTATGTTTTCGAATAACATCCCCAAGAGGTAAAATATATAGTGAAAACAATAGTGGTCCTAAAACGGAACCTTGAGGAACACCGACATTTACAGTTGATTTGTCAGAGGACAAACCATTCACAGAGACAAACTGATATCTTTCTGACAGATAAGATCTAAACCAGGCCAGAACATGTCCGTGTAGACCAATTTGGGTTTCCAAACTCTCCAAAAGAATGTGGTGATCGATGGTATCAAAAGCAGCACTAAGGTCTAGGAGCACGAGGACAGATGCAGAGCCTCGGTCTGATGCCATTAAAAGGTCATTTACCACCTTCACAAGTGCAGTCTCAGTGCTACGACGGGGTCTAAAACCAGAATGAAGCATTTCGTATACATTGTTTGTCTTCAGGAACGCATTGAGTTGCTGCTCAACAACTTTTTCTAACATTTTTGAGAGGAATGGAAGATTCGATATTTGCCGATAGTTTTTTTTTTCTGGGTCAAGGTTTGGCTTTTTCAAAAGAGGCTTTATTACTGCCACTTTTAGTGAGTTTGGTACACATCCGGTAAATAGAGAGCCGTTTATTATGTTCAACATAGGAGGGCCAAGCACAGGAAGCAGCTCTTTCAGTAGTTTTGTTGGAATAGGGTCCAGTATGCAGCTTGAAGGTTTAGAGGCCATGATTATTTTCATTATTGTGTCAAGAGATTTAGTACAAAAACACTTGAGTGTCTCTCTTGATCCAAGGTCCTGGCAGAGTTGTGCAGACTCAGGACAATTTAGCTTTGAAGGAATACGCAGATACGTAATTTGCTTTCTAATAATCATGATCTTTTCCTCAAAGAAGTTCATGAATTTATTGCTGCTGAAGTGAAAGTCATCCTCACTTGGGGAATGCTGCTTTTTAGTTAGCTTTGCAACATTATCGAAAATAAATTTCGGATTATTCTTATTTCCCTCAATTAAGTTGGAAAAATAGGATGATCAAGCAGCAGTGATGGCTCTTTGATACTGCACGGTACTGTCTTTCCAAGCTAGTCGGAAGACTTGTGGCTCCATTTCCGTTCAAATTTTCAGGAAGCTTGCTTCAGAGCTCGGGTATTTTCTGTATACCAGGGAGCTAGTTTCTTATGACAAATGTTTTTGTTTTTAGGGGTGCAACTGCATCTAGGGTATTGCGAAAGGTTAAATTGAGTTCCTCAGTTAGGTGGTTAACTGATTTTGTCCTCTGGAAGGAGTCTGGAAGGACATCAAGGAATCTTTGTGTTGTCTGTGAATTTATAGCACAACTTTTGATGCATGCAGTTGGCATGCTGAACGCAGGAATGTCCCCCAGAGCTGTGGCCAGAATGTACTGTTCATTTTTCTACCATAAGCCGTCTCCAACATCATTTTAGAGAAGTTGTCTGTATGTCTAACCGGCCTCACAACCACAGACCACGTGTAACCATGCCAGCCCAGGATCTCCACATCCGGCTTAATCATCTGCGGGATCGTCTGAGACCAGCTACCCGGAGAACTGGTGAAATTGAGAACTATTTCTGTCTGTAAAAAAGCCCCTTTGAGGGGAAAAACTGATTCTGATTGTCTGAGCCTGGCTTCCCAGTGCGCCCCTGCCCAGTCATGTGAAATCCATAGATTAGGGCCGAATTTATTGATTACAATTGACTGGTTTCCTTATATGAACTGTAACTCATTAAATAATTGAAATTGCTACATGTTTTGTTTATTGTTTTGATCAGCATATATGTACAGTTGAAGTCAGAAGTTTACATACACTTAGGTTGGAGTCACCACTCCACACATTTCTTCTTATCAAACTATAGTTTTGGCAAGTCAGTAAGGACATCTACTTTGTGCATGACACGAGTAATTTTTCCAACAATTGATTACAGACAGATTATTTCACTTATAATTCACTGTATCACAATTCCAGTGGGTCAGAAGTTTACATACTGTGCCTTTAAACAGCTTGGAAAATTCCAGAAAATTATGTCATGGCTTTAGAAGCTTCTGATAGGCTAACTGACATAATTTGAGTCAATTGGAGGTGTACCTGTGGATGTATTTCAAGGCCTACCTTCAAACTAGTGCCTCTTTGCTTGACATCATGGGAAAATCTCAATGAAATCAGCCAAGACCTCAGAAAAATAATTGTCTGGTTCATCCTTGGGAGCAATTTCCAAATGCCTGCGGGTAGCACGTTCATCTGTACAAACAATAGTACACAAGTATGAACACCATGGGACCATGCAGCTGTCATACCACTCAGGAAGGAGACGCGTTCTGTCTCCTAGAGATGAACATGCTTTGGTGCGAAAAGTGGAAATCAACCCCAGAACAACAGCAAAGGACATTGTGAAGATGCTGGAGGAAGCGGATACAAAAGTATCTGTATCCACAGTGAAACGAGTCCTATATCGACAGCTCAGCAAGGAAGAAGCCACTGCTCCAAAACCGCCATAAAAAAGCCAGACTACGGTTTGTAACTGCACACGGGGACAAAGATCGTACTTCCTGGAGAAATGTCCTCTGGTCTGATGAAACAAAAATAGAACTGCTTGGTCATAATGACCACCATTATGTTTGGAGGAAAACGGGGGTGGCTTGCAAGCCGAAGAATACCATCCCAACTGTGAAGCACGGGGGTGGCAGCATCATGTTGTGGGGGTGCTTTGCTGCAGGAGGGACTGATGCACTTCAGAGAATAGATGGCTTCATGAGGGAGGAAAATTACGTCAATATATTGAAGCAACATCTCAAGACATCAGTCAGGAAGTTAAAGCTTGGTGGCAAATGGGTCTTCCAAATGGACATTGACCCCAAGCATACTTCCAAAGTTGTGGCAAAATGGCTTAAGGACAACAAAGTCAAGGTATTGGAGTGGCCATCACAAAGCCCTGACCTCAATCCTATAGAAAATGTGTGGGCAGAACTGTAAAAACGTGTGCAAGCAAGGAGGCCTACAAACCTGACTCAGTTACACCAGCCCTGTCAGGAGGAATGGGCCAGAATTCACCCAACTTATTGTGGAAGCTTGTGGAAGGCTACCCGAAATGTTTGACCCAATTTAAACAATTTAAAGGCACTGCTACCAAATACTAATTGAGTGGATGTAAACTTCTGACCCATTGGGAATGTGATGAAAAAAATTAAAGCTGAAATAAATCATTCTCTCTACTATTATTCTGACATTTCATATTCTTAAAATGAAGTGGTGATCCTAACTGACCTAAGACAGGGAATTTTTACTATGATTAAATGTCAGGAATTGTGAAAAACTTCCGAACTTTATACACACAGTGCATTTGAAAAGTATTTAGACCCCTGAATTCTTCCACATTTACGTTACAGTCTTATTTTAAAAGTGATTAAATTCATTGTTGAATTTTTTCCAAATGTATTAAAAACAAAAAAACTGTAATATTACATTTACATAAGTATTCAGACCCGTTACTCAGTATTTTACTGAATCACCTTTGGCAGCAATTACAGCCTTGAGTCTTCTTAGGTATGACTTTACAAACGTGGCACACCTGTGTTTTGGGAGTTTCTCCCATTCTTCTCTTCAGATCCAGAGATGTTTGATTGGGTTCAAATTTAGTCTCTGGCTGGGCCACTCAAGGACATTCATTCTCCCATCTCCACAGAGGAACTCTGGAGCTCTGTCAGAGTGACCATTGGGTTCTTGGTCACCTCCCTGACCAAGGCCCTTCTCCCGCAATTACTCAGTTTGGCTGGGCAGCCAGCTCTAGGAATTGTCTTGGTGGTTCCAAACTTCTTCCATTTAAGAATGATGGAGGCCACTGTGTTCTTGTGGACCTTCAATGCTGCAGATTGATCAGAAAAAATGTATAATTTAATTACATTTTAGAATAAGGCTATAACGAAACAAAATGTGGAAAAAGTCAGTGGGTCTGAATACTTTCCGAATACACTGTATGGGTAATACAGGTAGGCACAATTTTATATTCCAATATTTATGTGTGTGTGTGTGAATGTGTGCTAAGTTGTTTTTTCCAGTGCAGGTGGTCAGACCAGTTCAAGTGTTCAGCAGTCTGATGGCTTGTAGATATAATCTGTATCTGAGTGTTGGCATCAGACTTCATGCTTCGATACGGTCTGTCCGATGTTAACTTATGTAGCAGGCGAAACCCTGGGGAAAAACCATTCAGATTTTATTTTTTGAGGTCACTCTCTTTTCAAAGGATTTTCATTGGGAATCCAGATTTCGAAGGGACCTTCTTGCAGTTCCTACCGCTTCCACTGGATGTCACCAGTCTTTAGAAATTGGTTGAGGTTTTTCCTTCGTGTAATGAAGAAGTAGCCTTGTTCAAAACGAGGGTCACTTCAAGTGTATTATTTGTTAGATGCGCGTGACCAGAAAGGTATCATCAGATTGTTTTCTTCCTGTATTGAACACAGATGATCCCGTCTTCAATGTTATTGATTATTTACTTTAAAAAATACCTAAAGTTGAATTACAAAAGTAGTTTGAAATGTTTTGGTAAAGTTTACAGGTAACTTTTGAGATATTTTGTAGTCACGTTGCGCAAGTTGGAAACTGTGTTTTTCTGGATCAAACACGCTAAATAAATTGACATTTTGGATATATATCGACGGAGTTAATCGAACAAAAGGACCATTTGTGATGTTTATGGGACATATTGGAGTGCCAACAGAAAAAGCTCGTCAAAGGCAAGGCATGATTTACATTTTTATTTCTGGGTTTTGTGTCGCGTCTGCAGGGTTGGAATATGGTTTCTCTCTTTGTTTAATTTCTACCTCCAGAAATGACCCCAAAATTATTTATACATATTGGACCATAAATATAGCTTATCCATAGGCTGGCCATGGTCCACATTGCCAGGTATGCTATTATCAATAAGCATTATCACCTGTAGCCCAACTGTTGCATCATAGTTGCTATAAATAAATAGGGGTGAGGTTGCCTCTGTGAGGACAAACGCTGGGAGACGAGAAGCAAGTAGAGGGAGTGAATGTTTAATAAATAACCGACATGAAACAAAACAAGGACAGCGTCTGGACGGGGAACAAAATCAACATTAATGCTGACTCAGGGATGAAACTGAGGAATATACAGATACTGTATAGGGGAGGCAATCAATAAGTGATGGAGTCCAATGAAGCACTGATGCTCATAACGATGGTGACAGGTGTGTGTAATGTTGGGCCGGAGCAAGAGCAAGTGTGACTGCATTTACACTATTGTGTTAATCATTAGCTAGAGTCCAAATGTAATATTTTAACTAGTTAGCATCCTATTGATGAAATATACAGTACCAGTCAAAAGTTTGGACACACCTACTCATTCAAGGGTTGTTCTTTATTTTTGCTATTTTCTACATTGTAGAATAATAGCAAAAACATCAAAACTATGAAATAACACATATACATTAATGTGGTAACCAAAATATGTTTTAAACAAATCAAAATACATTTTAAATTGTAGATTATTCAAAGTAGCCACCCTTTGCCTTGACAGCTTTGCACCCTCTTGGCATTCTCTCAACCAGTTTCATGAGGTAGTCAACTGGAATGCATTTAAATTAACAGGCAAATCCAGGGTGGCTCTAGAGCTTAATCGCAACAGTAGAGGATAGACAAGCGTAATCCACTGAGAAATCTTTGACTGGACATGTCAGTTTTTTTGGTACTGCAGGCCCATTCTATAAAATGATTTCCAGTTAGCATTATAGGTGGATCAGATTGTTTCATCTGCTATATCCCAGGTAACTCCATTTAGATCTGATAACTGTACCGTCAGTATTTTGTAGGACTTCCAACAGGGGAACTGCACATCAAAATGTATATATCATGTCCAGTCTAAAGGAGAACTATAGCCCACCACAGCACATCCTCCAGACCAGCTGTCAGCAATGATTGGGTTGCTTGTTGAAATCCTATATATTGTGTCACACCCTGATCTGTTTCACCCATCCTTGTGATTGTCTCCACCCATCCAGGTGTCGCTCATTTCCACCAGTGTATTTATCGCTGTGTTTCTTGTCTCTCTGTGCCAGTTCATCTTGTCTGTTTCAAGTCAATCAGTGTGTTTTTCTGTGCTCCTGCTTTTGCTATTCTCTCTTTTTCTAGTCCTCCCGGTTTTGACCCTTGCCTGTTTTCTGGACTCTGTACCCGCCTGCCTGCCCTGACCTCGAGCCTGCCTTAGTACCTCCTGGACTCTGGTTTTGACCTTTTGCCTGTCTGCGACTATTCTCCTGCCTAGCCCTTTTGGAACTAATAAATATCAAACACTCAAACCATCTGCCTCCCGTGTCTGCATCTGGGTCTGGCCCTGAGCCCTTTTAACATGCAGTACTGCAGGGTTTTGTTCACAAGCCAGGAGGATTTGGAATATGTGACGACCCTCCCACTCTGTCTGACGAATTCTTTCTCTTTGCTCTTGTTTTCCTTAATAGGATGTCGGTGGGCGGAGCTGGGAGGGTCGTCAGCGAAATGGGACACACCTGGGCTTGGGTGTGTCCCGGGGTGAATACACCTTTTCCCCATTCATTGAGGAGACTCTCTCCATGCAGACACACTGTCAATTTTGGTTGTGGCATTTTTGTGTCCGTTTTGTTTGTCTGCGTTGGCACCTTTCAACACTCCTCAATATCACATCTACTGTATGCACGCAACCACTCACGTATGCTACTGATTACTGACTACACACACCATTGTTAATTGTATTTAAGTTGCTTCAGTTAATAAATATATTTTTGTTATTCCTTATCTCCACATTGTCTCCCTTTTTGTTACGGAATTCGAGGCGGTTCGTAACAAATGTTACACAATGGTTTTTGAGGTTGATCAGCCACAGTTTCAGTTTTAAGGGTGTAACACCAAAATGCATACAAATTTGGGGAATTATGGTTTACAAGTTGCAACAGGGATAAAGCATCTAGCACAGAATCAGAGAAAATGCCAAATTGCCTTCTCTAAGCAGGCCCTTTTATCCTAACCTGAAAACACTGCTCTTCTATCATCAACAAATGGTTATAGAAACTTAGAGGAAATACAAATAAGGTAGTGACCTTCATCACCCGCTACAAAGTTATAAACATCAGCTGTTACTTAGTTATAAAACTGTAATAAAGGAATGCCAGAAATCGAAGGATCATTGTTTCTCAATCACATCAAACAGTAGTATTCAAATCAAACAGTAGGCCTAAACTTATCAACTAAAAATAGGGCTAACATATCGTTTTCCCCTTTCCATGGGAAAGCACGTGTTGGTCTCTACCTGCTCCTACTCACACCAGACACCTACTCACACCGGGCTCACAAATGGTTCACAGTATATGATCAATGCAATACAACAGTGAAAATAATCTGAACTCAAATACAGAAAACCAAGTGCGTAATGCACCCCATAAATCTTAGGGGGCACAAAATACATAAGGATAGCTGGGGGTGGCCTGGAGAGGGGCCAAGGTAAGATCATTTTTTTCATTTTCCAAACACCTGAAACAGCTTTTTCCTGCAATCTATAGCTTTAATCAATATGCTTAATTATATGCCAAAAATGTCTATTTTTCTGCATATCTAAGCATACCTCTTGAGCTGTCTGTATCCTCCTGATTGGTGGTTATTATTTTAAAGGAACTAAATATGGTACTTTGCATCTCTGCTAAAATCTGGGTAAAGGATTGAATGGAATATGAGTCTTATTCAGTACATCTTGTTATTGTTTGCTTTTCTAGTTTACCAAACCTGCCAGCAGGTATGCCAGCTAAAATAGTTAGACAAGCTAGCTACTCTAACTTGATTCATAGCCTGAAATGGCTTACTGGTAGCTAGTTATGAGGTTGGGAGATCGGGAACCTGTCTGGGTCATCCAAAGCCAACTTCATAACATTGCTAGGTGGCGAGCAGTATTAGAGAGAAACAACAACACAAACATTAAAAAGGACAAATATGAGGGTGCATGACGCTGCTGCAGAAAATAATTAACACAATTATTTTCCACTTGCCTACCACCTGAGATTGACTCATTTAATTTCCAAAGTGATGTGGCCTTTCCAAGTGATGTGGCCTAATTGCTACAGTCAAATACAGTTGTGATAACATTTATTCCCACATACACATATTACAGATTTCTTCTCAAAGTGTGAATCATTGTTCCTTTGCCACATTTCTGGTGGCCAAACATATATCCAAAAATACACACGGCCATAGATAACCTCATTTCACTTCCAGGTTCCAAATCCTCACCTCTGCCATCTGCTTCTCTTTAACATACAGAAGAATAAGAAACCAGATGTGAAGTGCATTGAGTGTCATGAGAAAAAGCAGTATTTATATTTAATAGAACTTCATAGGTTTAATTTAAAACGTGTAGTTTATTCTAACTGAACACATTCACTGTGCCTTACTCAAAAGTATGTTTATTTATTTATTTTATTTAACCTTTATTTAACCAGGTAGGCTCGTTGAGAACAAGTTCTCATTTGCAACTGCGACCTGGCCAAGATAAAGCAAAGCAGTGTGACACAGACAACAGTTACACATGGAGTAAACAATAAACAAGCCAATAACACAAACAAGTCAATGACACAGTAGAAAAAATAAACTCTATATACAGTGTGTGCAAAAGGCATGAGGAGGTAGGCAATAAATAGGCCATAGGAGCGAATAATTACAATTTAGTAGATTAACACTGGAGTGACAAATGAGCAGATGATGTGCAAGTAGTGATACTGGTGTGAAAAAGAGCAGAAAATAAAATAAAATAAAAACAGCATGGGGATGAGGTAGGTAGATTGGGTGGGCTATTTACAGATGGACTATGTACAGCTGCAGTGATCGGTTAGCTGCTCAGATAGTTGATGTTTATAGTAGGTGAGGGAAATAAAAGTCTCCAACTTCAGTGATTTTTGCAATTTGTTCCAGTCACTGGCAGCAGAGAACTGGAAAGAAAGGCGGCCAAATGAGGTGTTGGCTTTTGGGATGATCAGTGAGATATACCTGCTGGAACGTGTGCTACGGGTGGGTGTTGTTATCGTGACCAGTGAACTGAGATAAGGCGGAGCTTTACCTAGCATAGACTTATAGATGGCCTGGAGCCAGTGGGCGAAAAACATGTAGCAAGGGCCAGCCGCCTACAACATATTGGGTGGGCTATTTACAGATGGACTATGTACAGCTGCAGTGATCGGTTAGCTGCTCAGATAGTTGATGTTTATAGTAGGTGAGGAAATAAAGTCTCCAATCAGTGATTTTTTGTAATTTGTTCCAGTATAGTAGAGAACTGGAAAGAAAGGCGGCCAAATGAGGTGTTGGCTTTTGGGATGATCAGTGAGATATACCTGCTGGAACACGGGTGGGTGTTGTTTCAGTGAATGAGATTTACCTAGCAGACTTATAGATGGCCTGGAGCCAGTCGAAAAACTGCGCAAGGGGTCGCAGTGGTGGGTGTCTATGTCCAAAAAGGAAAACGGGATAAAATGTGTATTGTAATGTCTTGTCAATGGCTATGTGGGTAAAACTTATGCAAAGTATGTCTGGGTCAAAGTTATCACCTCAGAAGAGGAGACATTTCAATTCAAGGGCACCGTTTCTTCTGAGACACCACCAAAATCTGAACCAAACCATGTCTAAAAACCTATAAACATCGAATATAAGTCATCATCATCCCCATTGTAAACATCAGGTGAACAGTTTGTTCCATTTGATCCAGTCAAATTTAGACACTGGTGAGTGACAGTATGTTGTTTTGAAAGAATTAAAATAGCACTGTAGGCCTATAGTTCTAGTCCTGACACTCCCATGAGACTGGGTGGAAGCGGAGGACGTTTCCCCTCAAGTCTTCACCATCAGAACAGTTTTTCTACCTATCAGTTGGCCTTTCATCCTAAACTTCAGGCAGGGAAAGTTGGTCTAAGCCTTTGAATTGAGCAGATAATATGTTTGCCGTTATTTGTATCTAGGAATACAACTGATAGACACCCCTACTTCCACACCCCACTCTAGTCACACACACACAAACAGAGATATCCCCCCTGACAATTCAAGGACTCAATTGGCCCACATGGATAAATGCAATAAGGTACACTAGAAGCGAAAAAATGACATGTTGGAAACGTTCATAATTACAAAAACACGTGATCACTTTGACAGAGGAGAGACTTGCATGAGCTCTGATGTGTCCTTCCGCTGCCAACAAAAGAACTAGCTAGCCGACTACAAAAAAACGGCAATCGGAAAAACGTACACTGTAAATCTTCTGCAATGAAACAGCTTTTCTAAGAATTCACATGTATTTATTTAATATAAACTTTTTTTATTTCTAGATCTATATATTTGTGGCGGTAGGATATATATATTTTAAACCTCTACATATATATATATTTTTCCTCCGTTGGAAGCCATGATGGAAGCGTGAGAGAAACGCAAAAAGAAGATGCTTCCTGGGACATATGTCAAACGAGTCTGTGCAAATCTTTGGTCTTTGTATAGCCATTATACATGCACATTGGAGCCTGACACTTTTTCGCGTGTATTTTGGCAATCCATCGGCGAAGATGTTGATTCGCTAGGGGGTTTTTGGATTTTTTAAAAAGTGGGTAGCTATTGCAGCTCGCTAGATGGCTAGCTAAGTCTGAGTGGATACGGTAACTAATTACTGCTGGGCTTTCCAAAGGCCGGTAGACTTCAAATTCGAGCGAGCGCCGGAGAGTTATCTCCTCGCTGGTCGGTCAATCACGGCGGCTTCGGTAGATCAAGAGATTCGGACCGTCTTATGCCTTACGGTTGGGCGGGAGGATTATTGTATGTATTTTTCAAGGGGGAGTTGCAAGACAAATTCCAGTATTGGGAAAGTTTGGCCTGCGCGGAAGAGCAGAGCAAGGCCCGTCTCTATGATCCAGAGAAAAAGCCATTCCAGCTAGCTAACGCGTTAATCCTACTCACGACGACGACCACTGCTGGCTTGTCTCACTGCGAGGAAGGAGCTGCAAAATCAAAAAAGCAAAGGGCGATCGAGAGGCAAAGCCACTGCAAACCGAAGCAACGGCAGCTAGCTAACTTTTCATAATTTGGAACCCCACAGACTCCTGTCACTAGCCAGCAAGCTAGTTAGCTACAATGGCTGCGATAATAAAAGAAATGGTCAGCCGGAACAAAAGGAGATACCAGGAGGATGGGTTCGACTTGGATTTAACATGTATCCTTTTCTTAAATAACTAACGTTATCATACAGTAAACTAGCTAACTAGCCACGTTAGTACACCTACTGTTGTCAATGGAATATCGTTTATTGCTAACTAACGTTAAGGAAGCTAGCTGGCTAATGTTTGCTAATTTATTGATACGACAGAATAGAAAGCATGTTTGAAAGGTGATGTGGAGCTGTCAAATGTCACGAGGTTAAGTTACTACACATCTTTATAGTGTTAATGTTCCCACACAGCCATATCCCCATGTTACAGTACTTGTTTACATTAGACAGACGGACATAGCCTAGGCGGCCTCCTTTTTATATTTAGCTAGCCAAGTTAGCTATGTAGTGTGCAAGAAACTGGGAAGGAAGTGTATTTCCTCAACTGGAGGCACACGTAGTGTATGGATCTGTGCAACACTTTAGCAGTTAAAAAAATCTATATTTCTCGCACACATGAAAGATAAGGGGCATATCAGCGTCTTTCGAAAGCTTTTTAGGAAGCGATGATTATTGATGAATCTAAACGTTGGAAGAGTGTCGGAATTGTAGTTCACATGGAGCCAACCGTGGGCGAATGCAACCGCTGAAAACCCTACATACAGAAAAGGGTTTAAGAGCTTGGTTCCGATTAGCAGCCTGTCAATATTACATAACTTTATTGGTTACAAATAGTCCATCTCTAGACATGACTACTTTTCCATTAGGTAGCTACTGTAGCTTGCTAAAGTAAAACGTGGTTTCTCATTTGACAGTGCAGGGAAGATGGTTGGCTGCGTTATTAATTTGACAGTGCAGGGAAGATGGTTGGCTGCGTTATTAATTTGACAGTGCAGGGAAGATGGTTGGCTGCGTTATTAATTTGACAGTGCAGGGAAAATGGTTGGCTGCGTTATTAATTTGACAGTGCAGGGAAAATGGTTGGCTGCGTTATTAATTTGACAGTGCAGGGAAGATGGTTGGCTGCGTTATTAATTTGACAGTGCAGGGAAAATGGTTGGCTGCGTTATTAATTTGACAGTGCAGGGAAAATGGTTGGCTGCGTTATTAATTTGACAGTGCAGGGAAGATGGTTGGCTGCGTTATTAATTTGACAGTGCAGGGAAGATGGTTGGCTGCGTTATTAATGTTTTCTCATCTAGCTATGAGGCATCAAACTAACTAGTGAACCTAGCTATTGATCAGCTAACTAATAACACATAGAGGCTGCATTTACACAGGCAGCCCAATTTATATATTTTGCCCAATTATGAGCAATGGGTCAGAATTTGGCTAGTGTGTAAATGCAGCCTGACAGTTCTGGCACTATGGCCCAGAGGCCAATTTTATCATGGATTTAATTATTTGGCATGTTGGGAAGCAATCAATTGAATGTTTAAGACCATGCAATGCACCTTTCAAATGTCCTGCTATCCTGATTGAAAGATACAAAATATGGTCTCATGAATTGGTCAATCTTGCGCCATGTGCTGCTAGCTGTCAAATGTGATCTAAATTAGGGTAGTGGTAATTTATCTGGCATCCTTGGTTAAAAAATATTTGAAGAACACTAGCGAATTCCAAAAGGGCCTCAATTCAGTTCTTTATGCACATGTTATAATTGAGAAGATCTTAACCCAACCCCCTTCAAAAGACACACCAACATATACAGGTTGCGGGGGGGTGTAAGTGTCTTGCTCAAGGGCACAACGGTAGGCAATGGCATCTAGGATTTGATACTAGCAAACCTCCGGTTGCAAGCTCACTTCACTAAATATTTTTCCAGTCGGACCCGGAATCCAATAGGCAATATCCCGGATGCTGGCTCCCCTCTCCAACCGCTAAGCTACCTGCCGCCCCACATTCACACTAATCATTTCTAGAGGTTAACTTCAGAACATGCGCATATATACTGTCAAGTGAAGTTTGTCATCTAGACCTATATCCATTTTGTTAACCCATAGGATGGTAGTCCCTTGCAGCACATCTCAAACCTGGCCAACCTGGCCCTGATATTGAAGACCAGTTCAAGCGAGTGCACTGAACGGGCGTGTGCTTGGAATCAGCTCGGTATGGTAAAATACCTTGGCAGAGGAAAATGCTGGAGCAACGACGGAAGACTGTCTTACAAGCTGACATCAAAGGTCAAGTTGTGACATCTTCTACCTGGCTGTTTTTTAAAATGTATATTTTAATGTGTTTTGACACTTGAGTTCATGTTGGAAATCAGGGGAGACAGGTAAATGGGGGCGAGACGGTGGGAAGGGTGGACACGGATTGAACCCTGATCAAACGACTGAAGTATTGCATTCATTTCATAGTTTTCTCTGTTGACATGGATAATGTGCAGAATATTTGGAGAATGGTGATGCCTTTCAGAACAACTTACGCTGAAAAAAAGTATAAAAACAACATGTGAAAAGTGTTAGATGTTTCATGAGCTGAAATAAAAGATCCCAGAAATGTTCCATATGCACAAAAGGCTTATTTCTCTAAAATGTTGTGAACAAATTTTTTAACATCTGTTAGTGAGCATTTCTCCATTGCCAAGATAATCCACCCACCTGACAGGTGTGGCATATCAAGAAGCTAATTAAACAGCATGATCATTATACAGGTGCACCTTGTCCTGGGGACAATATAAGGCCACTAAAATGTGTGGTTTTTGTCACACAACTCAATGCCACAGATGTCTCAAGTTTTGAGGCAGTGTGCAATTGCCATGCCGGCTGAAGGAATGTCCACCAGAGCTGTTGCCAGAGAATGTTAATTTCTCTACCATAATCGTTTTAGAGAATTTGGCGGTGTGTCCAACCGGTCTCACAACAACAGACCAGGTGTATTTGCTGATATTAACGTTGTGGTTATGGTATGGGCAGGCATAAGCTACAGACAATGAACCGATTGCATTTTATTGATGGCAAAATGAATGCACAGAGATACTGTGACGAAGTCCTGAGGCCAATTGCCATGCCATTCATCTGCCGCCGTTACCTTATGTTTCAGCATGATCATGCATGGCTCTGTCGCAAGGATCTGTACAGAATTCCTGGAAGCTGAAAATGTCCCAGTTCTTCCATAGCCTGCATATTTACCAGACATGTCACCCATTGAGCAAGTTTGGGATGCTCTGGATGAACATGTACAACAATGTGTTCCTGTTCCCAGCAACTTCGCACAGTCATTGAAGAGGAGTGGGACAACATTCCACCGGCCACAATCAACAGCATGATGAACTCTATGCAAAGGAGATGTGTTGTGCTGCATGAGGCAAATGGTTGTCACACCAGACACGGACTTGTTTTCTGATCTATCCCCTACTTTTCTTTTAAGGTATCTGTGACCAACAGATCCATATCTGTATTCCTAGTCACATGAAATCCATGAATTAGGGCCTAATGAAAAATATTTAATTTGACTGATATCCTTATGAACTGTAACTCAGTAAAATCTTTGAGATTGTTTCATATTGCGTTTTATATTTTTGTTCAGTATAGTTCAGAGGCTAATGGCAGTCCCTACAGGATTTCAGTGTCTCTTTTTGATATTTGCGGGTAAAAATGCTTGATATTTCTGAAGCAATTCAGACATTTTCAATAGCAATTTGGGACGATTGTGTCCATTTTGTCAAGTGCTGATGGGGGAGGGCAGTTTGGCTTGACTGAACCATTCATTTTCTGCAGTAAAAGTTCATTGGTTAAAGGCCCTCTTTTTGTAATTCTACGTTCAGACAGTTTTATGCGGTAATGATGCACCGATATGACATTTTTGGCCAATAGCGGTATCCAATATTTTCCTTGCCAAAAAAAACAATACCGTTAACTGATAATTAAAATTTTAGTGGCCTTTTAAGCATTCTAGTACAGTTAAATAGTTAACACACACACATGAAAGCATCGGTTTAAGGCACTGCATCACAGTGCAAGAGGCGTCACTACAGTCCCTGGTTCGAATCCATGCTGTATCACATTCGGCCGTGATTGGGAGTCCCATAGGGCAGTGCACAATTGGCCCAGCGTCATCCGGGTTTGGCTAGGGTAGGCCGTCTTTGTAAATAAGAATTTGTTCTGAACTGACTTGCCTAGTTAAATAAAGGTTCCACACACACACCATACTGACCAAAAAGTTATTTTGTTGGCATTTACATATGTCCCCATTACCAGTAAAACACAATCAAAACCTATTTATTTTACTTACTTGCTGTGCTGTTTCATTGTTCAGTCGTTTCATTCTCAACCAGGATTTCTATGGAACACTGTTTGGGTCTTTGCATATCAATAAAGATACATGTCAAATAACACTATTTGACATGTTAAATAAGCTTGTTGCCCAATCAGAATATGACTGCACTTCACATAATAATGTAATGCGATCATATTTTTGTACACATATATTACACATTGATTACACTCTCACTCGTATTTCATATGTCACAACGATTCATCAATACGTATGCTAAGATACTGGTAAAGTTGTCTTGCACACCTACAGTGCTGTTCATAAAAAGAAGCTAGCTAGCTCAAGGATGCAAATAATGTTCTTCCCCAAAAACATAGCTACTGAAACAGATGTCTTTTTGCTATCGTTAGCTAGCTAACTATATAGCTAGGTGTCATCTAAAATAACCCTAATTTATAAGACAGTTATTTGATTTATGGTGGTCAGACCCATCTATGTGAAGCTAGCCACAATAAGGATTAACAACAATAGTGGACTTTGCGATTAGCCTTCAAAATAAAAGTATGTCATTGACAGTGATGCAAATTAATACAAATAGTAGAAGTATGCCATAATTGAGTAGATCAAGCTAATCGAGTTTGGAATGTTATATGCACCTGTACATAGCCCATATGTAAATAGCCCACCCAACTAACTCATCCCCCATATTGTTATATTATTTTTTCTGCTTCTTTACACCCCAGTATCTCTACTTGCACATTCATCTTCTGCACATCTATCACTCAAGTGTTTAATTGCTAAATTGTAATTATTTTGCCACTGTGGCCTATTTATTGCCTTACCTCCCTAATCGTATCTCATTTGCACACACTGTATATAGACTTCCTATTGTGTTATTGACTGTACGTTTGTCTATTCCATGTGTAACTGTGTTTGTCTCTTTGCTTTATCTTGGCCAGGTCGCAGTCGTAAATGAGAACTAGTTCACAACTGGCCTACCTGGTTAAATAAAGGTTAAATAAATTTAATAAATATATAAAAATCAACAAAAGATAATAATTTGTTAATTTGACAAATCAATTAATCACACTGGATGTATTATACTTTAGAATTGCATTGGGGGCATACTTATTTCACTGTACAGTCTAACCTATGTATTGTGGATCAATGCCATGGGTTATCAGTCTACTCAGTGACACCCAGAGAACATTAGCATCATAGCTCTTATTGCACGGCTGTGAATCAACTGTGAATTGAGCCACATTTATTGTCAACCTATGTGTATTGAACACTATTCCAGAGGAAAAACAATACTGTATGGATGTCTTGGAGTCTGATAACTCGGAGGAGGACGTTGGGAAAAAATATTGAATATTGAGTATATTGTTACCCAATTTCGTTGATCCCCAATCCTTCGGTAAAGCTGTACAGTGCACTATGAATGTCAATACACACAATAGGCTGACTGAGGAGGTGATTTCACAGTCACAGTCCCGTGATAATAGCTACAATGCTAATATTTGCCGAAACTCTTCACAGTTCTGTGGGGGTCACCGAGTAGGCTGATACCCCATTTCATTGCTTCACATTCCAACCTTGTTTAACATTGTCTTGCCTAATATGGCATGGTTCCACCAATTTGTAACCTCCTGCATCACTTTCAAAGAGGTACTTTTATTTTGAAGGCAAACTGAAAATTTGACTTGTGCCTAATCCTTATAGCTTCACAACACATAACCCGGTCAGGTCGAACCTCACTAGCCAGATGAAGCTAGCTGGCATGCTTATAACGTTAGCTTTGGGCAACAGGGTTAAGTAGCTGGCTAGGTATTTATTTTCATGAACTGAAGTTCAATTTCAGTAGGCAAACAACAAGTGGCTACCTAGCCAATACTTACTCACAAGGATTCCCAAATCATTGCTAAGAATAGTGAAAATGAGTGCAGTTTCTACTGGTCATTGTTTTCAGGCTGGTTGTACTGGTGCTAGCAAGGTAACAAGCTAAAGCTAGCTAGCTACCCCAGAAGTTGCTGTCGAACAAATAATGCTTTATTACCAAAGCGGTATTGTAAACACATCGTTTGTGGCTGGTGTTTGCTTGTTTGCATACTTTTTTGTATACTTTTTTGTACAGCTTTGACAGTGCTACTGATAGTAGTGGTGGCACTTGGCTTGCAGGTGCAAATTCAGAACACAACATTCTATAATAGAACTGTGTTATTTGACTTGTCAAATTTTAAGCTTATTTAACAAAGTGTTATTTGACGTGTATCTTTTTTGACATGCAAAGACCCAAATGGCGTTACATAGTATGTCGTGAATCTAATAGCAGTGACACTATTACTGTGTAATTCCGGTTAGGCAACATCTGAAAAATAGCGCGCTTGTTAGTGTGTACCTGTGCTCGACTAGTCACGAAAGCCAACATCGCCCACGGCAGAGAACGATTGATTGTCAAGGGCAATGCATTCCATTATCTTGGCGTTAATGGATTTCGCTTTTGAGTTGTCTTGCGGAAATGTTCTTAATCTTTCAAATAACTGCTCGACTTGACTGCTTGATCCACACAGCAGGCGTTGTGGTCTAGGTTAGGAATGCTGTGTTGCACGTGTAGCACAAACTTTTACGTGGCGTCATTACATCATGTACCTACGTTATATAGGTATGCACATCAGCTTTGATGTCGGTTTTTCACATCAGGCCGATACCGATGCTGGCATTTTTAGCTAATATCGTCCAATTCCGATATGTTCACCAACTATATCGTTTATCCCTAGATAATAGTGCAGGGATTGTTCAAATTCCAAGCCGTCATAAATATGCAGGGCTTTGTTGATTAAAAATAAATAAAGGGACTGTACACACCTTATCTATTGTGTGGTAGGTGTTTAGCCTATGAACTGGCTATACATGTGACGGTTTACTGGGGAATTTGTTCAGTTAACCTTCTTGTGTGACTGAGCAAATGGTCCCATAGTCTGTGTTGGGGTAGGCTATATAGTATTGAAATGTAAAGAGACCGTTTTGCTGTAACGTTTTATCGGATTTGGCATGTTGTCTTAAAGCAATATAGGCATTTTGCAGTTATGTAATGCAGTATAAGAGTTCTGGGAACAATCCTTAAAGCACCAGTGATATTGTATCAGCAATGCTGCCTGTGAGGGCTCTTCTCTAACCCACCACCTTTCCATTTTCCATAGCACCCTTTCTTTCCTGCATTCTCCACCCTAACACTTCCCATATCATTTGCTCTCTTTCCCGCTCCTCTCTTTATCTCTTTTCCACGTTTTCCCCATCTACTCTCACTCTTTTTCTGGTGCTCCCAGCTGTGGAGTTGGCTAGAATAGGGCCCTATAAAATTCAACAATATTCAATATGTATTGTAGGTAATTAATGACATTTGTCATAAGACATTAACAAAATGCATCAGTGATTTGTATTTTCCTGCAAAGTTTTGAAACTGCACAGAATGTGTGCGCATGTCTACACTTTGTGTAGCCGTTAACGATGATGCTAATGATATCGGTCTTCTGGTAAACATGCAAAGGCTTTCCAAAAAACTTTCTCAATTAAATGTCGCCTGGCAGAATGATATCATGATTTTTTGCATCAATCCAGTGTCCATTTGTTTTGAAAACTCTGCAGTCACATGAGTACTACAGAAACATTGCTAACCAAACAACGGTTTGTTGCTGGTTGGTGAAAAACTAAAATGTAATCCGGCAGAAATTAAAAGAGATTTTATAGGGCCCTACTAGAGCAGAGATGAGGAAGGACCGCTGAAAACTCCAGAGCGTTTCCGTCTGGGGTCCTGCATGTGCGTTTCGTCGCAGCTGCAGAATGCCATTCCCCCCTGCTCCCTGGGATGTAACTACCCTGGGAGCTTTTTAAACACTTAGTCAGAGTGCAATGATTTTGCCCGTAGGACCTGAGACGTAGGTTGTAACCCCGGACATTATTTCCGGGGTGTGAAAAGGAAGGCCCGAAAAATTGTTAGACTTAGGTGGCTGGAGCCTAACAGAATGGCTACACAGACTGAGATGATCCTTGTATGTTATTTACATTTCTGGCCTATCTCTAGGCTCACTCACAGGACTCTACACACAATATGCACACATATAGATACTGACTCTCACATACACATATTTAGCAGATGTTAGTGAAATGCTTGTGTTCCTAGCTCCAACAGTGCAGTAGTATCTAACACTTCACAACAATACACTCATCCAGAAGGCGAGGTCAGTGCAGGTGCATCAAAGCTGGGACCGAGGGACTGAAAAACAGCATTCTATCTCAAGGCCATCAGACTGTTAAACAGCCATCACTGAGTGGCTGAGTGGCTTCTGACAACATACTGACTCAAATCTCTAGCCACTTTAATAATTAAAGATTGGATGTAATACATGTATCACTGGTCACAGTATATCTCGTATGTATATACTGTACTCTATACCATCTACTGCGTCTTGCCTATGCCCGCACGGCCATCGCTCATCCATATATTTCTATGTACATATTCTTATTCATTCCTTTACACTTGTGTGTATACGGTAGTTGTAAAATTGTTAGGTTACTTGCTGTATATTACTGCACGGTCGGAACTAGAAGCAAAAGTATTTCGCTACACTCGCATTAACATTTGCTAACCATGTGTGTTTGACCAATAAAATTGGATTTGATTTGACATCTGAAAGTAAAATAATGGAATTAAGAAATATATGCATATTAGATAGAGCAATGTTGGAGTGGTGTTGACTAAAATACAGTAGAATAGAATACAGTGTATAGAGATGAGAACTAAAGCCGTATGTAAACATTATTAAACTGTATGTATATAGGGCAGCAGCCTCTAAGGTGCAGGTTTGCATAACCGGGTGGAAGCCGGCTAGTGATGGCTATCTAACAGTCTGATGGCCTTGAAATCTTAACAGTTTTCAGTCTCTCGGTTCCAGCTTTGATGCACCTGTACTGACCTCGCCTTCTGGACGATAGCGGGGTGAACAGCACGTGGCTCGGGTGATTAATGTCCTTTGATCTTTCTGGCCTTCCTGTGACATCGGGTGCTGTAGCTGTCTTGGAGGGCAGGTAATTTGCCCCTGGTGATGTGTTGGGCAGACCGCACCACCATCTGGCGAGCCCTTCAGATGCGGGTCGGTGCAGTTGCCATAGCAGGCAGTGATATAGCCCGACAGGATGCTCTCAATTGTTCATCTGAAAAAGGGTCTTAGGGGCCAAGCCACATTTCTGCAGCCTCCTGAGGTTGAAGAGGCACTGTTGCACCTTCTTCACCACACTGTCTGTACATTGTTTGTATTCTGCCATATTCCTTGTCATTTTACCATTGTTAAATGCAGTAGTTCACGCTCTCAGTGTTGCGCGAATGCATCTATCTATGGTTTCTAGTTTGGGTTGGTTTTAATAGTCACAATGGGTACAACATCTCCTATACACTTTCTGATGAACTCAGTCACCGTATCCATGTATTTGTCTTTGGTATTCTCAGAGGCTACCCGAAAAATATTCCCAGTCCGTGTAATCAAAACAATCTTGAAAAATGGATTCCAATTGGTCAGACCAGTGTTGAATAGACCTTATCATGGGTACTTCCTGTTTCTGGCTATAGGAAGGGAGGAGCAAAATGGAGTCGTGATCAGATTTTCCGACGGTAGGACGGGGGAGGCCCTGGAAGGCATTTCAAAAAGTTGAGTAGCACTCTTCCAAAGTTTTTCCAACGTGAGTACTACAGTCAATATGTTGATAGAGCTTCGGTAGCGTGTTCCTCAAATTTGCTTTGTTAAAATCCCCAGATACAATAAATGTGGCCTCAGGATATGTGGTTTCCAGTTTGCATAAAAGTCCAGTGTAGTTCTTTGAGGGCCATCATGGAATCGGTTTGAGGGGGAATATACACGGCTGTGACTAACCAAAGATTATTTTCTTGGGAGGTGAACAAAAGAACTTGAGTTTCTGTATGTTATCACAATCACACCATGAGTAGTTAATCATGAAACATACACCTCCGCCTTTCTTCTTCCCTGAGAGTTCTTTATTCCTGTCAGCGCAATGTACTGAGAACACAGCTGGCTATATGGACGGGGACAGTATATCCCAAGAGAGACATGCTTCCTTAAAACAGAGAATGTTACTATCACTGATGTCTCTAGAAGGAGATCCTCACCTTGAGCTCATCTACTTTATTATCCAGAGACTGAACATTAGCGAGTAATATACTCAGAAGTGGTGGATGGTGTGCACGCCTCCTGAGTCGGACTAGAAGTCCACTCTGAATACATCTTCTCTGCTGGTGGTTTTGGAGCAGCCTTTTGAATAGTTAAAATTCGCTTTGGGGTACCAACAAAGGATCCAATTAGGGAAATATTCTGTATTCCTGGTCGCAATGCTGGTGAGTTACTGCCGCTATGATATCCAAATGCTATTTCCGGCTGTATGCAATAACACCAAAACAATTCTGGACTAATAATGTAAGAAATAACACACAAGAAAAACAAAATACTACAAAGCTGCTACTGTCATCTTGCAGGGATACTGGAGTAACTCATACAATCACCATTTATGCAGCTGCTTTTCTTTTTATTATATATCCTGATGCCTAGTTACCTTACCCCTATACATATCTACCTCATACTACACCAGTATCACTGCAAATTGTAAATATGGTATTGGAACCGACCCTGTATATAGCGTCTTCTTTTCTCGTGTTCTCATTTTTGTTTATGTGTTTTTGTTCTACCTTCCGTTGAGTTTAGTGTTAAATTGAAATAGATTACTGAATTGTTGGGTTTGAGGCATGAAAACCCCAATTTGGCCCAGTTAAATTTGATCTTGTGTTAATTACATTTACAGATCCTGCCATAGTATTGTTTGTGTGCATGCACTATGCAGAAATGAGATACAGCTTAAGTGAGTGAAATGATCACCTTTCGCACCAGAGCTGTCAGTGGTGTGCGTCAAATCTTTAAGACAAGTTTTAAAATAATTTGCGCTCAAAGAAGTTCTGATAGAAACGAAGGCGACAGGGTATCCAATTAGAACTGTTCAGCTTTCTATTTCTGACACCGTAACACAGGAAATGTACTAAAAGGGTGCCCTTTTGTCAGTGGTTAAAGTGAAAAATCCCACCGCTTATGTTGCATGCAGGCTTCAGGATGACAGTTACAGGCAGGAGTTAATATGTGCAATTCAAAAATTGATGGACATATAATTGATGGAAATTGATGGACATGTACAGTTGAAGTCGGAGGTTTACATACACTTTAGCCAAATACATTTAAAGTTTTTCACAATTCCTGACATTTAATCCTAGTAAAAATTTTAATAATAATAATAGTAGAGAGAATTATTTATTACAGCTTTTATTTCTTTCATCGCATTCCCAGTGAGTCAGAAGTTTATGTGCACTCAATTCGTATTTCATAACTTGGGTCAAACGTTTCAGGTAACCTTCCACAAGCTTCCCACAATAAGCTCGGTGAAGTTTGGCCCATTCCTTCTGACAGGGCTGGTGTAACGGAGTCAGGTTTGTAGGCCTCCTTGCTCTCACACGCTTTTTCAGTTCTGCCCACTTTCTATAGGATTGAGGTCAGGACTTTGTGATTGCCACTCCAATACCTTGACTTTGTTGACTTTGTTGTCCTTAAGCCATTTTGCCACAACTTTGGAAGTATGCTTGGGGTCATTTTCCATTTAGAAAACCCATTTGCGACCAAGCTTTTACCTTCTGACTGATGTCTTGAGATGTTGCTTCAATATATCCACATAATTTTCCATGCTCATGATGCCATCTATTTTGTGAAGTGCACCAGTCCCTCCTGCAGCAAAGCACCCCCACAACATGATGCTGCCACCCCCGTGCTTCATGGTTGGGATGGTGTTCTTCGGCTTGCAACCTCCCCCTTTTTCCTCCAATCTTAACGATGGTCATTACGGCCAAACAGTTCTATTTTTGTTTCATCAGACCAGAGGACATTTCTCCAAAGAGTACAATCTTTGTCCCCATGTGCAGTTGAAAACTGTAGTCTGGCTTTTTCATGGCAGTTTTGGAGCAGTGGCTTCTTCCTTGCTGAGCTGCCTTTCAGGTTATGTCGATATAGGACTTGTTTTACTGTGGGTATCGATATTTTTGTACCTGTTTCCTCCAGCATCTTCACAAGGTTCTTTGCTGTTGCTGCTTTTCGCACCAAAGTATGTTCATCTCTAGGATACCGAACGCGTCTCCTTCTTGAGCGGTATAACGGCTGCGTGGTCGCATGGTGTTAATACTTGCATACTTTTGTTTGTACAATTGAACGTGGTACCTTCAGACGTTTGGAAATTGCTTCCAAGGATGTACCAGACTTGTGGAGGTCTATAATTTTTGTATGAGTTCTTGGCTGATTTCTTTTGATTTTCCCATGATGTCAAGCAAAACGGCACTGTGTTTGAAAGTAGGCCTTGAAATAAATCCACAGGTACACCTCCAATTGTCTCAAATTATGTCAATTGGCCTATCAGAAGCTTCTAAAGCCATGACATCATTTTCTGGTATTTTACAAGCTGTTTAAAGGCACAGTCAACTTAGTGCATGTAAACTTCTGACCCACTGGAATTGTGATACAGCGGATTATAAGTGAAATAATCTGTCTGTAAACAATTGTTGGAAAATAGTTTGTTAACAAGACATTTGTGACCTAAGTGTATGTGAACTTCCGACTTCAAATGTACAAGGATATGACATTTTTAATCCAGAGACCGATATTTTTCAGTAGTTTAAAAGCTAAAATCCTTTTTTGGTGAAACTGCCACATCCGTTTGTGATATTACAACAGAGGTTACTGCAAACAACAAACAGTCTTTATTTTAAAAAATGTACATCTTTGAACGCGCAATAAAACAGCAGAATATGTACTGCAACCGCTCTGCCTGACGTTCTTTGGCTCTGTTTCATCAACAAAATTTGCACTCAAGGAGTGTCTTGGTTTAGCAGTGCTCCAGACACATTTTCCCCCCTGGTGGCACTGTTGCCCATCACATTTTCAGTTAGTAGCACCAGCCCGTTGATTTGGTCGCCCCAAAACATTTGCTACGTCACGAAATGGAAAAAAGAGCCATAATCTTATAAAGTCATTCACAGTGCTACTGAGATGGTATGATTCAATAAATATTTAATCTAAACCATTGATTGTCATGAATTTTGGGGTTACGATTACCATATTTTTTGCTATATTTTACTTTCAAATTAGGCCTCCGGAAATGCAGTTGTCTTTTATTCAATGGAGATGTGCTTACATATTTTGTGTGAACGCTACAAATAGGCTATCACATAGGCTAATTATTTTCTGGCCAATTCAGCATGTGAGGACGTAGAAACAAACATGTTAGCTAGATCGCTAAATATAATATGCTGTTAGTTACAATGGTTAATCTAATAGTAAATGTAATGTCCTAAAAACCTTTCAGCATGCCTAATCATGTCTCTTTGCCTATGCATTCACCGCAAATGGCACTTTCTAGGGCTTGGCGTTAAGACTGTATTTTACGATATACCGGTATTGATGCAAGGACCGGTTTGGGTTTTTACTTGACCTCCTATATCGGTATTTGAATGTTTGGTTTCTTAAATGTGATATGCCGTGTGTAAGGTCCGCTACTTGAGTCATCGCTCTCCGCTCTCTCTCCATGTTGCTTTCCACACAGACCTAGACCCCGCCTGTGTCACTGAAGGAGCACATTTGTTGTTGCTTGACCATGAGACACTTGCTTTCAGTCTGCATGGTCAATGCAGCATATGCAACAATATTGATGACAATGATGCTGTTTCCACTTTGTGTCTTAACCTCTCTGGGATATTTGGGACGGTAGCGTCCCACCTCAACAACAGCCAGTGAAAGTGCAGGGCAAAAAAATCAAAACAACAGAAATTTCATGTTAAAAAGTCCTCAAGCATACAAGTATTTTACACCATTTTAAAGATACCCTTCTCGTAAATCCAGCCACGGTGTCCGATTTGAAAAAGGCTTTACAGCGAAAGCAAACCGAACGATTATGTTAGGTCAGAAAAACACAGCCATTTTTCCAGCCAAAGAGAGGAGTCACAAAAAGCACAAATAGAGATAAAATTAATCATTAACCTTTGATGATCTTCATCAGATGACACTCATAGGACTTCATGTTACACAATACATGTATGTTTTGTTTGATAAAGTTCAGTAGTTCCAAAACATCCAGTGATTTTGCAGAGAGCCACATCAATTTACAGAAATACTCATCATAAATGTTGATGAAAATACAAGTGTTATGCATGGAACTTTAGATAAACTTCTTTATCTAAAGACTTATTTGCCTGCCATATGAGTTATGTTATACTCACAGACATCATTCAAACAGTTTTAGAAACTTCAGGGTGTTTTCTATCCAAATCTACTAATAATATGCATATGTTAGCAACTGGGCCTGAGTAGCAGGCAGTTTACTCTGGGCACCTTATTCATCCAAGCTACTCAATATTGCCCCCCAGTCCCAAAGAAGTTAATATAAATCCACATTTGTTATATAATTATACTTAATTAGTGTTTGTTTACATCTGCAAACAGCTAGTTTATTTTCTTAGCAAGTTGTGTCTAAATCGTGTTTGCTGCTAATGCTAATTCCTATTTAGCTGGCTAGCTAGCTAATAATGTACTGTCAGACCAAACATAGCTAGCTATACAACCTGATACCAGTGATGGTGTAAGTCTAAATCAGCATGTTTTGTGCAACAGTATCTTCTAAACCAGAGAATTAGGTGAAGCATGATGTTACCAACATGAAGTAGCTAAGAGAGAACATTTTAACGTAGCCTAATATTACAGGGTCCCCTAGGAAACACTGGCCAACACTTAACAATAATTCATCCCTTGCATTTTCACTCTATTCAAAGTGCCCACTATTATATTTTAACTATGGAATTATAATAATCAATATTTTTCCATGATTCCAACATTTCACCCAAGTGTTTACAAATCAAAGTTTATTTGTCACGTGTGCCGAATACAACAGGTATAAGTAGACCTTACAGTGAAATGCTTACTTAGAAGCCCTAACTAACAGTGCAATTTTTAAGTAAGAAATAGGTATTAGGTAAACAATAGATTAAAAGAACTGTAAAATGACAGTGAAAATAACAGTAGCGAGGCTATATATATATGATGTTTTTCATCGGCAGGGACTGGGGAACTGGTCAGAATTGAAGGAATGACGGATGACGCTAAATACACGGAAATTCTTGAGGGAAACCTGTTTCAGTCTTCCAGAGATTTAAGACTGGGGCGAAGGTTCACCTTCCAGCAGGACAATGACCCTAAGCATATTGCTGAAGCAACACTCGAGTGGTTTAAGGGTAAACGTTTAAATGTCTTGGAATGGCCTAGTCAAAGCCCAGACTTCAATTCAATTGAGAATCTGTGGAATCACTTAAAGATTGCTGTACACAAGCGGAACCCATCCAACTTGAAGGAGCTGGAGCAGTTTTGCCTTGAAGAAGGTGCAAAAATCCCAATGGCTAGATGTGCCAAGCTTATGGAGACATACCCCAAGATACTTTAAAAAGAAAATGTTGTTTTTATTTCACCTTTATTTAACCAGGTAGGCCAATTGAGAACAAGTTCTCATTTACAACTGCGACCTGGCCAAGATAAAGCAAAGCAGTGCGACAAAAACAACAACACAGAGTTACACATATACAAACGTACAGTCATTAACACAAAATAAAATAAAAATTGAACATTCTACGTGCGGTGTGTGCAAATGTAGAAGAGTATGGAGGTAGGCAATAAATAGGCCCAAGAAGCGAAAATAATTACAATTTAGCATTAATACTGGAGTGACAGATATGCAGATGATGTGCACGTAGAGATACTGGGTTGCAAATAAGCACACGGGTAAGTAATAATGTAGGGATGAGGTAGTTGGGTGTGGTATTTACAGATCGGCAGTGTACAGGTACAGTGATCTGTAAGCTGCTCAGACAGCTGATGCTTAAATTTAGAGAGGGAGATATAAGACTCCAGATTCAGAGTTTTGCAATTCGTTCCAGTCATTGGCAGCAGAGAACTGGAAGGAAAGGCGGCCAAAGTAAGTGTTGGCTTTGGGGATGACCAGTACCTGCTGGAGCCCGTGCTACCAGTGGGTGTTTCTATGGTGACCAGTGAGCTGAGATAAGGCTTTGGTGATAAACCGATGGCACTGTGATAGACTACTTCCTGTTTGCTGAGTAGTGTTGGGGGCTATTTTGTAAATGACATTGCCGAAGTCAAGGATCGGTAGGATAGTCAGTTTTCCGAGGGTATGTTTGGCGGCATGAGTGAAGGAGGCTTTGTTGCGGAATAGGAAGCCGATTCTAGATTTAATTTTGGATTGGAGATGCTTAATGTGAGTCTGGAAGGAGAGTTTACAGTCTAACCAGACACCTAGGTATTTGTAGTTGTCCACGTATTCTGAACCGTCCAGAGTAGTGATGCTGGTCGGGCGGGCAGGAATCAGTTGAACAGAATGCACTTAGTTTTATTGAAATGGGCTACATTTTCTTCATATTATGCTTCTTTAGACCTGCTTAAAATAAATGATTTATTGTGATGGTGTAAGCTATGTTTAATGGATTTATTAAACTTTTTTAATGTAGATGTTCCAAAGGCACACATCGGTGACTTGTTGGTATGCGTGGAAGCCAGAGATGCGAAATGTGTTTGTTATTAACGGTCAATTAACATAAGACAGGCAGTTATTTGAATGACAATCACCGGCTGACAAAATGTCATGACCGCTACAGCTCTAATCAAAATGCATTTCTTTCCATCTGCTCTTCCACAAGCCTACTCTGAGCGCACAGAGAGAAAGGGCACAGGGGCAGGGCAGACACTTTCATGCAGGGATAAGGAAAATCATGCACTTTAGGCTACTGTTTGACCAAATACTGTAATTTATCCCAACAAGACTTTCATTGGCTGTTGAGACAGTGTCCTCTTTACCCTTGCGTTTGATATGTTGAATATTCCATGTGATTCAACTGGGGCTGTAGGAGAGTTAAGCCCAACATTTGCAATGATCTCAATATAACTTGGGCTCTATAAATACATGCAGGTCAAGCTATGGAGATTCTTCGAGTGCACCCACATGGGGCCCTGCTTGATAGGAGTTCTCCGGTCCTTTCGGCCTCTAGCACTCACACGGTCAACTCCAACTTTTACACTAGTGATCACAACCCTTCTGCCCTGCACTCTACTTACCCATCACTGTACATTGCTGCACAATGACACCCACATAGTTATATAAATGTCTATTTCCCTATTTGAATGCATCATGATGATCTTTGCTCAGAAGATATGTTATTGTGATATGATTGCCTTGTAAACTTGAGGTTTTAGAATTGTATGAGTTATTTATTTGAGTCTATATATATGGATGCCTGGATTTGGAGTCACACTCAAAATTGAAGTGGAAAACCACACTACAGGCTGATCCAACGTTGATGTAATGTCCTTAAAACAAGTAAAAATGAGGCTCAGTAGTGTGTGTGGCCTGACATCCCTACAACACCTGGGCATGCTTCTGATGAGGTGGCGGATGCTCCTGAGGGATCTCCTCCCAGACCTGGACTAAAGCATCCGCCAACTCCTGGACAGTCCGGTGCAACGCGGCGTTGGTGGATGGAGCGAGACATGATGTCCCAGATGTGCCACATTTGGATTCAGGTCTGGGGAAAGGGTGGGCCAGTCCATAACATCAATGCCTTCCTCTTGCAGGAACTGCCGACACACTCCAGCCACATGAGGTCTAGCATTGTCTTGTATTAGGAGGAACCCAGGGCCAGCCGCACCAGCATATGGTCTCACAAGGGGTCTGAGGATCTCATCTCGGTACCTAATGGCAGTCAGGCTACCTCTGGTGAGCACATGGAGGGCTGTGCTGCCCCCCAAAGAAATGCCACCCCACTGTGCTCAGTGTGAACCTGCTTTCATCTGTGAAGAGCACAGGGCGTCAGTGGCGAATTTGTCAATCTTGGTGTTCTCTGGCAAGTGCCAAACGTCCTGCACGGTGTTGGCACAACCCCCACCTGTGGACGTCGGGCCCTCATACCACCCTCATGGAGTGTGTTTCTGACCGTTTGAGCAGACACATGCACATTTGTGGCCTGCTGGAGGTCATTTTGCAGGGCTCTGGCAGTGCTCCTCCTTACACAAAGGCGGAGGTAGCAGTCCTGCTGCTGGGTTGTTGCCCCCCTATGGCCTCCTCCATGTCTCCTGATGTACTGGCCTGTCTCCTGGTAGTGCCTCCATGCTCTGGACACTACGCTGACAGACACAGCAAACCTTCTTGCCACAGCTCGCATTGATGTGCCATCCTGGATGAGCTGCACTACTTGAGCCACTTGTGTGGGTTGTAGACTCCGTCTCATGCTACCACTAGAGTGAAAGCACCGCCAGCATTCAAAAGTGACCAAAACATCAGCCAGGAAGCATAGGAACTGAGAAGTGGACTGTGGTCACCACCTGCAGAACCACTCCTTTATTGGGGGTGTCTTGCTAATTGCCTATAATTTCCACCTGTTGTCTATTCCATTTGCACAACAGCATGTGAAATGTATTGTCAATCAGTGTTGCTTCCTAAGTGGACAGTTTGATTTCACAGAAGTGTGATTGACTTGGAGTTACATTGTGTTGTTTAAGTGTTCCCTTTATTTTTTTGAGCAGTGTATATACACAGTACCAGTCAAAAGTTTGGACACCTACTCATTCCAGGTATTCTCTTTATTTTGACTATTTATTTTTCCTACATTGTAGAATAAAAGTGAAGACATACATTATGAAATAACACATATGGAATCAAGTAGTAACCAAAAAAGCATTAAAGAAATCAAAATGTATCTTATATTTAAGATTCTTCAAAGTAGCCACTCTTTGCCTTGATGACAGCTTTGCACACTCTTGGCATTCTCTCAACCAGCTTCATGAGGTAGTCACCTGGAATGCATTTCAATTAACAGGCGTGCGTTGTTAAAAGTTCATTTCTGGAATTTGGGCCAATCAGTTGTGTTGTTACAAGTTGTGTTGTTACAGTTGTGTTGCTCTATTTGGTAAAAGACCAAGTCCATGTGATGGCAAGACCAGCTCAAAAATAAAGTCCATCATTAGTTTAAGACATGAAGGTCAGTCAATCTGGAAAATATCAAGAAGTTTATTCAAGTGCAGTCGCAAAAACCACCAAGCGCTATGATGAAACTGGCTCTCTTGAGGACCGCAACAGGAAAGGAAGACCCAGAGTTACTTTGGCTGCAGAGGATAAGTTCATTAGAGTTACCAGCCTCAGAAATTGCAGCCCAAATAAATGCTTCAGAGTTCAAGTAACAGACACATCAGCATCAACTGTTCAGAGGAGACTGTGAATCAGGCTGTTTCTTGGCCTCGAACTGCTGCAAAGAAACCAGTACTAAAGGACAACAATAATAAGAAGAGACTTGCTTGGGCCAAGAAACACGAGCAATGGACATAAGACTGGTGGAAATTTGTGCTTTGGTCTGATGAGTCCAAATTTGAGGTTTTTGGTTCCAACCGCTGTGTCCTTGTGAGACGCAGGTTAGGTGAACGGATGATCTCCGCATGTGTGGTTCTCACCGTGAAGCGTTTGGGTGCTTTGCTGGTGACACTGTCAGTGTTATATTTATAATTCAAGGTAAATCATGGCTACCACAGCATTCTGCAGTGATACGCCATCCCATCTGGTTTGCGCTTAGTGGGACTATCATTTGTTTTTCAACAGGACAATGACCCAAAACACACCTCCAGGCTATGTAAGGGCTATTTGACCAAGAAGGTGAGTGATGGATTTCAGCATTAGATGACCTGGCCTCCACAATCATCCGACTTCAAACCAGTTGAGATGGTTTGGGATGAGTTGGATCGCAGAGTGAAGGAAAAGCACCCACCAATTGCTCAGCATATGTGGGAACTCCTTCAAGTCTGTTGGAAAAGCATTCCAGGTGACACTGGTTGAGAGTGCCAAGAGTGCAAAGCCGTCATCAAGGCAAAGGGTGGCTATTTTGAAGAATGTAAAATATATTTTGATTTGTTTAACACTTTTTTGGTTACTACATAATTACGTTATTTCATAGTTTTGATGTCTTCACTATTATTCTACAATGTAAAATAAAGAATCTGTTGAATGAGTAGGTGTCAACATTTGACTGGTACTGGTGTGTGTGTGCGTGCGCGTGTGTGTACTCGACATGTAAAGTGTTGGTCCCATGTTTCATGAGAGGAAATAAAAGATCCCGGAAATGTTTCATATGCACAAAAATCTTATTTCTCAATTTTGTGCACAAAATTGTTTACATCCCTGTTAGTGAGCTTTTTTCCTTTGCCTAGATAATCCGTCTACCTGACGGGTGTGGCATATCAAGAAACTGATTAAACAGCATTAACATTACACAGGTGCACCTTGTGCTGGGGACAAAAGGCAGTTTTGTCAAACACCACAATGCCACAGATGTCTCAAGTTGAGGGATTGTGCAATTGGTATGCTGATTGAAGGAATGTTCTCCGGAGCTGTTGCCAGAAAATGTCATGTTCATTTTTCTACCATAATCTGACAAAGTCATTTTATGGAATTTGGCAGTATGTCCAACCGGCCTCATAATCGCAGACCACGCCAGCCCAAGACCTCCACATCTGGCTTCTTCACTTGGGGGATCGTCTGAAACCAGCCACCCAGACAGTTGATGAAACTGAGAAGTATTTCTGTCTTTAATAAAGACCTTTTGTGGGGTAAAACTCTTGTTATTGACTGGGCCTGGCTCCCCCAGTGGGTGAGCATTGCTCTGAAGTGGGTTTCCTTATGCCCTCCCAGGCCCACCCATGGCTGTGCTCCTGCACAGTTATGTGAAGTCCATAGATTAGGGCCTATTGAATTCATTTTAATTGACTGATTTCCTTCTATGAAGTATAACTTGGTAAAATGGGTGAAATTGTTACGTTTTATATTTTTGTTCGGTGTGTGTGTGAATATATATATATATATATATATATATATAGGATTTTCTTCTATGTATGTTTTATGTGTCCTTGACCCACTGGTGACCACAGATATCTATCCAAACATCATTGCTATGGGCTTTCCTGCAGAACGACTCGAAGGAGTTTACAGAAACAATATAGACGACGTTGTACGGTGAGTAACGGCCGCTCATGACCTCGTCTGGTGAGGAATCTGTAATGAATGCGTCTAGAATGTATTTTGTGACTAACATTAGACAAAACAATACAAGTTCATAAAGTATCCTGAGGTGTAGTGTCAAATATTTTGCGCCGTTGTCTATTTTGTAGCATGTCATTAAATGCATTACGTTGTCAATTTTTGTAGTTGTGTAATGTTCTGAATGTAACTGCGTCTCAACAGGTTTCTTGACTCAAAACATAAAAGCCATTATAAGATTTACAATCTGTAAGTATACCACAAAACGCTTGCATGCTAATATCAATGTTTTGTTTACAAATTAATTGCTCCGTCATGACCACTGACTGAAATCCTTCCCATTTCAGTTGTGTAGAACGACACTATGATGCTGCCAAATTTAACTGCAGAGGTACGCCATCAAAAACATCCCTGACACTTCACTGTCACCTATCTCACATTTAAGTTTTTAGAGCCAGGTGGCTGAAAGGGAACTTTGTGTATTTATATTTTTCTCTCTCCGCCCTCCAGTTGCACAGTACCCCTTTGAAGACCACAATCCGCCTCAGCTAGAGCTCATCAAGCCGTTCTGTGAAGATCTGGACCAGTGGCTGAGCGAGGATGACAATCATGTGGCGGCCATCCACTGCAAGGCAGGGAAGGGCCGCACTGGGGTGATGATCTGCGCCTACCTCCTGCACCGCAGCAAGTTCCAAGAGCCCCAGGAGGCCCTCGACTTCTATGGGGAAGTGCGGACAAGGGACAAGAAGGTCAGTGACTTGCCGTGGTCGATGACTACGCTAGTACTCAGTGCGGGAAGTCTCATAAAAGCAGAATAGGTCTAGATTTTCTTTGTTTTGTCCTAGACCTGCCTTTATGTCAATACTTAATTTCCAAGACATATTTTTTATTTTTAGCAATCTGTATATCCTACTGTGGTAATTATTAAATGATGAGTTAATTCTCTTGCATTGACTGTTTTTGTTTGTTTTTCCTTTTCAGGGAGTGACAATCCCGAGCCAACGGCGCTATGTGTACTACTACAGCCACCTGCTGAAGAACAAGCTGGACTACAAGCCAGTGGCTCTGCTCTTCCATAAAATGGTTTTTGAGACGCTGCCAATGTTCAGCGGAGGCACCTGCAGTGAGTCACTCTCATGTTTAACTTCACCTCTGACCCAGGGCATATATTATTAATTCTTTAAACGGATTGGCAGGCTCTGAGTGTGCATACTTTCACCCACGTTGGTAGAGAGACATTATGTACTTTACATTGAAGCCAAGCTCTTGATCAGTTACTTGTGCTCTTTAAGAAAGATGGTTAGTTATTAATAAGAGAGAAAATAGATGACAATCTCTACTCCCAACTGCATTCATCAAGGCTGGGTTTTACCTGCGTATCCAAGTTGTATGGTTTTTTTCTGCAGTTCAGAGGATGAATGCAGTATGTCTCAATTTGTTTCAAAATAACAAGTCACCAAGGACCTCTCACAGAGATTATATTTGATAGTTTTTTAGATTCTCAATATTTGCTCTTCTTGAAAAAGAACTGCGTTTATTATTGATGTTCAAGGATTTTCAGAAACTGCACAAATCGGTTCGCACAACTCCGAGCTCAAGTAGACAGATTTTGACCACCAATCTTTAATCAAACAACTCCAATGATCTATCCTATGTCTTTCATCTAATTGAATAGGTGCATTTCTAATCATGTGCATCTACTGTATGTCATTTGCTTGGATATACTTCTCTGTGAAACAATTATTTTAATATTTTTCCACTTTTTCTGGTTTAATGTGCCTGAGTCACAGATCATCTTTCCTTTTGGGGTTTATCAATGCGTCACTTGTTTCCTCCTTGAGTTCTCTGTGATGCTCTCACCTAACACCTGAATGTGCTCAACTGCTCTGCACACACTCTTCTCTTTCCCTCTAATACTCCCTAAAGAGGGCCCTATTCTGAGTTTGACGTTCCCTTTTTATGTAGACCTAGATAGTTACATAATGTTACTTGTTAGCACTCAATCTAAAGTGTCAGCTAAATGCTGAGGTGTATTGAGTGAGAAGCTAATTAGGAGAAGACAAGACTTTCAATGGGACTAGCATATAATACTAACATATAAGACATTTCTCATTGGTGAATGCACATTTTTAGAAACAAACAGGCTAGATGCAGCCTTCTGCAATGGGGATTTGAGACGACCTTGGACTATCTAACGTTAGTCTGAAGTTCCCACATTTTTTTCTTCCTGTGAATTATTAACCTTGTGTCCTGTGTCTTGTTGACTAGTTCTAAGTTATCTCCATTTGAATGCCAAGTATGTTGTTTCTAGATGTGTGGCTGCGTATGTACATAATTGATAATCTAGCATATACAGGTAACCGCCAAAATAAAGGAAACTCCAATATAAAGTGTCTTCTCAGCATGGCGTTGGGCCACCACGAGCCAGAACAGCCTCAATACATCTTGGCATAGATTCTACAAGTGTCTGGAACTTTATTGGAGTGATGCTACATCTTTCTTCTACGAGAAATTCCATAATTTGGTGTTTTGTTGGTGGAAAACGCAGGTGCGGCTCCAGAATCTCCCATAAGTGTTCAATTGGGTTGAGATATGTTGACTGAGATGGCCAGGACATGGTTTACATAGTTTTCATGCTCATCAAACTATTCAGTGACCACTCGTGCCCTGTGGATGGTGGAATTGTCTTTCTATGGAGGTATAGCCATGGTAGCCAAAATAATGGCCTGCCCAGCATTTTTATACATGACCTAGGAACCACACCTGTGTGGAAGCACCTGCTTTCAATATACTTTGTATCCCTCATTTACTGAAGTGTTACCATTATTTTGGCAGTTGCCTATATATTTACTGATATAAGTGTTCCTGCTGTGTTCTGAAGCCTCAGCCAGTGCCAGCCCAGCCAGACTGTGTGTTAATCTCCTTCTCTCTCTCTGTAAGGGGACAGTACCATTAAAAACAGGAGCGAGCCGATCCCTCTGGGCTTCAAGAAAGGGAATTGGAATTGGGGTAAATGAGCCTTTCATCCATTTTGATGTACTTCCCTCATACACTGTTCATTTGGACCCAGTCCCAACAAGAACTAGGTAGATGCTCTTCTAGTGAAGGCTAGAAGAAGATGTAGTGTTAAGACATTGCAGTGTGGAGGCATATATAAAGACCAACCAACCCAACCACCTTATGAGTAGTATCAAACTCTAATAAATGTAATGCAGTCCGTTTGTTATTGACGGAAGTGCAACAGTCATCAGAATAGGGTCCCATGGCTTTGGTTTTGGTTCTTTTTGGGTGTTATTTGTGGTCTGGTTCTTTCCCTCACTCCTTCTTTATGGGATTTCACTGTTTTCAAGAACTCACAACTAGGGTTTTCTTTAACTGTCCAACTGTCCTGCAATGTGGACATGGCAGCAACTCCAAGAAACTAACATTTGTATTTTGTCTTGTTCTTTCTCTACCTCTGTTACCCTTCATTGCCACCTCTCCCTATCTCTGCCCCCTGTCTCTGAAACACTCACGCCTCTCTAGATCCTCAGTTTGTGGTGTATCAACTTAAAGTCAAGATCCACACATCCAACCCGGCTCACACACGGAGGGAAGAAAAGCACATGCTATTTGAGTTTCCCCAACCGCTGCCCGTGTGTGGAGACATCAAAGTGGAGTTCTTTCACAAGCAAAACAAAATGATGAAGAAGGTTGGTTTCTTCCACCCATCACGAGTGTCCCTAGTTTCCCCCTGGATTCCCTTGGCTCCAACCATTTTCAATTGCTGTTTTTTCAATGAATTGTCGTTAATAGAGATGAGCATTTTAAATTATTTCACTATTTGAATAATATTTCATATTTTTACGGATATGTACAAAGTCGAAATACATGTTTTAAAGAAAGTATACATATTTTTTAATCCCGCGACTCGAGAGAGAGCTGGTGCTCTGCTTGTATCAGCAGAAGGGGGGGGGGGGCGTGTGTGTGTGACAGACTGTGTGTGACAGACTGTGTGGCACAGAGTGAGAGAGAAAGTAGCTAAACTGACTCGCGCTACTTGTCTACAACATATGAAACAACAGCCTACCCAGGGGTTAAAGTTCTCCATCACTTCTACCGATTTCCATCATATGGATTCTGGAGAGGTTGTTTTTGAGGTCAGTGTACAGCCACAATAAAAGTCTCTGGGGGGTAGGGGGTCTGGTTTGGAGATGTCATAGCCTACTACAGACAGAAGTATGTCTGTTCCCAAATAAATGTATTCTCAAATATTTTATTTTCTCTTATGATGTGTCCACTGAACTGACATGAATGATTGTTGATGCGCACCAACGCAGCGCTCAACTCCAACAGTGGTGTGTAGCCTACTGTAGCTGCTGGCAAAGTAATTCAAAGCCTATACTTTATCACTCAGGATGCAACTTTCCAGTGCTATTTTTGCCAGTGGTGGAAAAAGTACCCAATTGTCATACTTGAGTAAAAGTAAAGATACCTTAATAGAAAATGATTTCAGGAAAAGTGAAAGTCAACCTACTTGAGTAAAAGTCTAAAAGTATTTGGTTTTAAATATACTTAAGTATCAAAAGTAAAAGTGTAAATCATTCAAAACTCCTTATATTAAGGAAATCAGACAGCACCACTTTCTTGTTTTTTTTTTTAATTTACGGATAGCCAGGGGCACACATTTACAAACGAAGCATGTGTTTAGTGAGTCAGCCAGAACATAGGCAGTAGGGATGGCCAGGGACAGTCTCTTGATAATTGTGTGAATTTGACCATTTTCATGTTCTACTAAGCATTCACAATGTAATTGGTTCTTTTGGGTGTCAGGGAAAATGTATGGCGTAAAAAGTACATAATTCTCTTTAGGAATGTAGTGAAGTAAAAGTTGTCAAAAATATAAATAGTAAAGTACAGATACCCCCAAAAAACAACTTTAGTCTTTCAAGTATTTTTTACTTATGTGCTTTACACCACTGATTTTTGCCGTGTAATATTATTCAAACAAAATCAGACAACCTTATTGTAGAATAGTTTACCTATTTACCTAGTCGGTGTTCTATGTGTGATAAATATTCCTTGAGGCGCATTCAAGTTGCGAGAGCCAGGAGGGAGGGAAACATGTATTCTGACAAGCAGTTAATAGGCAACCATTCTTAATTCAGTCATATGAAGAAGAAAAATTAAAGCAGTTTTGGCAAATGTATTTTGAATAAGGATTTGGCATTTGTTAAGAGGGGATCCCAGTTTTACATTGCTACTATGTAAATATATCTATATTATTATTATTTTTTTACAACTGCACTTTTGCAACCAGAGTTCCAAGCATGGTTTAGGCACAGCTGTGCAACAGAGCTCTTAAAATGGGCAATGTCATCTTAAAAAAGCAATTTCATACAATAAAATGGAATGTTTTGAGTGAAGAATAATTATTTATAATAATAATAATGACAACAATCTGGATGTTGTGTCCAATGGGGTAAATGCAGATGGACAAACCCCATGCTTCAGCATATTTATTTACAGCCACTATTCTGCATCAGTTAGCAGATGTTAATGAGAGTGTAGCATAATGCTCGTACTTCTGGTTCTGACAGTGCAGTAATATCTAACAAGTAATCTAACAATTCCACAACTACCTAATACACACAAATCTAAAAGGATGGAATAAGAATATGTACATATAAATATATGGATGAGCGATGACCGAGCGGCATAGGCAAGATGCAATAGATGGTTTAACATACAGTATATACATATGAGATGAGTAATGCAAGATATGTAAACATTATTAAAGTGGCATTGTTTAAAGTGACTAGTGATCCGTTTATTGAAGTGGCCAATGATTTGAGTCTGTATGTAGGCAGCAGCTTCTCTGTGTTAGTGATGGCTGTTTAACAGTCTGATGGCCTTGAGATAGAAGTTGTTTTTCAGTCTCTCGGTCCCAGCTTTGATGCACCTGTGCTGACCTCGCCTTCTGGATGATAACGTGGTGAAAAGGCAGTGGCTCGGGTGGTTGTTGTCCTTATTTATCTTTTTTGCCTTCCTGATAGTTTTCCCCCGGTGATGCGTTGTGCAGACCACCCCACCCTCTGGAGAGCCTTGCTGTTGTGGACGGTGCAGTTGCCGTACTAGGCGGTGATACAGCATGACAGGATGCTCTCAATTGTGCATCGCCTTCTTCACCACACTGTGTGGGTGGACCATTTCAGTTTGTCCGTGATGTGTACGCAGAGGAACTTAACTTTCCACTTTCTCCACTGCTGTCCCATGGATGTGGATAGTTGGGTGCTCGCTCTGCTGTTTCCTGAAGTCCACGATCATCTCCTTTGTTTTGTTGACGTTGAGTGAGCGTTTTCTTGACACCACACTCCGAGTGCCCTCACCTCTTCCCTGTAGGCTGTCTCGTCGTTGTTGGTAATCAAGCCCATTACTGTTGTGTCGTCTGCAAACTTGATGATTTGAGTTGGAGGTGTGCATGGCCACGCAGTCATGGGTGAACAGGGAGTACAGGAGGGGGCTGAGCATGCACCATTGTGGGGCCCCAGTATTGAGGATCAGTGAAGTGGAGATGTTGTTTCCTACCTTCACCACCTGGGGGCAGCCCGTCAGGAAGTCCAGGACCCAATTACACAGGGCGGGGTTGAGACCCAGGGCCTCAAGCTTAATGATGAGTTTGGAGGGTACTATGGTGTTGAATGCTGAGCTGTAGTCAATGAACAGCACTTTTACATAGGTATTCCTCTTGTCCAGATGGGATAGAGCAGTGTGATGGTGATTGCATTGTTTGGGGACCTGTTGGGGAAGCATGCAAACTGAATTGGGTCTAAGGTGGCCGGTAAGGTGGAGGTGATATGATCCTTGACTAGTCCCTCAAAGCACTTCATGATGACAGAAGTGAGTGCTATGGTGCAATAGTAATTTTGTTCAGTTATCTTTGCCGCCTTAGGTACAGACACAATGGTGGCCATCTTGAAGCATGTGGGGACAGCAGACTGGTATAGGGAGCGATTGAATATGTCCGTAAACGCGGCTAGGGATGCCGTTTGGGACAGCAGCCTTGTGAGGGTTAACACGTTTTAAATGTCTTACTCGTGCTTATTGCTAATAGTGTATTTATCTGACTTAATGAATTGATTCGAAGTCTCCCACTTGCTCCACATGGAGCCTCTTGACTGTAGCGCTGCTTTGATTGACTGACGAACAAGCTACACGTGTGAAGGCTACCGGTGCGTCTTTTTTTTATGTGGCGCACTCAAATAAACTCAATTGTTGTTTTACGATTTTTTTAAATGTAAACGTCTATCCTTGTAGGCTATGCAGCAATGTCACATACATATACATATTTTTTAGACTGTCTTTTTATTGTTAAAATAGGCGTTTTTTAAATATATTTTTTGGTATATTAATACTGAAGTAATACTAATGTTCTTTCAGATATTCGAATAACCGTGCCCATCCCTAGTGTTTTTTTTTTTGTGTGTCTTCTAGTGTATCATACATGATCACCCTAATGATCATCCTAATGAACAAAAGTTATAAACAGCACTCGGAAGTTATAATTGGCTAGCTTACCTGGAAATGTGTTGAATCATCTTACTATGAATAATTGACTATTTTCACACCTATGTACTGTAATTGTTTAGTTTTTCTAAACCCGGCATTAGTGTGGTGAATATAACCACAATGATCTTCAGACAGTCTCCATTACAGTTAGTCAGTACCTCACCCTCTCCCTCCACTGTACAGGATAAGATGTTCCACTTCTGGGTTAACACCTTCTTCATTCCCGGGCCATCGGAGGAGAGCATGGAGAAGGTGGAGAACGGGTCGGTGGTGGTGGTGGTGAACGACATGGAAGGGGTCCAGAACCAGCCCCCGGGCGGCCCCCATGCCCAGCCCCCCCAGAGCACCAAGTGCAGGGACAGCGGCAAAGACAGTGACGGGGACTACCTCATCCTCGCGCTGACCAAGAATGACCTGGACAAGGCCAACAAAGATAAAGCTAACCGCTACTTCTCACCTAATTTCAAGGTGAGCCATTCAAACTAATGGTTGTAATGGATTATCGTGGTTAAATTAATGAGGAAGGTACTACAAATCTTTACATCTTTTACAAGGTTCCCTTTTCTGATATTATGGCTTACCCTTTCTCTCTCGCTGCTTTAGGTGAAGTTGTATTTCACAAAAACCGTGGAAGATTCTTTGAATTCCGAGGTGAGCACTTCGACATCCGTCACTCCGGACGTTAGCGACAATGAGCCTGACCATTATCGATATTCCGACACCACTGACTCTGATCCGGAAAATGAACCTTTTGACGAGGAACAGCACACGCAAATCACAAAAGTGTGAACTTTTTTTAACAGGAAAAAGATGTACACCAGAGGAAAAAAGGAGAGAACTTGAATATGAACTCAAAAGAAGAACCTTTGTCCCCCTACCTCCCCCAAAATGGCAATAGAGCATCATCATGTCAAATGCCAATTTTAGTTTAAAAAATTATTATCCTGACCAATATGTTTTTATTATTTTCTTTGTGTACCATGCGCAAAGTATTGACACTGTTGGCCCATGGGGAAAGGTGCTTGTGTATGTGTGTGTGTGTATGTGTGTATATATATGTGTGTGTGTGTGTGTGTGTGTGTGTGTGTGTGTGTGTGTGTGTGTGTGTGTGTGTGTGTGTGTGTGTGTGTGTGTGTGTGTGTGTGTGTGTGTGTGTGTGTGTGTGTGTGTGTGTGTGTGTGTGTGTGTGTGTGTGTGTGTGTGTGTGTGTGTATATATATATATATACACACACAAAGTTTGGACACACCTACTCATTCCAGGGTTTTTCATTTTTACTGTTTTCTACATTGTAGAATGATAGTGAAGACATCAAACTATGAAATAACACATATGAAATAATGTAGTAACCAATAGTGTTAAACAAATCCAAATATATTTTATATTTGAGATTCTTCGAAGTAGCCAACCTTTGCCTTGATGACAGCTTTGCACACTCTTGGCATTCTCTCAACCAGCTTCATGAGGTAATCACCTGGAATGCATTTAAATTAACAGGTGTGCCTTGTTAAAAGTTTAAGTTAATGCGTTTCAGCCAATCAGTTGTGTTGTTACAAGGTAGGGTTGGTATATGGAAGATAGCCCTGTTTTGTAAAAGACTAAGTCCATATGATGGCAAGAACAGCTCAAATAAGCAAAGAGTCCATTACATGCTACAGTCCATTACATGAAGGTCAGTCAATCTGGAAAATCTCAAGAACTTTTAAAGTTTCTTCAAGTGCAGTCGCAAAAACCATCAAGCACTATGATGAAACTGGCTTTCACGAGGACCGCCACAGGAAAGAAAGAAAGAGTTACCTCTGCTGCAGAGGAAAGTTCATTAGAGTCACCAGCCTCAGAAATCGGCAATTAACTGCACCTCAGATTGCAGCCAAAATAAATGTTTCGCAGAAATCTGACTTGCCTAGTTAAATTAAATAAATAAATAGACATCTCAACATCAACTGTTCAGAAGAGACTGAATTAGGTTTTCATGTTCGAATTGCTGCAAAGAAACCACTACTAAAGGACACCAATAAGAAGAAGAGACTTGAAACACGGGCAATGGACATTAGACCGGTGGAAATCTGTCCTTTGGTCTGGAGTCCAAATTAGATGGTGGTCCTGTAGCTCAGTTGGTAGAGCATGGCGCTTGTAACGCCAGGGTAGTGGGTTCGATCCCCGGGACCACCCATTCGTAGAATGTATGCACACATGACTGTAAGTCGCTTTGGATAAAAGTGTCTGCTAAATGGCATATATTATTATTATTATATTATAGATATGTTTTATTCCAGACACCGTGTCCTTGTGAGATGCAGAGTAGGTGAATGGATGGTCTCTGCATGTGTGGTTCCCACCGTGAAGCATGGAGGAGGAGGTGTGGGGAAGCTTTGCTGGTGACACTGATTTATTTAAAATTCAAGGCACACTTAACCAGCTTGGCTAACAAAGCATTCTGCAGCGATATGCCATCCCATCTGGTTTGGGCTCAGAGGGACTATCATTTGTTTTTCAACAGGACAATGACCCAAAACATACCTCCAGGTCAAAAAGGGCTATTTGACCAAGAAGAAGAGTGTTGGTGCTGCATCAGGGGCGGCAGGTAGCCTAGTTGGGCCAGTAACTGGAAGGTTGCTAGATCTAATCCGTAAACTGACAAAAATCTGTCGTTCTTCCCCTGAACAAGGCAGTTAACCTACTGTTATTAGGCCGTCATTGAAAATAAGAATTTGTTCTCATCAGACTTGCCTAGTTAAATAAAATTAAAAATCAGAAGACCTGGCCTCCACAATCACCTGACCTCAACCCAATTGCGATGGTTTGGGATGAGTTGGACCACAGAGTAAAGAAAAATCAGCCAACAAGTGCTCAGCGTAGGTGGGAACTCCAAGACTGTTGGAAAAGCATTTCAGGTGAAGCTGGTTGAGAGAATGCCAAGAGTGTCAAAGCTGTCATAAAGGCAAAGGGTGGCTACTTTAAATAATCAAAAATATATTTTGATTTGTTTAACACTTTTTTTGGTTACTACATGATTCCATATGTGTTATTTCATAGTTTTGGTGTCTTCACTATTATTCTACAATGTAGAAAATAGTAAAAGTAAAGAAAAACCTTGAATAAGTAGGTGTGTCCTAACTTGACTGGTACTGTATGTCTCTCACTACATGACCAAAAGTATGTGGACACGTGCTCATCGAACATCTCATTCCAAAATCATGGGCATTGATATACATTTGGTCCCCCTTTTGCTGCTAATACAGCCTCCACTCTTCTGGGAAGGCTTTCTACTAGATGTTGGAACATTGCTGCAGGAACTTGCTTTCATTCAGCCACGAGCATTAGTAAGGTTAGGCACTTATGTTGAGCGATTGGGCCTGGCTCGCAGTCGGCGTTCCAATTCATCCAAACGTGTTCGATGGGGTTGGAAGCACAGAATCGTCTCGAATGTCATTGTATGCTGTAGCATTAATATTATCTTCACTGGAACTAAGGAACATTATTCCTCCTCCACAGAACTTACAAGTTGGCACTATATGCATTGGGGCAGCTACTGTTCTTCTGGCATTCTCCAAACACAGATTTGTCCGTCAGACTGCCAGGTGAACGCGTTTCCACTGTTCCAGAGTCCAATGGTGCTGCGCTTTACCCCACTCCAGCCAACGTTTGGCATTGCACAGGTTATTCTTAGGCTTGTGTGCGTGTGGCTGCACAGCCATGGAAACCCATTTCATGATTCTCCCGACGAACAGTTCTTCTGCTGATGTTGCTTCCAGAGTTAGTTTGGAACTCTGTAGTGAGTGTTGCAACCCAGGACAGATGACTTGTACACGCTTCAGCACTCAGCGGTCATGTTCTGTGAGCTAGTGTGGCTTACCATTTCATGGCTGAGCCTTTGTTGCTCCTAGACACTTCACAATAACAGCACTTACAGTTGACAGGGGCAGCTCTAGCAGGGCAAAAAAATTACTAACTGACTTGGTGGAAAGGTGGCATCCTATGACTGTGCCACGTTGAAAGTTACTGAGCTCTAAAGTAGGGCCATTCTTATGCCAATGTTTGTCTCTGGAGATTGCATGGCCGTGTGCTCTATTTCATACACCTGTCAGCAACAAGCGTTGCTGAAATAGCCGAATCCACTCATTTGAAAGTGTGTCCACATACTTTTGTATATATTGTGTGTGCAGTGCTTAATTTGCGCTGGATCAACTCTGTTTTGAACTATTTTGTTTCTGGAAAATATTTGGCCAGATCCAGTAACTCTAAGTTGCATGACAAATAATTGTACATTTTTGCAATGTTAAAATTCAAACAAAAGCGCTAAGTTCATCCGAGTTGCCAATTCGTTAATTATCCTGCCCCAACAATGTAATGTGAAAAATAACATTTTCAGCTCTGACCTAATATTCTAAGAGTAGATTCGGTTTGGGCGGGCCAGGGTTTATGGTTTGTGCAACATTGTAACCTATGTTTGAGACCAACGCGTGGCAATGGCTCCGTGAGAAGCAGGCCAATGTCTCTTACATAACTACAATGAGATTAACTTTATATGATCTCTCTGCTGTGATAGATGTGAGCCTGCAACTCATCTCTCCAGTGTTGCACTTCATCATTTATTTCCTGATAGAATCGTACGAAGGGTTCTGAAGCAACTGCAGCACCCTTGATGAATTTAAATATATTTGCCAAAGTTATATAATCACTGCTGTCTGTAAAGAAATAAATGAAATAATTCAGAACAGCCTACTGCACCACGAGAAGGCCTATTATTTAGCTACAGAGGATCAATAGCTTCTTTAAAAAAATAACCCAGCTGTGGATTGTAGCCCAATAACAAGAAATAGCCTACAGTCGGGAACGCGCAGCAAATCTGTCAGTGAAAAAAACGAATGCAGACAAAACAGGCCTTTCACAATATTTAAAGTACAATCGAGGGAAAACACAAGTTGGAAAGCAAATGGCTCATGGTGAAAATAGGAGACTATGCTGTAGGCTACCAAAATATTTGATCAACTTCCAAATATTGTTTTACAAGGTAAAAGGGAGATAAGCTTTTGGCATGAGCGCTTCAGCCATCACCAGGGAGTGAGCTGGGCATCACTGGGTGAGTCAGTAACACTGGAAATCATTTTTAGGACTATTATTTCCTCATATTGTAGCCTACATTATGTTTCTCCACACACCTAGGCCTAGGCTATTGATGGATATAAGGCAGGGTCGTTTTTATTGATCTCAGATTCTCAGTTTGCTGGTGTCCACGTAGCCTGCCATTTTTATAATTTGTGTGGTATTAAAAAATATTATGCCAAAGTCTGCAGTCATGTAAAATTTACTTAGAATTGCATGAAATGTGTTTATGAAAGGCCAAATTTTTCCAGGACCCTAGGCTACTATAAATGCTCTCCATGTGTGCAACTTCTGTAAGTGCCTCTGCTCTATGGCACTTTTTCTCATGCGTTCCAGAACCTCTGAACTCCCTAGGTCACCCACCTCTCTCTGTTTTTGTTCAGGCACCTCCCGATTTACAAATTAAGGTGTGTGTGTGTGTGTGTGTGTGTGTGTGTGTGTGTGTGTGTGTGTGTGTGTGTGTGTGTGTGTGTGTGTGTGTGTGTGTGTGTGTGTGTGTGTGTGTGTGTGTGTGTGTGTGTGTGTAAACAGACTTTGTGTCAAAGACGATGGAAACGAGTAACAATCAGGACTACGCTCCTTCTGTCAAAACCAAGGCCAGTGCTGCAGTCACTTTGTTTCTATTCCTGTCTTCTCTCTCCCCTTTTCCTCCTACCCACGCCCCCACACCTTTTCCTCCTACCCACGCCCCCACACCTTTTCCTCCTACCCACGCACCCCACACCTTTTCCTCATACCCACGCCCACACACCTTTTCCTCCTAACCACGCCCCCACACCTTTTCCTCCTCCTACCCACGCCCCCACACCTTTTCCTCCTCCTACCCACGCCCCCCACACCTTTTCCTCCTACCCACGCTCCCACACCTTTTCCTCCTCCTACCCACGCCCCCACACATTTTCCTCCTCCTACCCTTGCCCCCACACCTTTTCCTCCTCCTACCCACGCCCCCACACCTTTTCCTCCTCCTACCCACGCCCCCACACCTTTTCCTCCTCCTACCCTCGCCCCCACACCTTTTCCTCCTCCTACCCACGCCCCCACACCTTTTCCTCCTCCTACCCACGCCCACACCTTTTGCTCTTCCTACCCTCGCCCCCACACCTTTTGCTCTTCCTACCCTCGCCCCCACACCTTTTCCTCCTCCTACCCACGCCCCCACACCTTCTCCTCCTCCTACCCACGCCCCCACACCTTTTCCTCCTCCTACCCACGCCCCACACCTTTTCCTCCTCCTACCCTCGCCCCCACACCTTTTCCTCCTCCTACCCACGCCCCCACACCTTTTCCTCCTCCTACCCACGCCCCCACACCTTTTCCTCCTCCTCCCACGCCCCCACACCTTTTGCTCCTCCTACCCTCGCCCCCACACCTTTTCCTCCTCCTGCCCTGGCCCCCACACCTTTTCCTCCTCCTACCCTCGCCCCCACACCTTTTCCTCCTCCTAACCACGCCCCCACACCTGTTCCCTCATCCTCCTTTACTGTGAATGCTTCTCGTGCCCTTTGCAGGCTGTCACGCGACGAGGACTTTTGGCCTTTGAAGCTGCATGAAGGCGGTGCGTTGGGGGCGTGGTAGAGTTATGAAGAGGCTAATGTCTAAAGCATTGCCATTCCTTTTCCCACTGTGTATATGTTTAAATTATGCAGAACAAGGCATCCCATTTAATTGTCAATGTTTTTTTGTTTTTTTCTAAAATAAAAAATATAATACACGAAACAGCAGGGAGACAAGCGTTGCAATGTCAACACTTTATATACATTTAAAGGACTGTGGCAGTGTGCATGTATTGGAATTTAGCGTCCATCCCTAATAAATGAATGCAATGTCTTTTCTTGCAGAAACACGTTTTCCAATGTATTAAGCGCTCAGGTTATCCTGTGGATTGACTGGTCTTTTTGGGGTCAATTGTATCATGGAGGGGGGAGAGTAGAATATGACATGAAAGCTCATCCAATAGCAATGCAGTGTGGACCACCATTGATGACACATGAGCTCTTGGATCCCTTGATCTTGTCCCACACTGGGCTACCATTATAGAGGTCTAACTCACATGCAACTACACTGAACAAAAATATAAAGGCAACATGTATTGTTGTTTCATGAGCTAAAATAAAAGATCCCAGAAATGTTTCACATGCACGAAAAGCTTATTTCTCTCAAATGTTGTGTAGACATTTATTTACACCCCCCTTTTGGGGAGAGGGAGGCATTATCTCAAATGCTCTTTGAAGAAGTAGTTTTTTTTGGTGCTTTCGAAAGATAGGTAGGGACTGTGCTCCAAGCTTCAGGGGGAAGCTGATTCCACCATTGGGGTGCCAGGACAGAGAAGAGCTTGGACTGGGCAGAGTGGGAGCTGCCCTCCCGTAGGAGTGGAGGTCAAGAGAACTGAGGTGGCAGAACAGAGAGCTCGGGTTGGGGTGTAGGATTTGAGCATAGGTAGGCTGAATATAGGAAGGGGCAGTTCCTCTTGCTGCTCTGTAGGCAAGCATAGTCTTGTAGTGGATGCCGATTTTCTCAACTATAAGCAGTTGATTTCATACCCAGCTATCATTATGCCAGTGGGCTGTCTGCTTTTCCAGGTTTTCTCCATCCCAGCAGCTGAAACATAGAAAACTCCACGACTTCTTGGTAATTGAGACGCAGCCCTGGAGAGAGAGCTGCCTGGGTAAAGCTTCCCACATACTTTTTACCCGCTCCCCACACTTCTGTGGCTCCCCAAATGAAAGAGTAACAGGATTAAGTACCATGTCATTGATAGGAAGCAGGACCCTGGCTGAAACGCGTGACCACTTGTCCTCTGACAACAAAATAGAATATTAATTAGAGGTCGACCGATTAATCGGAATGGCCGATTAATTGGGGCCGATTTCAAGTTTTCATAACAATCGGAAATTGCTATTATTGAATGGCGATTTGCCCATTTTTTAAAAATTATTATTATTTTTATACCTTTATTTAACTAGGCAAGTTAGCTAAGAACACATTCTTATTTTCAATGACGGCCTAGGAACTGTGGGTTAACTACCTAGTTCAGGGGCAGAACGACCGATTTTCACGTTGTCAGCTCGGGGAATTCAATCTTGCAACCTTACAGTTAACTAGTCCAACGCAATAACGACCTACCTCTCTCTCGTTGCACTAAATAAGGAGACTGCCTGTTACGCAAATGCAGTAAGCCAAGGTAAGTTGCTCGCCAGCATTAAACTTATCTTATAAAAAACAATCAATCATAATCACTAGTTAACTACACATGGTTGATGATATTACTAGATATTATCTAGCGAGTCCTGCATTGCATATAATCTGACTGAGCATACAAGTATCTAAGTATGTGACTGAGCGGTGGTAGACAGAAGCAGGCGCATAAACATTTATTCAAACAGCACTTTCATGCGTTTTGCCAGCAGCTCTTCGTTGTGCGTCAAGCATTGCGCTGTTTATGACTTCAAGCCTATCAACTCCCGAGATGAGGCTGGTGTAACCGAAGTGAAATAGCTGGCTAGTTAGCGCACGCTAATAGCATTTCAAACGTAATTTGCTCTGAGCCTTCTAGTAGTTGTTCGCCTTGCTCTGCATGGGTAACGCTGCTTCGATGGTGGCTGTTGTCGTTGTGTTGCTGGGTCGAGCCCAGGGAGGAGCGAGGAGAGAGACGGAAGCTATACTGTTACACTGGCAATACTAAAGTGCCTATAAGAACATCCAATAGTCAAAGGTTAATGAAATACAAATGGTATAGAGGGAAATAGTCCTATAATAACTACAACCTAAAACTTCTTACCTGGGAATATTGAAGATTCATGTTTCATATGTCCTCATGTTCTGAGCAAAGAACTGAAACGTTAGCTTTCTTACATAGCACATATTGCACTTTTACTTTCTTCTTCAACACTTGGTTTTTGTATTATTTAAACCAAATTGAACATGTTTCTTTATTTACTTGAGGCTAAATTAATTTTATTGATGTCTTAAATTAAGTTAAAATAAGTGTTCATTCAGTTTTGTTGTAATTGTCATTATTACAAATACATTTTTAAAAATCGTCCGATTAATCGGCATCGTTTTTTTTTGGGCCTCCAATAATCGGTATCGGCGTTGAAAAATCATAATCGGTCGACCTCTAATATGAATGAAGTATTTTTTTAAAGTGTTCCCACCCCAGGGACAGTCAGTCACATAATCCCCCTCTGCTCTATAAAGAGATGCTCCCCCGGTCTCATCAAAGACACGCAGCTCGCCAGTGAATGAGTCTGGCAGGAGTCGCTGTGGCCTAACTGTAATTGGCTAGAGCGATGGAGAGTGGAGTCCCTAGTATGTTAGATTGTTACTGAATGGGTTGGTTTGGGAGAGATGCCAACTGGAAGATTCCAGTTCAAGCTGGCAACCTACATGTTGTTTTTAATTAGGCGTTCATCGCAGTGATATATAAATAAATAAATATGCAGCATGATGTTGGTGTAGCGAATAGCTCTTCTAATATACTTGGTTTCTCATGGTATTTCCTTGTGTATCTCTCTGGCTTCACCATCTTATATACATTCACTATCTGTTAATGTGAGGGGTAGAGCTTACATCAAACATATAGATTCAAACACACTATTATGATTAAATAGGGCAGTTGCAAAGTATGGCTCAGCACAGCAGGACCTGGCAACCCTCCCCCACCCCAAATCTGCCTGGCTGAACAGCTGTGTTGCGTTTGTATTAGGCCAATAATAAAACAGGAAGTTAACATTTTTAAAAAAGCTTTAAAAACACAGGAGCAGTAAAGTTACCAAAGACTGAGCGACTGAGCCTATGGAAAAAGAGAAAAAGAGCACAGACATACAAACACACTACACACATTTACAGTATATTGAAAGCACATACAGTACCAGTCAAAAGTTTGGACACACCTACTCATTCCAGGGTTTTTCTTTATTTTACTATTTTTCTACATTGTAGAATAATAGTGAAGACATCAAAACTATAAAATAACACATATGGAATCATGTAACCAATTGTAACTTATCCAAACAAGACTTTCCTTGTCTGTTGAGACAGTGTCCTCTACCCTTGCGTTTGATATGTTGAATATTCCATGTGATTCAACTGGGGCTGTAGGAGAGTTAAGCCCAACATTTGCAATGATCTCAATATAACTTGGGCTCTATAAATACATGCAGGTCAAGCTATGGAGATTCTCAGAGTGCACCCACATGTGGGCCCTGCTTGATAGGAGTTCTCCGGTCCTTTCGGCCTCTAGCCCTCACACGGTCAACTCCAACTTTTACACTAGTGATCACAACCCTTCTGCCCTGCACTCTACTTACCCATTACTGTACTGTACATTGCTGCACAATGACACCCACATAGTTATATAAATATTTTTCTATCTGAATGCATCATGATGATCTTTGCTCAGAAGATACATTATTGTGATGTGATTGCCTGGTAAACTTGAGGTTTTATAATTGTATGAGTTATTCCAGGGTTTTTCTTTATTTTTACTATTTTCTACATTATAGAATAATAGTGAAGACATCAAAACTATGAAATAACACATATGGAATATTAAAGAAATCAAAATGTATTTTATATTTGAGATTCTTCAAAGTAGCCACCCTTTCCGTTGATGACAGCTTTTCACACTCTTGGCATTCTCTCAACCAGCTCCACGAGGTAGTCACCTGGAATGCATTTCAATTAACAGGTGTGCCTTGTTAAGTTAATTTGTGGAATTTCTTTCCTTCTTAATGCGTTTGAGCCAATCATTTGTGTTATACAGAAGATAGCCATATTTGGTAAAAGACCAAGTCCATATTATGGCAAGAACAAATAACTCAACTCAAATAAGCAAAAAGAAACAATAGGCCATCATTAGTTTAAGACATGAAGGTCAGTCAATGCAGAACATTTCAAGAACTTTGAAAGTAATGTTCAGTCATAATGTTAACACAATTAATTCACAGATATATTTAGTCTGAAACATTTCACACCCCTATATGCACACAGACACACAAGCATATTGCCTGTTGCTCACACCCACCCATACAGTATGGTCCACATGCGATGGTCCCCCCCCCTCTGGTCATTTATTGTAGTAGCTGATGAAGGGTATTGCAGCTGAAAAGATCCTCAAAATAATACATGGTAGAAACATCTGTGGAATATCGCTCTCCTCTCCCTGAGGGTCTTTCCCTACAGAGAGGCTCAGCGATTCAAATAAATGCATTTGTTTGTCTTTTTTTATACAAAAGGTGTAATTTAGCTACTTCACTGAGTTGTCATACAATGAATGAATCACAAGAGAGAAAGGTGATAGATAAATATTATATTGTACATTGAGCTTATATGAAGTAGGTCTGACTTACAGATATCAAAGAGGAACTATAGAGAATGAGGTCGTAGAATAGAGAAGAACAAGGACAAAACAAGGGTTTTGTTTGTTTGGGAAGTTTGTTGTTTAAAAGTATATTGGAAAGTTCTTGGTAGTTACTTATGTTGGATCTCGCAATGCAGTTGGCTTCATTTGCTGGGACTGCTTGTATCTTTCCGGTGATCCTGCTGACCATGGACGGGTCTGAGGAGCTAGTTGTCATCGCGGCTTGCTGGACCGCAACGCAGTTAGCCATTGTGGCTGGGTCCGCAGATTGTCCAGTGACCGCAGATAGTTTCAAGTGTTTTGTCCAAATACTCGTGGATTCTACTAATAAAAGAGTGGACAACCTGATCAGAGAGGTCCAGGATCTGAAGAACAGTTTGCAGTTCTCCCAGGGTCAGCTCGACGAGTTGAAACAGGAGAACGGCAAGATGACAGCAATCTGTAAGTCACTGAGAGAGGACATCAGTTCTGTCTGTGAATCCATGACAACAATGACATATAAATCAGACTATCAAGGCGAAGCAACATGGTTGTGGACGGAATTGCAGAATCTCCACATGAGACCTGGATGGAGTCTGAGGACAAAGTAAGGAAAATGATCTCTGAGAAAAAATGGACCACAGGCAGTTTGAGGTAGAGCGGGCCCACAGGACTGGATAACCCAACACCGGCCCAGGTGATAGGCCTAGGCCAATAGTGGTCAAGTTCCTGAGGTTCAAAGACAAGGTAGCTGTTCTAGAAAGAGCCAAGAACTTGAGAGGAACGTATATTTTCCTCAACGAGGACCATCCTTAAGCTGTGCGCCAGAAGAGGAAAGAACTGATCCCAGCCATGAAAGCTGCCAGAGCACATGGGGACATTGCGTACATCCGCTATGACAGGCTCATTGTCCACCCTCCTTCCCAGAAGCCTGGAAGGGGTAAGAGAGCTAAGCCTATGGGTTCGTAGCCTCAAACCTGCAGCACACACACACACACACACACCAACTGATTAATGGACTGCTGAATGTATATATGTTTTCTCTTTCTTAGTCTGCTCTTTTCAATATTATGTCCCTCTCTGATAAGCTACCCAGGAAAGGGCTGAACATAGCCCATATTAATTAATGTAGCCTTAGAAAGAAGGTTCATGAAATCAATAACTTGCTAACGTCAGATAACATTCATATAAACTCAGCAAAAAAAGAAACGTCCCTTTTTCAGGACCCTGTCTTTTAAAGATAAATCATAAAAATTGAAATAACTTCACAGATCTTCATTGTAAAGGGTTTAAACACTGTTTCCCATGCTTGTTAAATGAACCATGAACAATTAATGAACATGCATCTGTGGAACGGTCGTTAAGACACTAACAGCTTACAGACGGTAGGCAATTAATGTCACAGTTATGAAAACTTAGGACACTAAAGAGGCCTTTCTACTGACTCTGAAAAACACCAAAAGAAAGATGCCTTTTTTTTGCTGAGTTTAGTTCTGTCCTTGAGCTGTTCTTGTCTAATGATGTTCTGTATTATGTCATTCTGTATTGTTTCATGTTTTGTGTGGACCCCAGGAAGAGTAGCTAGCTGCTGGTTTTGCAAAAGCTAATGGGGATCTTAATAAAATACCAAATGGGAGCTTTAGAGTTTAAATCCGTCCCACTGCTCTTTTAGCACCCTGTGCTTCCTTTTGTCTCTCTCCAATAAATATACAAATATTTTTTTAAAGTATATTTAAACAAAAAAACTGACCCTAAAATTGGTTACTTTCTCGAGAAGTATGTGGTGATGTATCCTGTTCTCCACCCTCCCTTTTAACCCCAAGGAAGGTCTGACAACATCTCAGGGTGTTGGGCCTTTTCTTTCCATTAATCTATTGTTTAAACCAGGGGTGTCAAACTCATTCCATGGAGGACCTAGTTAATGCAAGATTTTGGTTTTCCTTTTAAATTAAGACCTAGACAACGAGGTGAGGGGAGTTCTTTCCTAATTAGTGACCTCAATTAATCAATCAAGTACAAGAGAGGAGTGAAAATCCTGCAGACACTCGACCCTCCGTGGAATGAGTTTGACATGTGACATAAGCCATAGGTGCATCTGTTTTAGAAATCGTGTGTGTGTGTGTGTGTGTGTGTGTGTGTGTGTGTGTAGTTTGCGTGTTTGTTTCAATGTAGGCCTATGCATTTGAGAAGCACATGGAAACAGTTGCTGCTGTCACCACCACTAACCCCCTACCTCAGTGTTTCCTAACTCTGGTCCTCAAGTACCCCCAACAGTACACATGTTTGTTGTAAGCCTGAACAAGCACACCTGATTCAACTTTACAACTAAACATCAAGCCCTCCATTAGTTGAAGGGAGGTGTGTTGGAAAACACTGCCCTACCCAACACACACTAGCCTAGCACGTGCCCATCCATTCTCTAAAGTGTGTTATAAGTAGAGTTGACTGGTGTCCAGTGTCCATTGCATATTGAAAGGTATGCATAGTCACCAGCACATACTGTACATACGTACATGTCCATAAACAGTGTACAATAACAGTATAAATTATTCACACAGAAATAGTCTCCACGCACACAGGAACTTGCATTTGGCTTGGCTCAGGGGTGTGGTGTTAAAGCGTCTCTCTGCTAAATTGTGTTGGCCAGCACCCTTTAGGGGAGATAAAGACCACATTTATCAGCCTTTACTGTGACATGTCCCTCTACCTGACTTTTACTCTGAAATCTTAGAGCCGGTGTAATCTTCCATCTCTCCTCTCCCTCTTTATCAAGTCTCAGCAGAAGGTAATATGAGGCATATGGCTGCTGATGACAGCCCTTAATCCTTACACTGATAACTGATTGTTACCCACCCGCTGTAGTCTCATCCCCATACCGAGAGGAGAGCAGCAGTGTGTGTGTGTGTGTGTGTGTGTGTGTGTGTGTGTGTGTGTGTGTGTGTGTGTGTGTGTGTGTGTGTGTGTGTGTGTGTGTGTGTGTGTGTGTGTGTGTGTGTGTGTGTGTGTGTGTGTGTGTGTGTGTGTGTGTGTTCTCATACGATAGCTACAGTATATCCTTCCCCTCACACTATAAAGGTGTCCTGACCACATATGAGTGTTGCTATCTGACATGATTGATATGCAGAGAGTTAAAGGAAAAAGGTAGAGGTTTGTTAGATATTTAAATGATGGACATGCATAGGGGGATGTGAAGTGGGTTATGTGTGTGAGAATGGGTAATAGCATGAGGCCTCTAAATAAGATATACTGTACCAAGCATCTGAGAATTTTAGTGGGCGTACATCAATAAGTCTAGGGTAGGATATTGTGCGTGTGACTGTATGCGTGTGGTGGTATGCTTGTGAATGTGCGTTAGTGGGTAGTGTTCATATTTTTCTGTTATCGTTCATGTTTCTTTGAAATAATGCACTGTTCATGTTTGTTTATGTGTAATATTACTTATGTTTCTTTGAAAAGGGTTTATTTGAAAAGAAAAGTACTATGGGTCTGTGCATGTGAGTGGCTGTATTACCTAAATACCACAGCTTCAAGGTGCTACATGTGTGCATAGGCTATACCGTACTATGCATGACAGTGTGCATGTGTCTTCTCATTTGGAGCCAGCCAGCTAGGCAGCCAGGGCTTTTTAATGGGCCTGTGATTTGACAGAATCCCGAGGGGGGAATGGGGATTAGGATTAGCAGCTGTGATACGCCACGTCTACGCTGCTGACGGCAAATTAATAGACGAATAGGACATGCGTGTGTCGTCTCAGATAATGCTAAAAACCCACCCGATTCATAAATAACAAGGAATGTGTCCTTTTCTTGAACCCAGCTGTGTGAATCCACTGTCATACACATTCTACTGTCATACACATGGGCATGCACGCAGGCACACAGACACAGGTAGAGGGACAGGGAGAGAGTTGAAGGCATATTACTGCCGTGAGAAAGGTTTGAAACATAAGGTCTTTAATCAGAGAGCAGCATAAAGCCAGCCTACAGATTACGCAGCCTGCCTCTCAAACTACTTTGCAGCAGATCGACATGACCCACACTAAGACCCACAGAGACTGGGACTTCTAACCCCAAACACACACACACACACACACACTCATATGTTTTGAAGCAAATAAACACATTGATTATTTGAAGAGACTACATTTCAACCGTAAAGTACCAAAATGCCAATGAAGCAGAGGATGATGGTGAGGTTGAGGACCCAGACGTCTGTATGAATAACATGGACTGATAGACATAGGCTTAAATTAGTCTGACTGAAGAACTACCATCCCTCTAGCATGACCTGGATCCAGACAAACCATTTACAGATATCGGCTCTATTGATTACAGGCCTGTTACAGAACTATTAAGCTGATTCTACTCTGTCACTGAACCCTGATAGACAAGACCATCTGATGTTTCATGACTTTGTCAATGAACTTGTTCTGAATAAATCTAAAAAACTGTTTAGTGTTTCTTTATCAGTATGGACTTAAAAACATGTTTAAGTCCTTTGGGGTCATTTTGACTCAGCCAAAATACCTAATCCAGCCTATGGTAGTTTGGTAGATAGGACCTTTTATTTGAATCTAGGTTTCTCTGCAGAAATAATAACAAGTTATCCAAACCACCATATTTTGACCAGATAGACAGATCATCAGCAAATATATAGCTCCCCATGTATTCAACTAAGATTGTACTTTTCTATACCATGTGTACAAAACTAAAGTTATCTTATTTTGTGCATAGAACAAAAAGCTGTATACAAAGGCTGCAAATGGTATAAATACGTGATAGAACTGCAAAACAGAATTCAGATATACTCTGAATCTATAAAGGGAGCTGTATTGGTGTGTGTTTCCTCCATAAAATGAGTTATTCTAGGGCAAATCTAAATCCAAATATCTAAAAAAGTATATTTGAATCCAGGTATCTGTGGTTATACATATCCTCAACGTGTGGAGTGGGGCTTGTTGGAGTGATATTCAGATCACCTGCAGAGATGTAGCACCTTATGCACTCTCTTATGGTTATAACTGGTTATAATTAGGTATGACCGTATACAAAGTAACCGTAGATATATGCTTAGTTGTGACCCTTCGAATGTACACAGTGCTGCATTGAATAGGCCCTAACACTCCCATTGTTTCACTAACAGCGATGCTAATGCTGGCTGTGGGGTAAGTAAGTAATGAAAGCCACACCAAACTTTTAGTCAATGTCTCTAAGGAGCAATGGATGAATCACTTGTTGTCAATCAAATTAAGTATATTTCATTTTTTTGTGTACTCCCCCTTTAAATTGCAATAGTTGTTACCATAATAAATATGACAACATTTATATTTACTTCAATACAATAATCTGATTCCACTTTTTTATACTAATGTGGATTGTATTTCTTTAAAAGTTCACATTTATGAGGGACATTTTATATTTTAGTTTCACAGAATATAGAAAATAATTTACATGTATAATGATGTTTTGATAAGAAGTAAGTTTATATTTTGCTATGATTGTTGCTTTTTCCAATAGTTTCTCCTAGGGGTCAAAATGACCCCAATTTGGTAATGGATGTAAAATACACTGAATATACAGTACCAGTCAAAAGTTTTGACACACTTACTCATTCAAAGGTTTTTCTTTATTTTTACTATTTTCTACATTGTATAATACAAATGATGAAATAACACATACAGTATGGAATCATGTAGTAACAATTTTTTTTAAGAAATCAAAATAGATTTTATTTTTGAGATTCTTCAAAGAAGCCACCCTTTGCCTTGATGACAACATTGCACACTCTTGGCATTCTCTCAACCAGCTTACCCTGGAATGTTTTTCCAACAGTCTTGAAGGAGTTCCCACATATGCTGAGCAATTGTTGTCTGCTTTTCCTTCACTCTGTAGTCCAACTCACCCCAAACCATCTCAACTGGGTTGAGGTCGGGTGATTGTGGAGGCCAGGTCATCTGATTCAATCCATCACGCTCCTTCTTGGTCAAATAGCCCTTACACAGCCTGGAGGTGTGTTTTGGGTCCTTGTCCTGTTGAAAAACAAATTATAGTCCCACAAAGTGCAAACCAGATGGGATGGCGTATCACTGCAGAATGCTGTGTTAGCCATGCTGGTTAAGTGTGCCTTGAATTCTAAATACATCACTGACAGTGTCACCAGCAAAGCATCTAGTTAAATAGTTAAATAAAGGTTAATTGAAAAAATAAATCACACCTCCTCCATGCTTCACGGTGGGAACCACACATGCGGAGATCATCCATTCACCTACTCCGCATCTCACAAATACATGGCGGTTGGAACCAAAAACCTCAAATTTGGACTCATCAGTCTGAAGGACAGATTTCCACTGGTCTAATGTCCATTGCTCTTGTTTCTTGGCCCAAGCAAGTCTCTTCTTCTTATTACCTTCAAACTCAGTGGCTCTTTGCTTGACATTGTGGGAAAATCAAAAGAAATCAGCCAAGACCTCAGAAAAAAATGGTAGACTTCCACAAGTCTGGTTCATCCTTGGGAGCAATTTCCAACCGCTTGAAGGTACCACGTTCATCTGTACAAACAATAGCACTCAAGTATAAAAATCATGGGACCACGCAGCCGTCATACCGCTCAGGAAGGAGACGCGTTCTGTCTCCTAGAAATGAATGTACTTTGGTGCGAAAAGTGCAAATCAATCCCAGAACAACAACAAAGGACCGTGTGATGATGCTGGAGGAAACAGGTGCAAAAGTATCTATATCCACAGTAAACTGAGTCCTAAATGGACATAACCTGAAAGACGCAAGGAAGAAGCCACTGCTCCAAAACCACCATAAAAAAGACAGACTACGGTTTGCAACTGCACATGGGGACAAAGATCTTACTTTTTGGAGAAATGTCCTCTGGTCTCATGAAACAAAATTAGAACTGTTTGGCTATAATGACTATTGTTATGTTTGGAGGAAAAAGGGGGAGGCTTGCAAGCCGAAGAACACCATCCCAACCGTGAAGCACAGAGGTGGCAGCATCACGTTATGGGGGTGCTTTGCTGTAGGAGGGACTGGTGCACGTCACAAAATAGATCATCATGAAGTAGGAAAATTATGTGGATATATTGAAGCAACATCTCAAGACATCAGTCAGGAAGTTAAAGCTTGGTCGCAAATGGGTCTTCCAAATGGACAATGACCCTAAGCATACTTCCAAAGTTGTGCACAAAATGGCTTAAGGACAACAAAGTCAAGGTATTGGAGTGGCCATCACAAAGCCCTATAGAAGATTTGTGGGCAGAACTGAAAAAGCGTGTGTGAGCAAGGAGGCCTACAAACCTGTTACCCCAGCTCTGTTAGGAGGAATGGGCCAAGATTTACCCAACTTATTGTGGGAAGCTTGTGAAAGGCTACCTGAAACGTTTGACCCAAGTTAAACAATTTAAAGGCAATGCTACCAAATAATAATTGAGTGTATGTAAACTTCTGACCCACTGGGAATGTGATGAAAGAAATCAAAGCTGAAATAAATCATTCTCTCTACTATTATTCTGACATTTCACATTCTTAAAATAAAGTGGTGATCCTAACTGACCTAAGACAGGGAATTTTTACTCTGATCAAATGTCAGCAATTGTGAAAAACTGAGTTCAATGTATCTGGCTTAGGTGTATGTAAATGTCCGACTTCAACTGTACATATTACCTAAATTACCTCGACTAACCTGTGTCCCCGCACATTGACTATGTACCGATACACCAGGTGTATGCACTGCATGCTTAGTTTAATGAACTGAAAACAAACTTAAAGATACCCCCAAAAATGTGTCCAATCAATGTTACTAAATATCACCCATGGTACTGATTTCTGTCTGTGTGTGCATGCAAGTACAACAAAACATTATTACTCACCCTACTTGTAGACTAGTTGAACACTACTGCCTTCCTCCTGTTATGCAGGTGAATGAGGACCCAAAAGCGACTTGGCGCAAACAGAGTCTTTAATCCAGTAAAGGAAATATGCAATACTCCTAGACAAATCGGAGCGGTAAATAAAGCATAAAAAACAATTCCACTCGTAATGACGAGAACAGACTGGAGACTCGATCATAAACTGTAGGTTGCCTCGGGAAGGCACTTGACCGTAGCAGACTCAGACACCTGCTCACCACGCAGCATCTGAGGGAAACACGACACGACAGGGCGATACAAAGACACAGCACGGTGAACAATATACAAGGATCCGACAGGACAGAAACGGAAGACAAGGGGAGAAATAGGGACTCTAATCAGGGGAAAAGATAGGAAACAGGAGTGGAAAGACTAAATGATTGATTAGGGGAATAGGAACAGCTGGGAGCAGGAACGGAACGATAGAGAGAAGAGAGAGAGGGAGGGAGGGAGAGAGAAAAAAGGGAACGAACCTAAAAAGACCAGCAGGGGGAAAACGAACAGAAGGAAAAGCAAAATGACAAGACAATATAAGACAAAACATGACAGTACCCCCCCACTCACCGAGCGCCTCCTGGCGCACTCGAGGAGGAATCCTGGCGGCAACGGAGGAAATCATCAATCAGTGAACGGTCCAGCACGTCCCGAGACGGAACCCAACTCCTCTCCTCAGGACCGTAACCCTCCCAATCCACTAAGTATTGGTGACCCCGTCCCGAGAACGCATGTCCATGATCCTACGTACCTTGTAAATAGGTGCGCTCTCGACAAGGACGGGGGGGAGGGAAGACGAACGGGGGTGCGAAGAAAGGGCTTGACACAGGAGACATGGAAGACAGGATGGACGCGACGAAGATGTCGCGGAAGAAGCAGTCGCACAGCGACAGGATTGACGACCTGGGAGACACGGAACGGACCAATGAACCGCGGAGTCAACTTACGAGAAGCTGTCGTAAGAGGAAGGTTGCGAGTGGAAAGCCACACTCTCTGGCCGCAACAATACCTTGGACTCTTAATCCTACGTTTATTGGCGGCTCTCACAGTCTGTGCCCTGTAACGGCAAAGTGCAGACCTCACCCTCCTCCAGGTGCGCTCACAACGTTGGACAAACGCTTGAGCGGAGGGAACGCTGGACTCGGCAAGCTGGGATGAGAACAGAGGAGGCTGGTAACCCAGACTACTCTGAAACGGAGATAACCCGGTAGCAGACGAAGGAAGCGAGTTGTGAGCGTATTCTGCCCAGGGAGCTGTTCTGCCCAAGACGCAGGGTTTCTGAAAGAAAGGCTGCGTAGTATGCGACCAATCGTCTGATTGGCCCTCTCTGCTTGACCGTTAGACTGGGGATGAAACCCGGAAGAGAGACTGACGGACGCACCAATCAAACGACAGAACTCCCTCCAAAACTGTGACGTGAATTGCGGGCCTCTGTCTGAAACGGCGTCTAACGGGAGGCCATGAATTCTGAACACATTCTCGATGATGATTTGTGCCGTCTCCTTAGCGGAAGGAAGTTTAGCGAGGGGAATGAAATGTGCCGCCTTAGAGAACCTATCGACAACCGTAAGAATCACAGTCTTCCCCGCAGTCAAAGGCAGACCGGTAATGAAGTCTAGGGCGATGTGAGACCATGGTCGAGAAGGAATGGGAAGCGGTCTGAGACGACCGGCAGGAGGAGAGTTACCTGACTTAGTCTGCGCGCAGTCCGAACAAGCAGCCACGAAACGGCGCGTGTCACGCTCCTGAGTCGGCCACCAAAAGCGCTGGCGAATAGAAGCAAGAGTGCCTCGAACGCCGGGATGACCAGCTAACTTGGCAGAGTGAGCCCACTGAAGAACAGCCAGACGAGTAGAAACAGGAACGAAAAGAAGGTTACTAGGACAAGCGCGCGGCGACGCAGTGTGCGTGAGTGCTTGCTTAACCTGTCTTTCAATTCCCCAGACTGTCAACCCGACAACACGCCCATAAGGAAGAATCCCCTCGGGATCAGTAGAAGCCACAGAAGAACTAAAAAGACGGGATAAGGCATCAGGCTTGGTGTTCTTGCTACCCGGACAGTAAGAAATCACAAACTCGAAATGAGCGAAAAACAACGCCCAACGAGCTTGACGAGCATTAAGTCGTTTGGCAGAACGGATGTTCTCAAGGTTCTTATGGTCTGTCCAAACGACAAAGGAACGGTCCCCCCTCCAACCACTGTCGCCATTCGCCTAGGGCTAAGCGGATGGCGAGCAGTTCGCGGTTACCCACATCATAGTTGCGTTCAGATGGCGACAGGCGATGAGAAAAATAAGCGCAAGGATGAACCTTATCATCAGACTGGAAGCGCTGGGATAGAATGGCTCCCACGCCTACCTCTGAAGCGTCAACCTCGACAATGAATTGTCTAGTGACGTCAGGAGTAACGAGGATAGGAGCGGACGTAAAACGTTCTTTTAGAAGATCAAAAGCTCCCTGGGCGGAACCGGACCACTTAAAACACGTCTTGACAGAAGTAAGAGCTGTGAGAGGGCAGCAACTTGACCGAAATTACGAATGAAACGCCGATAGAAATTAGCGAAACCTAGAAAGCGCTGCAACTCGACACGTGACCTTGGAACGGGCCACTCACTGACAGCTTGGACCTTAGCGGAATCCATCTGAATGCCTTCAGCGGAAATAACGGAACCGAGAAAAGTAACGGAGGAGACATGAAAAGAGCACTTCTCAGCCTTCACGTAGAGACAATTCTCTAAAAGGCGCTGGAGAACACGTCGAACGTGCTGAACATGAATCTCGAGTGATGGTGAAAAAATCAGGATATCGTCAAGGTAGACAAAAACAAAGATGTTCAGCATGTCTCTCAGAACATCATTAACTAATGCCTGAAAAACAGCTGGCGCATTGGCGAGACCAAACGGCAGAACCCGGTACTCAAAATGCCCTAACGGAGTGTTAAACGCCGTTTTCCACTCGTCCCCCTCTCTGATGCGCACGAGATGGTAAGCGTTACGAAGGTCCAACTTAGTAAAGCACCTGGCTCCCTGCAGAATCTCGAAGGCTGATGACATAAGGGGAAGCGGATAACGATTCTTAACCGTTATGTCATTCAGCCCTCGATAATCCACGCAGGGGCGCAGAGTACCGTCCTTTTTCTTAACAAAAAAGAACCCCGCCCCGGCCGGAGAGGAAGAAGGCACTATGGTACCGGCGTCAAGAGACACAGACAAATAATCCTCGAGAGCCTTACGTTCGGGAGCCGACAGAGAGTATAGTCTACCCCGAGGAGGAGTGGTCCCCGGAAGAAGATCAATACTACAATCATACGACCGGTGAGGAGGAAGGGAGTTGGCTCGGGACCGACTGAAGACCGTGCGCAGATCATGATATTCCTCCGGCACTCCTGTCAAATCGCCAGGTTCCTCCTGAGAAGTGGGGACAGAAGAAACGGGAGGGATGGCAGACATTAAACACTTCACATGACAAGAAACGTTCCAGGATAGGATAGAATTACTAGACAAATTAATAGAAGGATTATGACATACTAGCCAGGGATGACCGAAAACAACAGGTGTAAAAGGTGAACGAAAAATCAAAAAAGAAATAGTCTCACTGTGGTTACCAGATACTGTGAGGGTTAAAGGTAGTGTCTCAAATCTGATACTGGGAAGATGACTACCATCTAAGGCGAACATGGGCGTAGGCTTGTTTAACTGTCTGAAAGGAATGTCATGTTTCCGAGCCCATGCTTCGTCCATGAAACAACCCTCAGCCCCAGAGTCTATCAAGGCACTGCATGTAGCACCCGAACCGGTCCAGCGTAGATGGACCGACATAGTAGTACAGGATCTAGATGGAGAGACCTGAGTAGTAGCGCTCACCAGTAGCCCTCCGCTTACTGATGAGCTCTGGCTTTACTGGACATGAATTGACAAAATGTCCAGCAAGTCCGCAATAGAGGCACAGGCGGTTGGTGATCCTCCGTTCCCTCTCCTTAGTCGAGATGCGAATACCTCCCAGCTGCATGGGCTCAGTCTCTGAGCCAGAGGAGGGAGATGGTTGCGATGCGGAGCAGGGAAACACCGTTGACGCGAGCTCTCTTCCACGAGCTTGGTGACGAAGATCTACCCGTCGTTCTATGCGGATGGCGAGAGCAATCAAAGAGTCCACACTGGAAGGAACCTCCCGGGAGAGAATCTCATCTTTAACCACTGCGTGGAGTCCCTCCAGAAAACGAGCGAGCAGCGCCGGCTCGTTCCAGTCACTAGAGGCAGCAAGAGTGCGAAACTCTATAGAGTAATCCGTTATGGATCGATCACCTTGGCATAGGGAAGCCAGGGCCCTAGAAGCCTCCCTACCAAAAACTGAACGGTCAAAAACCCGAATCATCTCCTCTTTAAAGTTCTGGTAATTGTTAGAACAATCAGCCCTTGCCTCCCAGATAGCTGTGCCCCACTCTCGAGACCGGCCAGTAAGGAGTGATATGACGTAAGCAACCCGAGCTCTCTCTCTAGAGTATGTGTTGGGTTGGAGAGGGAACACAATATCACACTGGGTGAGAAAGGAGCGGCACTCCGTGGGCTGCCCGGAGTAACAAGGTGGGTTATTAACCCTAGGTTCCGGAGGCTCGGCAGACCAGGAAGTAACAGGTGACACGAGACGAAGACTCTGGAACTGTCCAGAGAGGTCGGAAACCTGAGCGGCCAGGTTCTCCACGGCATGACGAGCAGCAGACAATTCCTGCTCGTGTCTGCCGAGCATGGCTCCTTGGATCTCGACGGCAGTGTTACGAGCGTCTGTAGTCGCTGGGTCCATTCTTTGGTCGGATCCTTCTGTTATGCAGGTGAATGAGGACCCAAAAGCGACTTGGCGAAAACAGAGTCTTTAATCCAGTAAAGGAAATATGCAATACTCCTAGACAAATCGGAGTGGTAAATAAAGCATAAAAAACAATTCCACTCGTAATGACGAGAACAGACTGGAGACTCGATCATAAACTGTAGGTTGCCTCGGGAAGGCACTTGACCGTAGCAGACTCAGACACCTGCTCACCACGCAGCATCTGAGGGAAACACGACACGACAGGGCGATACAAAGACACAGCACGGTGAACAATATACAAGGATCCGACAGGACAGAAACGGAAGACAAGGGGAGAAATAGGGACTCTAATCAGGGGAAAAGATAGGGAACAGGAGTGGAAAGACTAAATGATTGATTAGGGGAATAGGAACAGCTGGGAGCAGGAACGGAACGATAGAGAGAAGAGAGAGAGGGAGGGAGAGAGAAAAAAGGGAACGAACCTAAAAAGACCAGCAGGGGGAAAACGAACAGAAGGAAAAGCAAAATGACAAGACAATATAAGACAAAACATGACACCTCCTCTCTTTCATCTTGGCCAAATGGTCTATGGATCTATCATACAGTACACTTTAAGTTTATGTTGTAAAAAGTTATCTAGCTAAAATACTTGCAAGCCTAACTTCCTGATTCAGAGGGGTCGGGTTAAATGTGGAAGACACATTTCAGTTGAATGCATTCAGTTGTACAACTGACAAGGTATCCCCCTTTCCCTTTCCCTTACTCGCATGGGTAACAATGAACCAGTTAAGTTAGCTAGCTAGTTAAAGTGAACCTACTTGGCTACATCTAGGCTACATATTGAACTTCAATTGTCTCAGGCCAGTGGCACAACATATTCATTCACGGTTACATCAGAATCTCCATCATAATCATTTTGTCTGTACAGAGAATTTAGCAAGCTAGCTACTGCAGGACATCAACACAACCAGACCAGAAACAGACACGTTTTTCTGAACAGTACGTTTTGCTTAGGAAGTGATTTGATTGGTGTCAAGCCAAATACGAACTGGCCTCCTTGGGGAGTTTTTTTTTTATAGCCTATGGCTCGAGGTGTGCAGACACGATGATCAGAGCTATCTAATTGGCCAATGGTAGGCCTAAAGGTGCACTTGATTTGCTCTCTGGGCCTGCCGGGTAGTCAGAGTTCTACCTTCAGACAAATCATATGGTTCAAAATGGGAACACTTTGCCTTTCTGGAACTAAGGCTGCTGAATCAAGGTCACCTACCGACAACAACAAAAACAAAACAAAAGACTTTGTTGTTTTTACAGAAATGTTTGGTGGCCGATATGGTTGAACACTAATCTACATTGATAGAAGTGGATTTAATAAGTGACATCAATAAGTGATTATAGCTTTCACCTTGTCAGTTAATGTCATGGAAAAAGTAGGTGTTCTTAATGTTTTGTACACTCGGTGTACATGACAATGTGCTGCGGTTTCATTTCTGTTCACTTCCTCTGTGATTTTAGCAGAGCGTGAGAGAGAACAAAAGAACTAGCAAAAGAGGAATTCTTAAGACCTGCACTTGAATGCCCGCGACCACAAATAAATGAGTGTGATTCCTCACTTCCTTCCTATTGGGCATGAATAGCGCAAGAGCACAGGGTGTAAACTCTTTCCACCCCTTCTGTGCATGTATGTGTGTGTGCTGGTTTAGTGAAGTATTGTAGTATGTGGATAGGGACCCTGCATACATATATTATACATATACAGTATATGTATGTGTAGAGTGTGTAGACTGAAGAGGGACCGCTCCAGTTCTCTTGCAGACATCCTGTGCCATCTGGAATTTACAGGGCAGAAATGCAAATCAGCTGCATCCCTATGATCCACCAGGGCCAGCTCTCTCCATTAGAGCAGCCCACACAACTAAATAGGTCAGACAGACCAGCAGCCAGCTGTGTGTGTGTGCGTTTGCGTTTGCGTGTGCGCATGGGAAAGACTGCACACATGCACGGTTCCTTTGTGTAGTGAGACGGTTGTGCATATGTGTGTGTGTATGGGGGGTGGGGGTTGGGTTGATATGTCAGTGAATAGAGGCCTTGTGTTATCTATCACATGTGTATGTGTGCGTGTGTGAATACCACTTAAAGATAAAAATAGTCATGTAAAGCAGCAGTACATACTCAGTCTGTTAGATGTAAACATTCTAACACACAACAACCTTACTACGCTAATCTTCAAAGATGTATTTTAACCATAAATTGACACAAAATGGCCACACACAGTATGTGACCCGACATGGTTTCTAAGCAACTCAATGGCAAGTAATGCCTCTTATCTGAGCCTGAGCAGCAACACAACTGATAGGGAACCTATTAATGTTCTGAAAACCAAACACGCAGGAGGATAATGCAATGATGAGGCAACACGTGTTATGCAGACAGACGTGACACCTCTCAATTATAAATGAGGACTTTTTACAGCCATTGGCTTTCTTTATGCTCACAATTACATGTTTTTTTTTACTGGGACAATATCACTAAAAGTGTTATTTTTTTTGTCCTCCGATAAATTGTAGTGGTCCTTCTGTAGCTCAGTTGGTAGAGCATGGCGCTTGTAACGCCAGGGTAGTGGGTTCGATCCCCGGGACCACCCATACGTAGAATGTATGCACACATGACTGTAAGTCGCTTTGGATAAAAGCGTCTGCTAAATGGCATATATTATATTATATTATATTAAATCATTAAAAATTGTATATAACAAAATATACACTGGATCAAATTTCAAAAGTGTTATCATTTGTATGCCTTCATGATAATAGAAGCATAATGACATAGACTTCAAAGCACATTTTAGATTTTATTTTATTAAAGTTGGAGGCAATTTTTCAATGTCCCAAGTGCTGCTAAATCAACTTCAATGAGAATAATTAGGAATAAAATTATACATAAAAAAATATATATTTGAACATTTTCTTCATTAAATGTTATCTTATGTATAGTATTTTTATGTTAAATGCTGCACTTTTTATAAGAATATTGACTATTTTCTGTATGTCCTCAAAGTTGTTGTCCACCCTGTTACATTGTGGTTAGTGGTACTTTAAGAAAATATATATTTTCTACAATGACATCACAAACAGAAAATTATGTAACTTTCTTGGCAGGAAAACAACTGTGGTGAACCTGGTGAGTATCTAGATTTCATTCTATTCCATTTTCATCATTATATGTTGGTGATGTGATGTGGGAAAGCATAACATGTCCACCATGTTAAGCAAAAATACAAAAGACATTTCATAATATATTTGTCAAACAAGGAACATGTCTTTTCAAGCGACAGCCATTATCCTAGCCTCATCACGATCACTTGGAGCATAGTTGCTCATTTTAGCTCAAAATGTTCACCCTGTTATTGTCCACCCTGTTATCCATGTACATGTAACAGGGTGGACATGCACCCAACAGGGTGGAGAAATGGATATCTTGCAGTAATGTGTTGCAAAATATGTTTTTGTTCATAAATGTTATTACATAATTATAAGTATATATAGCATGTATAGTATTTTAATAATAAATACATATCAATTGAATCAGGTCTTTCTGAAGGAATGGCACCTCCTCTTAGCGCAGCTGAAAGACAGCGGCAATACAGAGAACGACGTAATGCTGACCCAGAAAGAAGGAGAGAAATGGAGGAAAGATAGAGTCTGGGAAGAAGAGGGCAATAGCTGAACTCAGTGACAGAGTGCAGCGTTCAGAAAGGAAAGAAGAGATGGAGAGATTCAAAAAGAATACTCAGAGCCAGGGCCAAGACTAGTCCATTGCTGCAGTCTACAGAGGTAACCCTTCTTCCTCCCCATACACACATACATTTTTATTGAAATGTATAAGATATTTGTTACTCTTTATATCGTATCATATGCTATCTCTTCTCACCTCATATGCCTGCCTTAGATGCCATGAAAGGAACGATGAAGATTCATCAGGTCATCAGTGTCTCACCAGGCCAGATAAAATACAGGGACATTACTTGTCTGTGCAAGACGGATAGTGGCATGTTGGACTGTCCTTGTTTTCAGCTCAAAGAGGCAACTCTGGGTGACCCTGCAGCATCTAACCAGCTCCCTGCATCTCATGACAAGGCTGACACCACATGGCGACCTGGCACCATTGAACTTAATCACGTAGGGGAGTGGTGTGTTGTCAATTACGACCATGAAGGATACCCTGTAGAGGAACATAACATTAAGGTGAAGTGCATGCGCCGGAATGGCATCAACACATTCTTCTGGCCAAGTCCAAAGGAAGATAATTGTTGGTACTCTGATGGACAGATCATTTCTCTGATGCCAGAGCCACATGCTGTTAATAAACGATCTGTACAGATGAGAAAATCCACCTGGAAGTATGTGGAAGAGCATTTGGGGTGAAAGGGGGGGGAGATGGAAAGAGGGGAAGAGGAAGAGAGGGACAGGAATGTGTTTAATTGCTAATTCCAATTATTTTGTACCGGCAATGTATTTTTGTGTTGTTGTTTTTCACAGTGAATATGTAACTAAATAGCAGTTCCAATGTTGTTACTACATGCATTACTATGTAGATGTCTATTCAGTGTTCAATATTTAGGGATTCATTTATGTTCTGTCCCGTTATAGCTGTCCACCCTGTTAAACCTTGGTCCACCCTGTTATCATGTCATCTTGTTCAAATTAATTCAGTTACATTGTCAAATATCAATCATTTGAAATTTATTTTAAAGAGTTTGACACGACCAACACCACACAATTATAAACTTGGATAAAATATCAATACCTGTCTCAGTTTAGAAATATAAGGTGCAAGTTAGATTAAGTTCTGTATAGAACCACACGTTGTTTTCAAAATGTGCTATTTCTTTATAATTTGACCAGAACAAATGGACAGGTTGGACAAGGGGCCACAATAGCTTTATGAAAATGTAAATATTATTAAAATGAAGATAATTAAAGTCATATGGCTGATTCACTGAAAATGTGTTTATAATGATCTAACTAAGTGCTGGAGCTTGGCCAACATGTTTTTCTACAAGTCTAATATTTCCTTTTTATAGTAAAACATAAAAGGAATACAAATTCTGAAATAAAATGTAAAAATGTGCATGGTCCAAATGGTACTGTTTTGTGATATTACTGTATTATTCTCAAATACACTATTATTCTCAAATACACTATCATCTCTGTCTTCAACGTGATTTGAAATATTCTATTCCAATTATTTTTGATTAACTTTCTTCTCAGTCTTAATTGCATTTCTAAAGCCAGTCATTTGTTTTGTTTTTTTGTTCTCGGATAGTCAAGAGTAGTAGTGTGGAGCTGCACTGCTCCGTGAATGTGTATGTGAATGGAAGTGAGCAAGAGAAGTTGAGAGAGAGAGAGAGAGAGAGAGAGAGAGAGAGAGAGAGAGAGAGAGAGAGAGAGAGAGAGAGAGAGAGAGAGAGAGAGAGAGAGAGAGAGAGAGAGAGCATGCAGATAGAGAGTGTGATTGAGAATGAGTGAGGGAGAAATAAAAGATCTGGTCTGAACTTTATTTCATGTAATAAGAATGTAGTCACAATAATACCTAAATATGACATGTTTTTCCAGAACATCCTACTATCAGATTTAATTTCCCATGCACCTAACTTTATTATTTTCCTCCTCTAACTGCATTGTATATACTGTATGTGTGTTTGACATATAGCTGGACTATGGCCTTGGTTGGCTAGGGGTGACACTACTTCAGGTCTCAGGGTCACACGCTAGCTACACAAGACCTGTGCAAGTAGAGATTTTAAGGAGTGTGAGGACAGTCTGATGACATGCCAAGTCTACTAGGGTTCGGTGCAGCTGCAGGCACACCGGCTTAGCTCATTCTGCCTCTGTTCAGTTTGCATTAAGTCCCTAAACGGATTTCTCCGATACCACTACTCCCGATGAATCCATCTCTATGGGATATTCAGCTGGGATTATTCTCTACAGCAGTCAGAGCAGTCATAGCCAGTTGTTAAACAGGTATACTATTCACTCTCCTCTCTCCATTGTCTTTCCCTCCAGACACTCTCAGTCTGACTGACTGACTGACTGAATGTTCCCAGTCAAATCCCTCAGCAGAGTACGGACACACTCAGCTTTAATTAGACCGACCACTAGAAGTGGTGCCGGAAAATCTCTGTACAGACATACCGTCTACAGCCAGCTTTGCAGATTTATTTCTGTGTTTGTGTGTGTGTTAGATAGAATGTTTTTGTGTGTCTGTACATGTGTACAGTACGTGTGTGTATGTGGTTTCAGCACATAAAGTACTCCACTCAACATGCTCTTTTTGCTCTTGAGTTCCTCTGAGGTCACTTCCTGTGGTCATGGAGCAACATGTCCTTTTCCTGTTCTATGTGCTGTGCAACATCAGCTCTCTCTGCAACATGCACCTCCACTTCCCCACTGTCCCCAGTGCTAGTTCGAATCCCCATGCTGACAAGGTAAAAATCTGTTGTTCTGCCCTTGAACAAGGCAGATAACCCACTGCTCCTAGGCCATTATTGTAAATAAGAATTTGTTCTAAACTGACTTGCCTAGTTAAATAAAGGTTAATTAAAACATAATCTTTCAAATTTAAACCAGATGTGAGGGCATCAGGCAGGCAGGGGTGCAATGCAGGCAAACAGTGGCAACTAGTGACCTTGTGTTCTTTCTGAGCAAAACGTAGTTCTGAGATATTGAGCATCAAAGTTATCACATCCCATATCTCAGAACTGTTTTGTAGTGAATTTATAGCCCATTAAGGTCTCCACCTTAAAAGGTGCCTAAAGTAATCGCAGATAGAACCAAATGGCTCTGAAATGTCAGTCTAGGTTCAGCCTTAAGGTTCTATCTGACACTTCTGAATTACACAAGTTCAGTTTAAGGTTTTTTAATAACTTACTTAAGTTTAATTGAATGTTTCAATAATACTGCAAACTTATCAAAGCACAGATAGGACACACGCAAATACATTCTATTGTGACATCAGTGAGATTCAAACCTATAACCTTCTGCTCTCTGTCAATGGAATTAGTCTGCTGCGCCACCAGGATGGAATTAGTGTGCTGTTTTTTGCACATACAAAACTCTTCATTTTTATCTATTCAAACAGACACATTTCAAAGGAAACAAGCAACAATTAAGATCCGGTGTGGCCAACACACCTGAACACACTTAACAAGATAGAGGATAGCGAGAGTTTTGTTGACAGTTTAACGGAATGTATGTTTTTTTAAAATTATTCTTAGAAGTTTCTCTGAAAATTACTAATGTTTTCTTCTGTTTTTCTATGGACCAGTTTCTTAATGTTCTTAGAAAAATCTTGGAACAATGAATTTATACTGAACAAAAATATTAACACAACATGCAACAATTTCTAAGATTTGACTGAGTTACATTTCACATCAGCAAATCAGTCAATTTAAATAAATGAATTAGGCCCCAATCTATGAATTTCACATAACTGGGAATACATAAATGTATCTGTTGGTCATACAATTTGGGGTGTGGATCAGATAAACAGTCAGTATCTGGTGTGACCACCATTTTCATGCAATGCGACACATCTCCTTTGCATAGAGTTGATCAAGCTGTTGATTGTGGCCTGTGGAATGTTTTCCTACTCCCTTCAATGAGTATTGGCGGGAACTGGAACATGCTGTCTTACACATCGATCCAGAGCATCCCAAACATGTTCAATGAGTGACATGGCCATGGAAGAACTGGGACATTTCCAGCTTCCAGGAATTGTGGACAGGTCCATACAACATGGGGCTGTGTTTTATCATGCTGAAACAGGAGGTGATGGCAGTGGATGAATGGCACGACAATGGGCCTCAGGATCTCATCACAGTATGTCTGTGCATTCAAATGGTTATTGATAAAATCTAATTGTGTTCATTGTCCGTAGCTTATACCTGCCCATACCATAACCCCACCGCCACCATGGGTCACTCTGTTCACAACGTTGACATCAACAAACCACTTGCCCATACAACGCGTACATGCTGTCTGCCATCTGCCCGGAACAGTTGAAAACGGGATTCACCTGTGAAGAGTACATGTCTCCAGCATGCCAGTGGCCATCGAAGGTGAGCATTTGCCCACTGAAGTCGGTAACGATGCCGAACTGCAGTCAGATCAAGACCCTGTTAAGGATGATGAGCTTCCCGGAGACGGTTTCTGACAGTTTGTGTAGAAATGTTTCGGTTTTGTAAACCCACAGTTTATCAGCTGTCGAGTTGGCTGGTCTCAGACAATCCTGCAGGTGAAAAAGCCCGATGTGGGCTGTCACTGGCACACGTGGTCTGAGGTTGAGAGGCCGGTTAAATTAATTGCTAAATTCTCTAAAACAACGTTGGAGGCGGCTTATGTTATAGAAATTAACATGACATTTTCTGGCAACAGCTCTGGTGGACAATCCAGCATTCAGCATGCCAATTGCACACTCCCTCAAAACTTGATACATCTGTGGCATTTTGTTGTGTGACAAAACTGCACATTTTAGAGTGGCCTTTTATTGCCCCCAGCACAAGGTGCACCTGTGTAATGATCATACTGTTTCATAAGCATCTTGATATGCCACACCTGTCAGGTGGATGGATTATCTTGGCAAATGAGAAATGCTCACTGACAGGGATGTAAACATATTTATGCACTACATTTTAGAGAAATAAGCTTTTTGTGAATATGGAAAATTTCTTGGATCTTTTATTTCAGCTCAGGAAACATGGGACCAACATTTAACATTTATATTGTTTGTTAATGTTCTCTGAACTATTTGAGAACATTCCCAATGTCAAACCAGTTAGAGAATGTTCAAGAACATTTTGTCAACATTTTGTCACATTTTGTCCTTTCCTCCTCTGAGGAGCCTCCACTGGTATCTACTGTATACATTCACTTGTTAACACTTCGGCTCCCGAGTGGCGAACCAATAGGCCTTTAGTGTGTGTCAGGTTCATGATTCTGAAAGGACCACAATCATAATCCCAGCGCACTCATGTAGGAGAGTGCACTTCCTGTAAATACCAGTGGTATAAAGGTATAAACCACTTTTTTTAGTCCAAATCATCATGAGCTGTTTTCATCAGGGGCATAGACATGGATGGGCCTGGGTAGCCAGGCCCTGTCAGTGTCACGCCCTAATCTGTTTCACCTGTCTTTGTGATTGTCTAGTGCTAGTAGTAGTGGTAGTGATAATGGTAGTGGTAGTAGTAGTAGTAGCAAACATGATACACTGCATGACCAAAAGTATGTGGACAGCTGCTCATTGAACATCTCATTCCAAAATCATGGACATTAATATGGAGTTGGTCCTCGCTTTGCTGAAATAACAGCCTCCACTCTTCTGGCATGGCTTTCCACTAGATGTCAGAACATTGCTGCAGGGACCATTAGTGAGATCGGGCACTGATGTTGCGCGGATAGACATGGCTCGCCGTCAGCGTTCCAATTCATGACAAAGGTGTTTGATGGGGTTCAGGTCAAGGCTCTGTGCAGGCCAATCAAGCATTGTCATGATGAAACAGGAAAGGGCATTCCCCAAACTATTGCCACAAAGTTGGAAGCACAGAATTGTCAAGAATGTCATTGTATGCTGTAGCGTTAAGATTTCCCTTCACTGGAACCAAGAGGCCTAGCCCGAACCATGAAAAACAGCCACAGACCATTATTCCTCCTCCACCAGACTTTACAGTTGGCACTAAGAATTCGGGCAGATAGTGTTCTCCTGGCATCCGCCAAACCCAGATTCGTCAGTCAGACTGCCTGATGGTGAAGCGAGATTCATCACTCCAGAGAGCGCGTTTCCGCTGCTCTAGAGCACAACGGTGGTGAGCTTTACACCACTTCAGCTGACGATTGGCATTGCGCATGGTGATCTTATGCTTGTGTAACAGTATAGCTTTCGTCCGTCCCCTCGGACGTAACCCCACATCGGTTACACTCACCCTCCTTTTGACCTCCTCCTTTTCCGCAGCAACCAGTGGTATTGGTCAACAGCATCAATGAAACAGTTTAGTTTCCGTCCCCTCGCCCGACCCGGACTTGGGGACGGAAACCCGGGTAGATTTTTACGTGTTACGCGCTTCAGCACTCGGCGGTCCTGTTCTGTAAACTTGTGCGGCCTACCACTTCGCGGCTGAGCTGTTGTTGCTCCTAAACGTTTCCACTTCACAATAACAGCACTTACAGTTGACCAGGGCAGCTCTAGCAAGGCAGAAATTTGACGAACTGACTTGTTGGAAAGGTGGCATCCTATGACTGTGCCACGTTGAAAGTCACTGAGCTCTTCAGAAAGGCCATTCTACTGCCAATTATTGTCTATGGAGATTGAATGACGGTTTGCTCGGTTTTATGTACTTGTCAGCAACAGGTGTGACTGAAATAGACAAATCCACTAATTTGAAGGGATGTCCACATACTTTTGTATCGTAGGGCAATGTCATCCTGTCACATGTTGCAAAAGGTTATGCCTCAACCAATTGGCCATGCTCCCAGCAGGCTTTGTGGTGCAAATGGAAGAAGATGAGTGTAACCACTTGATGCTTATGTCAATACATCACAGTCAATGGGAAAAGTTGGGTGTAAACAAATTGAAGCTGAAATCAATACATTGCATTCAATGGGAAAATGTGAAAAAATGAGACTCATACACAGAAAGACATCTCTCTATCTCTTTCACTCTCTCTATTCTCTAATCCCCTCTCCCAGTATCTCTCTCTATTCTCTCCCTCCCTCTCTTTGCCTCCCTCTGTCTCTTTCTCTATCTCCTCTTTACCCCCTCCTCTTCTCTCTCCCTCCCCCTTTTTCACCCCATCTACCCTCTCCCCCTCTCTCTCCCTCTTCTATCTTTCTCTCCTTTCCTCTCTCTTTCCTCTCTCTTTCTCTGTCCTATCTCCCTCCTCTCTATCGCTCTCTTTCTCCCTCCTCACTTCCTCCTCTCTCCCACCTGTCTGCCTGTTGACTCTCTCTCTCCCCTCCCTCCTTAACCCTCTTACTTTCTTTCTCCCCCTCCCTCAATCTCCCCATTCTCTCCCCCTCTTCTCCTCCTCCCCCCTCCATTCTCTCTCCCTCCTTTTCATCTCAATTTCCCTCCTCTCTCTTCCTCTTTTCTCCCACCGCCACAGACAGGTAATTGATGGACAAAATATGTATCAAGGGCATTGACACATAAGTCAATACATTGCATCCATGGCAAATAAGTTGGTGACACAGATGCAAATTGGTAAATTTGCATCTGACAGACAGACAGACAGACAGACAGACAGACAGACAGACAGACAGACAGACAGACAGACAGACAGACAGACAGACAGACAGACAGACAGACAGACAGACAGACAGACAGACAGACAGACAGACAGACAGACAGACAGACAGACAGACAGACAGACAGACAGACAGACAGACAGACAGACAGACAGACAGACAGACAGACAGACAGACAGACAGACAGACAGACAGACAGACAGACAGACAGACAGACAGACAGACAGACAGACATTTGGGAGAGAGAGATGAGAGGAGTGGGGAGGGAGAGAGGAAGGAAGGGAGGGGGGTTGGTGCTTGCCCATGTGTACTCCAATGCTTCCCTCAGTTGTGTCAAGTTGGCTGGATGTCCTTGGGGTGGTGAACCATTTTTGATACACAGGAAACTGTTGAGTGTGAAAAACCCAGCAGCGTTGCAGTTAATGACACAAACCGGTGCACTTAGCACCTACTACCATACCCGTTCAAATGCACTCAAGTCTTGTGTCTTGCCTCTGTGTCTTCACCTTCTGTATGGCACACAGGATAGGTTAAGTAATCCCTCTCACCCCACCCCCCCTAAGTTTTAGATGCACTATTGTTAAGTGACTGTCCCACTGGATGTCATAAGGTGAATGTGTTTGTAAGTGCTCTGGATAAGAGCGTCTGTAAATCACTTAAATGTAAATGTAAATGTACACAATCTATGCCTCAATTGTCTCAATGCTGAGAGAGAGAGAGAGAGAGAGAGAGAGAGAGAGAGAGAGAGAGAGAGAGAGAGAGAGAGAGAGAGAGAGAGAGAGAGTGTGAGAGTCTGCCTACGTGTCTTGTCTTTTCATCTTTTCCCATTGAATGCAATGTATTATACAATGGGTGGGTCTAATCCTGAATGCTGATTGGTTAAAACAGCATTCCAGCCAGTGTCTATTCCACAAATTACCACCGGTTCAATCTATGATGTTAAAATAACTATTTTCCATCTGACTGCAAAATCCACTGTCTCATCAGTCCAGCCAAGCAATTTATAAACTTGATCTCCACTATAAAAATCTCACATTTCTTTTGAACTAACATTTAATTTTCAACAAGGAGATTTGTATAAACCTGTCTGTCTAAAGCTGTCTGTCTCACCCAAATTTGCAACATTGTTTCAATATTAAAATTCGATATCCAGCTGTCCCATAGTAATGAACGATTCGGGACGAGACAGACAGGCAGGCAGCTTTTCTCAGCCAGTTGAAATCATGAGTCAGCTGGCATAATTTCTATGGATATATACAAAGAAATGCCCATTGTAAAAAGATCAAACAAAACGAAGTGCAGCTAGTTTGCAGTGTTTTGAGCTTCAGTTTGAAGTGAATGTGTTAGCTGTGTTTTTGGTTAGCTCATCTGAACAACTATGCCAGGCGAAATCGCGCCTCATTAGCTCATTGTTATGGATGTATCCAAATAAATAAATAAACTAGAAAACAGCTTAAACAAATGCAAATGCAGCTGCAGTTGTTATTCTGTCTGCACTGTTTACGTGACTGTAAGTTAGTCGTAGTTGGCTAGCTAGCAAGCAAGGGATAAGAACATTGCCAGTCAGTAGGGCAATGGAACATACGACTGCTGGGTCGCGTCCATAGATACAGAACAATAAGACTGAACAACTGGGTCGTGTCTCTGGTAACAGAATGAACGACCAGCCGACTTTGGTAGCAACCCTAGATTTGTGTCGGGACTATATCTTGTGGAAGGATTAAATAGTATGAATAAATGAATCAAAATCTAAATTTGAATGAAAATATGTCAATCATTATTTGAATATGTTGGTAACCCGTTGTATAAAAGTGATAGTGTCCTCGAAGCCAGCCTAACAACACCTATACCAATATATCCTCCAAACACCGGCTTCTCGGGCATTACCACTTAATTGACATAAGTATCAATTGTGTGACACTCATCTTTTCCCAGTAACTGCGATGTATTAACAGAACCGTCAGTTGGTCGATGTTTCTCATTTTCCCATTCACTGCAATGTATTGACATAAGCGTCAACCCTGTGTCACTCACATTTTCCCATTGACTGCAATGTAGTGAAAGTAGCATCAATTGGTTGAAGCTCATCTTTTCCTATTGGCACCGCAAGGCCTGCAGGGAGCCAGTTGACAAGCATCAATTGGTTGAAGCATAACTTTTTGCAAACATTTGACAGAATGATGTTTTGAGGTTGATAGTGGGCTTTGGTAGTAGTAGTAATAGTAGTAGTGATACAGTGTAGTCATAAAGGCTGCTAAATTATGATGGCTATTCAATGTGAGCATAATACCACATGTATTACCATTAATATTATGTGGTAACATCGATAGCTTAGTTGAAAGAGAACGAAGCTTAAATAATACATCCCTCTCTGTGCAATAGCAAAGCTAGTGCGAGAGACAAAAAAATATAATTCTGTTGCATCATTGGAATCAAACAAGGTGCTATCTAGAACTTAAAAGTGTTCTCCAGCTGTCCCAATTGGAGAACCCAAAATCTGTCATTCTGCCACTGAGCAAGGCAGTTAACCCACTGTTCCCCGGGCGCAGAAGACGTGGATGTCGATTAAGGCAACCCCCCGCACATTTCAGTTGAAGGCATTCAGTTGTACAACTGACTAGGTATCCCCGTTTCCCCCTTCCCTTTCCCTTTGAAGAACCCTTTTTGGTTCAGGTAGAACCCTTTTGGGTTCAATGCAAAACACTATTTGGAAAGTGTATTACATGGATCCCAAAAGGTGGAACCAAAAGGGTTCTACCTAGAACCAAATAGGGTTCTACCTGGAACCGAAAAGGGTTGCCCTATGGGGACAGCCGAAGAACCCTTTTGGAACCCTTTGTTCAAAGAGTGGGAGGCTTGGGAACCAAATCTACTGTTCAGCCTAGAAGACTGTTAGGGGAACACAGACAGATAATTTAGCTAGACTTTACACTTTCAAAAGTTTATGAGAAACATTCATCACTCATTCAGGAAAATCTCCTCCAGGAAATGAAATGAACGCCTGTGTTGAACTAATTCTGTCTCCATTTGGCTTGAATAAATGAGAGGTATTGTCTGGGATGAAAGCCTCACAGCCCATAGTGGCAGAATCCCCAACCCTAATGGTAAATTAGAGGTCTAAGTATGTGTTTGGACTCTTTAAATGCTGTTTCTTTCAAACATAAGTCAAGTACTTGTCACATCTGCTCCTGCAATGCCCTCCACTGCTCATCCTGTGTCTCCTTGAACTGCCGCCACTCCCCCAGTACTCTCTCCCTCTCCCTCTCTCTGTGTGTGTGTCATTGTGTGGGCAGAGAAAGTTGTGCTGTTCCATAATCAAGACCTCTACAAATACTCAGCCCTGCCACTTCCACACTGCCAGATCGTAATCTCTGCTCGGTCAGTCTGCGTTTCTAGCCGTTGCTACTATTAGATCATATTTGTCCTTGCCTGACGCTGTTTTCATCTCTGCTGCAGTTCTGCACGTTCTGACTTTGGTCCAGTGTCTCCAGTTCCACGTCTCGTCATCCTGCTACTCTGTCCTGGATTCACCACTCTACTACAGCCTTGGATTCCCCTCCGGACCTGCTTACCCTGTCCCAACCCCTCTCGCTCCAGCCTCAGCCTCAGCACCTGGTTTCCTGCAACCCACCCAAGCTTCCCCTGGCCGGCACTCCATCTTCCCCGTGTTTCAATAAATACCTTGGTTACTTCATCCCAAGAGTCTGCTCTTGGGGTCCCCTGTTCCACTCCGCTTAACAGTACTATCTAAATGATATGTCTGTGTCGGCTACCTAAAGGTAATCTTTCAGGGTGAATATGTAGTGGCTATAGCAAACACACATACACACAGCTTGTGCTTAAAGCTGATGATGAGATGCTACAATTAATCTGACCTTGTAGCCATGATGTCACTGTCAATTGACAAAATTAATATCAAATGTCCGCCTTCATCAGGCAAACATCTGTGGTGAACTGCCAAGGGCATATACAATATTATCCAACAGATCTGGTTGCTTGAAAATATTACAAATATTTCCTTACAGAAATGTATATAGATATTTGATTACAAATGTTCATCAGCTGCACAGCTAGGTCCATAAGAATTGTAGGCTAGCTGTAATGCCCGGGGTGTAGTGGAGGAAGGAGTCAGACGCAGGAGACAGAGAGTTCAGAGTAGGCGACTTCTTTATACACCGACCAGGTGAAAACAGACACCACTCAAAACAAATACCCCAAAACACAGGGGAACTAAACAGTATCAGAAAACAGCTCACGTACACAAACAACCGTGACATACATGCGTGTACAACGAGTACACATGAAACAATCCCGCACACCCAGCAGGCGGGCCGGCTGGCTAATAAAGCCCAACTAATAACCTAATTGATAACAGGTGTAACTAATAAACAGACAAGGAGGGTGAGGAAAAAATCAGTGGCAGCTAGTAGGCCGGTGACGACGACCGCAGAGCGCCACCCGAACGGGAAGGGGAGCCACCTTCGGTAGGAGTCGTGACAGTACCCCACCCCCCATATGTGTCTCCCGCAGCCCGCCGACACCGGCCTCGAGAGCGACCTGCAGGGCGAGGCGCAAGGTGATCCGGATGGAGTCGATGCAAATCCCTCAACATTGACGGATCCAAAATGTCCCCCACCGAGGGTTTAATACGATAATAGGAAGGGAGTTGTAATCGATAACACACCTTGTTTATTCTCCTCAGGACTTTGAAGGGCCCTACACACTGCGGGCCCAGCTTCCGGCAGGGCAAGCGGAGGGGTAGGTTTCCAGTCGAGAGCCAGACCCTGTCACCCGGTACAAACACGGGGGCCTCACTGCGGTGGCGGTCATCACTCCTCTTCTGCCGTCCACTGGCTTGTTGGAGGGATTCCTGGATGGCCCTCCAGGTCTTCTTGGAGCACTGCACCCACTCCTCCACTGCAGTAGCCTCGGTCTGACTAGGATGCCATGGTGCCAGGACCGGCTGGCACCCCAACACGCACTGAAATGGAGACATGTTAGTAGAGGAGTGGCGTAGTGAGTTCTGGGCCATCTCAGCCCAGGTGATGTATCTCGCCCACCACCCTGGCCGGTCCTGGCAATACGACCGCAGAAACCTACCCACCTCCTGGTTCACTCTCTCCACCTGTCCATTACTCTCGGGGTGATAACCGGAGTTCAGGCTGACCGAGACCCCAGACGCTCCATGAACGCCCTCCATACCCAGGACGTGAACTGGGGATCCCGATCAGAGACAATGTCCTCCGGCACCTCATAGTGCCGGAAGAAGTGGGTGAATAATGCCTCCGCAGTCTGTAGGGCTGTAGGGAGACCGGGCAACGGAAGGAGACGGCAGGGCTTAGAGAACCGATCCACAATCACCGAAACCGTGATGATCTAGGTGAGACCATGGCCGTTGTGGAACGGGGAGGGGTTGTAACTTCCCTCTAGGAAGGTGCCTTACTCTGGGCGCACACCGAACAGGAAGAGACATAAACCCTAACGTCAGAAGCGAAGGGTGACCCGATGAGGGTAGGGTGTGAGCCCACCGAATCAGTTGGTCCCGGACACCAAGCGGCATGTACTTCCGCCCAGCCAGACACTGAGGAGGTGCGGGCTCCGCCCGTAACGCCCGCTCGATGCCCGAGTCCACCTCCCATACTACTGGTGCCATCAGCCTCGAGGCTGGAAGGATGGGAGTAGGCTCGGTGGACCGATCCTCCGTGTCGTAAAGGCAGGACAGTGTGTCAGCCTTTACGTTCTGGGAGCCCGGTCTGTATGACAAAGTAAACCGGAATCAGGTGAAGAACATGGCCCACTTTGCCTGACGTGGGATCAGTCTACTAGCTGCCTGAATATACTCCAGATTCTGGTGGTCGGTCCAGATGGGAAAGGGGTGCTTAGTCCCCTCAAGCCATTGTCTCCACACCTTCAGAGCCCTGACCACTGCTAACAACTCCCGGTCCCCCACATCATAGTTACGCTCCGCTGGACTGAGCTTCCTCGAAACGAAAGCACAGGGGCGGAGTTTTGGTGGCGTACCTGAGCGCTGTGATAGCACGGTACCCAGCACGGCACCCACCCCAGCCTCGGGGTCCACCTCCACTATGAATGCTAGAGAGAGGTCAGGGTTTTGGCCAGGTAGCGGCTCCCATTACCTCACTGCTGCACACCTAGCAGGCGGGCCAGCTGGCTAATAAAGCCCAACTAATAACCTAATTGATAACAGTTGTAAATCAGTGGCAGCTATTAGGCCGGTGACGACGACCGCCGAGCGCCACCCGAACGGGAAGGGGAGCCACCTTTGGTGGGAGTCGTGACACTAGCACAAAGCTAAGTCTGCACATCCAAGAATCAGTGAAACTACAAAAAGCGGAAATTTGATACTCTTGGAAAAAACCATCAAATCCCACAGGATGTCTGCTTCAAGGAAGTTCTCCAGGCCAAAATTATAGTTTAACCTGTTGCGACGAGCAATCCCGTATCCGGGAGTGTAATTATAGCCTCAAGCTCATTACCATAACGCAACGTTAACTATTCATGAAAATCGCAAATGAAATTAAATAAATATATTGGCTCACAAGCTTAGCCTTTTGTTAACAACACTGTCATCTCAGATTTTCAAAAAAATGCTTTTCAACCATAGCTACACAAGCATTTGTGTAAGAGTATTGATAGCTAGCATAGCATTAAGCCTAGCATTCAGCAGGCAACATTTTCACAAAAACAAGAAAGCATTCAAATAAAATCATTTACCTTACCTGAAGAACTTCGGATGTTTTCAATTTTTTTTCTACCAAGATGGCGTAGCAGTAAGTCGTCCTGTCGTCTTGCCGTCCTGTCCCTGTATATATTGCTTCTTTTTTTTTTTTTTACATATTTTTCTTCGCATACCTCTTTAAAAAATTTTTGCTAAACCTAAGCTTCCAAATACTCTCCTGCAACCTGCCTCACCCAATGTAGCTATTTTTCCTAAAGTATTTATATTTACTTCGGAACCGGAACCCCCTCAACTGAAGCTAGCCAGCTAACTACCAGCTATGCTAGCGGCCTTCAGCTAACCGGTCATCAGCTAACCTTTAGCCCGGAAAGCTCTCGCCAGTTCGAACAACGCGACTCTAACCAGAGCACAACGGACCTATTTATTTTTCATTCCCGGATTCCCACCGCAAACGGAACATTTTTCAGCTGGATCTTCACAACTAGCTATCTAGCTAAACTGCAACCCCCGGATGATTACCCCTGGCTAGCGTTTCCACCCACTTAGCCTGAAGCTAGCCCGGCCAGAGCACCTGTAGCATACTCCTGGGCTACAATACCCGGGCCCTCGACCGGTCTATCGATGTCACTGCATGAAGAGGAATAAACAGACTCACCCCATCGTGACGTCCCCAAAGGCGAACTCTCTAGCCCTCGCTATCTCCCTGCTTGCTAATTCGGCCTGCTAACCGCTAGCTTGTCTAGCTCCGGTCCGCTAACTGCTACCTTGTCTAGCCCGGGCCTACGAACTGTTAGCTTGTCAGCACAGGCCTACTAACCGTCTGAATCGCCGCGTCCCAAACACTCTCTGGACCCATATTTACTTTCTATCTCTTTTTGATTTGGATTTTTTTTATACCTTCCGGAAACCTACCTCACCCAATGTGATACGGAATCGCTATTATTTTTAATTTTTAGAACACACTCAAGAACCTCCAGACGCTAACCAGCTAACTAGCTACAAGCTATTTAGTCATTGTTAGTTTTTTTAACCTGGATAACACTCGCCAGTCCAGCTTCCCTGCCCATCCACTGCTGCCCCCTGGACACTGATCTCTTGGCTACATAGCTGATGCACGCTGGACTGTCCATTAATCACGGTACTCCATTCTGCTTGTTTGTTTTATCTGTCGGCCCCATTGCCTAGTCAACGCCATTTTACCTGCTGTTTGTTGTGCTAGCTGATTAGCCTCACCTATTGTTTTAGCTAGCTTTCCCAATTCAACACCTGTGATTACTGTATGCCTCGCTGTATGTCTCTCTCAAATGTCAATATGCCTTGTATACTGTTTTTCATGTTAGTTATCATTGTTTTAGTTCACAATGGAGCCCCTAGTTCCACTCTTCATACCCCTGTTACCTCCTTTGTCCCACCTCCCACACATGCGGTGACCTCACCCATTACAACCAGCATGTCCAGAGATACAACCTCTCTCATCATCACCCAGTGCCTGGGCTTACCTCCGCTGTACCCGCACCCCACCATACCCCTGTCTGCGCATTATGCCCTGAATATATTCTACCATGCCCAGAAACCTGCTCCTCTTATTCTCTGTCCCCAACGCTCTAGGCGACCAGTTTTGATAGCCTTTAGCCGTAACCTCATACTACTCCTTCTCTGTTCCGCGGGTGATGTGGAGGTAAACCCAGGCCCTGCATGTCCCCAGGCACCCTCATTTGTTGACTTCTGTGATCGAAAAAGCCTTGGTTTCATGCATGTCAACATCAGAAGCCTCCTCCCTAAGTTTGTTTTACTCACTGCTTTAGCAAACTCTGCTAACCCTGATGTCCTTGCCGTGTCTGAATCCTGGCTCAGGAAGGCCACCAAAAATTAAGAGATTTCCATACCCAACTACAACATCTTCCGTCAAGATAGAACTGCCAAAGGGGGAGGAGTTGCAGTTTACTGCAGAGATAGCCTGCAAAGTAATGTCATACTTTCCAGGTCCATACCCAAACAGTTCGAACTACTAATTTTGAAAATGACTCTCTCCAGAAATAAGTCTCTCACTGTTGCCGCCTGCTACCGACCCCCCTCAGCTCCCAGCTGTGCCCTGGACACTGGGATATGCTTAACACCCCGGCAGTCCTACAATCTAAGCTAGATGCCCTCAGTCTCACACAAATAATCAAGGAACCCACCAGGTACAACCCTAACTCTGTAAACAAGGGCACCCTCATAGACGTCATCCTGACCAACTGGCCCTCCAAATACACCTCCGCTGTCTTCAACCAGGATCTCAGCAATCACTGCCTCATTGCCTGTATCCGCCACGGAGCCGCAGTCAAATGACCACCCCTCATCACTGTCAAACGCTCCCTAAAACACTTCTGTGAGCAGGCCTTTCTAATCGACCTGGCCCGGGTATCCTGGAAGGATATTGACCTCATCCCGTCAGTTGAGGATGCCTGGTCATTCTTTAAAAGTAACTTCCTCACCATTTTAGATAAGCATGCTCCGTTCAAAAAATGCAGAACCAAGAACAGATACAGCCCTTGGTTCACTCCAGACCTGACTGCCCTCGACCAGCACAAAAACATCCTGTGGCGGACTGCAATAGCATCGAATAGTCCCCGTGATATGCAACTGTTCAGGGAAGTCAGGAAACAATAAACACAGTCAGTCAGGAAAGCTAAGGCCAGCTTCTTCAGGCAGAAGTTTGCATCCTGTAGCTCCAACTCCAAAAAGTTCTGGGACACTGTGAAGTCCATGGAGAACAAGAGCACCTCCTCCCAGCTGCCCACTGCACTGAGGCTAGGTAACACGGTCTCCACCGATAAATCCATGATTATCGAAAACTTCAATAAGCATTTCTCAACGGCTGGCCATGCCTTCCGCCTGGCTACTCCAACCTCGGCCAACAGCTCCGCCCCCCACCCCCCCGCAGCTCCTCGCCCAAGCCTCTCCAGGTTCTCCTTTACCCAAATCCAGATAGCAGATGTTCTGAAAGAGCTGCAAAACCTGGACCCGTACAAATCAGCTGGGCTTGACAATCTGGACCCTCTATTTCTGAAACTATCCGCCGCCATTGTCGCAACCCCTATTACCAGCCTGTTCAACCTCTCTTTCATATCGTCTGAGATCCCCAAGGATTGGAAAGCTGCCGCAGTCATCCCCCTCTTCAAAGGGGGAGACACCCTGGACCCAAACTGTTACAGACCTATATCCATTCTGCCCTGCCTATCTAAGGTCTTTGAAAGCCAAGTCAACAAACAGGTCACTGACCATCTCGAATCCCACCATACCTTCTCCGCTGTGCAATCTGGTTTCCGAGCCGGTAACGGGTGCACCTCAGCCACACTCAAGGTACTAAACGATATCATAACCGCCATCGATAAAAGACAGTACTGTGCAGCTGTCTTCATCGATCTTGCCAAGGCTTTCGACTCTGTCAATCACCATATTCTTATCGGCAGACTCAGTAGCCTCGGTTTTTCGGATGACTGCCTTGCCTGGTTCACCAATTACTTTGCAGACAGAGTTCAGTGTGTCAAATCGGAGGGCATGCTGTCCGGTCCTCTGGCAGTCTCTATGGGGGTGCCACAGGGTTAAATTCTCGGGCCGACTCTTTTCTCTGTATATATCAATGATGTTGCTCTTGCTGCGGACGATTCCCTGATCCACCTCTACGCAGACGACACCATTCTATATACTTTCGGCCCGTCATTGGACACTGTGCTATCTAACCTCCAAACAAGCTTCAATGCCATACAGCACTCCTTCCGTGGCCTCCAACTGCTCTTAAACGCTAGTAAAACCAAATGCATGCTTTTCAACCGATCGCTGCCTGCACCCGCATGCCCGACTAGCATCACCACCCTGGATGGTTCCGACCTTGAATATGTGGACATCTATAAGTACCTAGGTGTCTGGCTAGACTGCAAACTCTCCTTCCAGACTCATATCAAACATCTCCAATCGAAAATCAAATCAAGAGTCGGCTTTCTATTCCGCAACAAAGCCTCCTTCACTCACGCCGCCAAGCTTACCCTAGTAAAACTGACTATCCTACCAATCCTCGACTTCGGCGATGTCATCTACAAAATGGCTTCCAACACTCTACTCAGCAAACTGGATGCAGTCTATCACAGTGCCATCCGTTTTATCACTAAAGCACCTTATACCACCCACCACTGCGACTTGTATGCTCTAGTCGGCTGGCCCTCGCTACATATTCGTCGCCAGACCCACTGGCTCCAGGTCATCTACAAGTCCATGCTAGGTAAAGCTCCGCCTTATCTCAGTTCACTGGTCACGATGGCAACACCCATCCGTAGCACGCGCTCCAGCAGGTGTATCTCACTGATCATCCCTAAAGCCAACACCTCATCATCCCTAAAGCCAACACAACGCTGCCTTTCATTCCAGTACTCTGCTGCCTGTGACTGGAACGAACTGCAAAAATCGCTGAAGTTGGAGACTTTTATCTCCCTCACCAACTTCAAACATCAGCTATCTGAGCAGATAACCGATCGCTGCAGCTGTACATAGTCTATTGGTAAATAGCCCACCCATTTTCACCTACCTCATTCCCATACTGTTTTTATACTGTTTTTATTTATTTACTTTTCTGCTCTTTTGCACACCAATATCTCTACCTGTACATGACCATCTGATCATTTATCACTCCAGTGTTAATCTGCAAAATTGTAATTATTCGCCTACCTCCTCATGCCTTTTGCACACATTGTAAATAGACTCCCCCTTTTTTCTACTGTATTATTGACTTGTTAATTGTTTACTCCATGTGTAACTCTGTGTTGTCTGTTCACACCGCTATGCTTTATCTTGGCCAGGTCGCAGTTGCAAATGAGAACTTGTTCTCAACTAGCCTACCTGGTTAAATAAAGGTGAAATAAAAAAATAAAATAAAAATGAGGAGACTCTCAGTTAGATAGCAAATGTTCAGTTTTTCAAAAAATATTATATTGTAGGAGAAATCGCTCCGTTTTGTTCATCACGTTTGGCTACGAAAACCCCCCGAAAATTCAGTCATTACAACTGAACTTTTTTCCAAATTAACTCCATAATATGGCAAACGTAATAACATGGCAAACGTTGTTTAGAATCAATCCTCAAGGTGTTTTTCACATATCTATTCGATGATAAATCACTCGTTGCAGTTTGGTTTCTCCTCTGTTCAAAATGGAAAAATGCACGCACCTGGAGAATACGCAATAGTTTCGACAGAGGACACAGAGCGGACACCTGGTAAATGTAGTCTCTTATGGTCAATTTTCCAATGATATGCCTACAAATACGTCACAATGCTGCAAACACCTTGGGGAAATGACAGAAAGTGTAGGCTCATTCTTTGCGCATTCACAGCCATATAAGGATACATTGGAACACAGCGCCTCCAAAATCTGGCTCACTTCCTGTATGAAATTTCATATTAGTTTCGCCTGTAGCATTAGTTCTGTGGCACTCACAGACAATATCTTTGCAGTTTTGGAAACGTCAGAGTGTTTTCCTCCCAAAGCTGTCAATTATATGCATAGTCGAGCATCTTTTTGTGACAAGATATCTTGTTTAAAACGGGAATGTTTTTCATCCAAAAATGAAATACTGCCCCCAGAGGTTCAAGAGGTTAAGAGAATTTAACAAGCCTTTTTATGGAAATGCTAAAGCCCTCGTTGACCACTTTGCAAAGATCAAACATATGCTTTGTTTTGTGCGCCAACACGGGTGCATCCGTGAACAAAGCCTTCAACCTATTGAAGGCTCTGTCCGCCTCTGCTGACCACCGCAAACACACCGGGCTCCCCTTCAGCAGTGAGGTAGTGGGAGCCGCTACCTGGCCAAAACCCCGGATAAACCTCCAAAAACCGCTGCACCTCCTTTACCGTGGTCAGAGTCGGCGATTTACGCACAGCCTTAATGCGGTCACACTCCATCACCACCCCCTAGGTGGAAATGCGATAACCCAGGAAGGAGGCAGCTCATTTAGAGAACACACACTTCTCAGTCTTGACGTATAGGTTATGCTCCAGCAGCCTACCAAGCACCTTGCGTACCAGAGACACATGCGCGGCGTGTGTGGCGGAATAGATCAGAATGTCATCGATATAAACAACCACGCCCTGCCCGTGCAGGTTCCTGAGAATCTCGTCTACAAAGGATTGAAAGACGGCTGGAGCATTCTTTAACATATATGGCATGACGAGGTACTCATAGTGGCCCGATGTGGTACTAAACACGGTTTTCCACTCGTCTCCATCCCGAATATGCACCAGACTATACGCACTCCTGAGATCCAGTTTTGGGAAGAACTGTGCTCCGTGAAATGATTCCACCGCTGTAGCGATGAGAGGTAGTGGGTAACTAAACCCCACTGTGATGGCATTTAGACCTCTAGAATCAATGCATGGACGCAAGCCTCTCTCCTTTTTCTTCACAAAAAAGAAACTCGAGGAGACGGGTGAGATGGAGGGCCGAATGTACCCCTGTCCCAGAGACTGCGTGACATATGTCTCCATAGCCAACTCCATAGCCAACTCCTCCTGGGACAATGGGTACACGTGACTCTTGGGAAGCGCAGCGTTTACCTGGAGATCTATCGCACAATCCCCTCCCGGTCGATGGGGTAGTAATTTAGTTGATTTCTTTTTACTGAAAGTGATTGCCAAATCAGCATATTCGGGGGGGATGCGCACCGTGGAACCCTGGTCTGGACTCTCCACCGACGTGGCACCGATGGAAACTCCCTGACACCTTCCAGAACACTCCTCTGACCACCCCTGGAGAACCCCCTGTCTCCACGAAATCTTAGGATTGTGCTGAGCCAGCCAGGGAATCCCCAGCACCACTGGAAACGCAGGCGAATCGATAATAAATTGCCTTATATGCTCCCCATGATTCCCCTGCGTCACCATGTCCAGTTGAACCGTGGCCTCCCTGACCAACCCTGACTCTAATGGCCGGAACACCCAGCTTGATGGCGAGTCCGCGATCCATAAAGTTCCCAGCTGCACCTGAATCGACTAGCGCCTTATGCTGGGAAGTGGGGAAAAAATCAAGACAAACATGTGACCAACAGGGGGTTCTGGGTGAGTTTGGTGCTGACTCACCTGGGGTGACCGAGAAGCATTCTGCCTGCCATCGACTCCCAGACGGGCCCCCCCAGCACCGATTGGCCGTGTGTCCTCTCCGACCACAGCTGGTGCAGGGGCAGCCTCCTCCAGTACCCCTCAGCACGCCCCCTCCCAATTCCATCGGAATGGGAGCGGGGGTGCTGGGTGGTGGAACGCACAGGACCCTCTCCGAACGGTCGCAGGCAGCCAGCAGATTGTCCAGCCGGATTGACATGTCAATTAGTTCATCTAGGGAGAAAGTGTTGTCCTGACTCACTAGCTCCCTGCGGACGTCCTCCCGGAGACTACACCGGTAGTGGTCTATAAGGGCCCTGTCGTTCCACCCAGACCCAGCGGCCAAGGTCTGGAACTCCAGAGCGTAATCCTGGGCGCTCCTCTTCTCCTGCCTAAGGTGGAACAGTCGCTCTCCCGCGGCTCGTTCCTCTGGAGGGTGGTCAAACACGGCACAAAAGCGGCGGGTGAACTCCGGGTAGTGCTCCTTCGCTGAGTCTGTGCCAGACCACGTTTGCCCACTCCAGAGCACGACCCGTCAGGCAGGAGACGAGGACACTCACCCTCTCCGCTCCCGAGGGAGTGGGTCTCACGGTGCCAGGTATAGTTCCAGTTGTTGTAAGAACCCGTGACACCCCGCCGCCGCTCCATCATAATCCCTCGGGAGCGCAAGATGGTGAGCGCTGGAACCGGGGGATGGGGCGAGAGGAGAAGTGGAGTCTTGAGCTGGGGAAGCCGAAGGTGGAGAGAGGAGACGTGCACTGTGCACTTATCATGTCTACTCTGTATTTCAAACCTGACTGATCACTCTTGGACTATCCATTATTTCAGTATGCTTTCAGGGATCCCACACATTGTACACTTTTCACAAATAGCCTCCACTCCCTTCTGTCACATCTATCTGAATGGGACTCACAGGAAACCAATGTGAATGAGCACATTTCCTCTCACCCTCTCTCTCACGTTCACGGTCTATCTCTCTGCTTTCCCTTTCACAAAAATGGCAATAAACTATTGAATGGCAAGGGTGATACCATGTAGCTCAGTTTTTTATTTACAGTGAACAAAAATATAAACGGATACATGTAAAGTGTTGGTCCCATGTTTCATGAGCTGAAAGAAAAGATCACAGAATTGTTCCATACACACAAACTTTCTCTCCAATTCCGTGCACAAATTTGTTTTCATCCCTGTTAGTGAGCATTTCTCCTTTGCCAAGATAATCCATCCACCTGACAGGTGTGGTATATCAAGAAGCTGATTAAACAGCATGATCATTACATCTCTATTGTGATAGCATGTGATATAGTGATTAGAGTCATGGCTACAGTAAATGCACATGCATACTGCACATCTCTGATAAAGATAGTGTGGTAACTCTGATTGATGTGACAATCAATGTTGTGCATCACCAGTAGGGATTACTCCATACATATAGTATGCAGACTGTTGGTCTGTAGGGATCACTGGATTGCATCAACCTTTATTAATGTATGGACAGGGTTGATGATAACTGTTAATATTGGTATAGGACCAGGAGTTTTTCCTTACCACCTGATTTGAAGAAAGTCTCTGGACCACATGGTTAACTGATGAGTGTCACTACTTTGAAATGCAGACAACACACTGTTTTTTTAATATGTTTTGTTTAACCTTTATTTAACTAGGCCAGTCCTTTAAGAACAAATGCTTATTCTTATTTACAATGATGGCCTACCCTGGCCAAAATCGGACGACGCTGGGCCAATTACGCGCCGCCCTATGGGACTCCCAATCACAGCCGGATGTGATGCAGTCTGGATTTGAACCAGAGACGCACACATATTGCACTGAGATGCAGTTCCTATAAGTCCTTACCGTTTTTGAAGATCACCAAGCAATGATCTCTATTGCACTGCATGGTAGAACGAGAACTTGACACTATGATATGAAACAATCTGCCTCGGAGCTTGGTGTGCTTGGAAAATGACCATTACACACATCCAGTCCTGACGGATCGCTGCAATAACGGACCCAGAAAATGTGTAAAAAGAGGAGCAATTTAGGCGGTCCCGCGCAAAGGCCACTCGCTCCCCCTAGTGCTACATGGAGAGATAGGTCTGTCTCATAGAACAATGATGAATACAATACATGTTCAGTATCTACTAAACTTACTCCAACAAGTCATTGTATGTATCTCATAAGATAACCATTTTTCAATGGTGAAACACATTTTTACTGGATGTATTTCTTGAATAAAACGGTTAGAATAAAACCCTCACGCACTTCCGGTTCGGCATTGCTTGTCTATGCGCCCTACGAACATGCAGCAATTTGACTGTCAGTGTGCAATCGTGGTCAAGGTACTTTCTGTAATTCCTCCAAACTTCAAACAGAGGGCAGATTTGCAATTGCAAACACCACACAGGGCGCAGCAATCTCTTCTTGGAGGCATCCATTTCGAAAATGAACAAATATACTTTTTTATATATCCTGTGCATTTTGGTGAGTTGACTATCGACATGTTATTGTTGACATACTTTGTATAGGTTAAACTCAGATATTATATTATTGTCAGAACTTGGGCTAGCTAAACTAACTCTCACAGCTATATTTGTCAAGTCATTCTCAACTCTGCTCTGGTATCTTGCATGGATGAAATACAGTATATACATCTATCAAACACGATGTATAAATATCTGATATTTTTTATTTAACCGACAGGTAAAAGTTCCTAAACTGTCCGTGCTGAAGTAGTTTCACTTTTGATTTTGACTTGTTGGGACATGCCACGCCAGCCTTGTCTCATAGACTAGATGTAAATATAACAACACAAAAGTTGCGTATTCGAATCTGATCAAGGACACCTTTTATAATTTTAAATAAATAGCAACTTTGCAACTACTTACTACTTTTGTAGCTACTTTGTAACTACAAAATGCACTATAGCAGTTGTATTTCTGTATTTTGAAAGTTGTATATCTTGAAAGCTTGATTGCTGACATGCAAAACATTTTGTGACTATATCAATGGACTAATGAAATAAATACCAGAAGATAGTTTTTGGCTGGAGTTTTCCTTTATGTGCAATATGCAGAAATCTCTCTGCCCATTCTAATAGTTTGCCTAATGTCTGTTTATGTCACAAAACAAGCAAGTATAGTATAAAGAATCATTGTATTTTATTTAAGCTGTTTGAAGCTGGTGTACAAAACCAAAAGGAAAAGACACAAAAACAAAACTTATGAATGGGAAGCATAGAAATAGTGCACATAGAACAGATACAGCTTTTTAGACCTGCTTTCAATGAGAATGACAGATCTATAACTAATATTTCTATGTGAATTTGGTCAGGTCGCCCAAAAAGTTACATATTGCAGCTTTAACACTAACCTTAACCCCTAACCCTAGTCCCTAGCCTAGCTAACTTCAGCCACCTAGCTAACGCTAGTTAACATAAAAAAACATTCCAATTTGATTTGTCACATGCACCAAATATAACCTTACCGTGAAATTCTTACTTACAAGCCCTTAATCAACAATGCAGTTAAAAAAAGAGAGTTCAGAAAATATTTACTAAATAACTATAAGGAGGCTATATACAGGGGGTAACGAGTCAATGTGCAGGGGTACAGGTTAGTCAAGGTAATTTGTACATGTAGGTAGTGGTAAAGTGACTATGTATAGATAATAAACAGTGAGTAGCAGCATGGTAAACACAACATATTTAACATATGGCACATTTTTTTTTAAATATTGTAAGAATTGTAATTCATAACATATTACACGAAATGGATGATGGACATCCACAAATTAGTACAGGTTTACCTTTACTATGTTACACTTACCACACATTCCTTAATAATAATAATTGACCTTCCAATGTTTTCATACTTAAATCACTGATAAGTCGCGTGCACACACACACACACACACACACACATACACACACACACACACACACACACACACACACACACACACACACACACACACACACACACACACACACACACACACACACACACACACACACACACACACACACACACACACACACACACACACACACACACACACACACACACACACACACACACACGCATGCATGCAGCTACCGTAACTGCCTACTGCTGTCTGTTATAATAACACTCCATAATGTAATTGCATTTAACAGTGTACGGTTCGTTTAACTACACCATTCAAAGCAGAGCGGAGTTCCCAAGACATCTTAATCACTAGCAAATTGCGCACCAAAAGGCAGAGTTGTCAAGATGGCACTTACCAGCATGAGGGAATGGCATGCTGTCTCTGTGCGGCTGGTAAGCATCTAATGTTTAACATTATCTGTATCGAACTATCTCACGTTAGCATTCTTTTGGTCACCACCATGACAGGTCAATAGCATAATAATTGCGCAAGCACATTTACATTGGAGTGAGAACTGAAATGTTGATTAATTAACAAGCACTGTCGTAGTCAACGCCTGCAAAATGCATGAATAAAATTAATGTATGCTATGTAGGCCTATGTCTTTCCCTTTGATTATGTACTCTATGTGTATAGGCCAACATCTGGAGAGCCACTGCAGTGTGAGCCCAGAGGATGGGACCTGTGTTTACTGTGAGGAAGACAGGACCTACAACAGTGACCCCAACTCTCTGGACTCCTGTGAGCCCTGCACTTCCTGTGACCCTAAAGGTAGGCCTACACACACAACAGGTAGAACTGACACCTTATAGGTAGGCCTACCTACTGTAGCAAATTAGGTTCTCTTTTGTTTTTGGAACAGGGTTGCCACACAACCTATGGGAACTCCTTTCCCTTCATGCGATATGATTGCGATGCTTAATATCAAAGATGTTTACAGTCACGTCTCACCCTTACTGACCTGTCACTAAAGAACACAGTGTGGCGTGGCATGCTGTCTTTTGTTCACTGTCTTTTCTTCAAATCGAATTAAATCAAATGATATTTGTCACATGCACCGAATGTGTGAAATGCTTACAAGTCCTTAATCAACAATGAAGTTTGAAGAAAAATAAGTGTTAAGTAAAAAAATAGATCACTAAAACATTGAAAATAAAAAGTAACAAATAATTCAACAGCAGCAGTAAAATAACAATTGCTAGGCTATATACAGGGGATACCGGTACAGAGGCAATGTGCAGGGGCATCAGTTAGTCGAGGTAATTGAGGTAATAAGAACATGTAGGTAGAGTTAAAGTGACAATGCATAGATAATAAACAGCCCTTTGATTCGTTGTTCAGGAGTCTTATGGCTTGGGGGTAGAAGCTGTTAAGAAGCCTTTTTGACCTAGACTTGGTGCTTTGGTACCGCTTGCCGTGAGGTAGCAGAGAGAACAGTCTGTGACTAGGGTCGTTGGAGTCTTTAACCATTTTTGGGGCCTTCTTCTTACACCGCCTGGTATAGAGGTCCTAGATGGCAGGAAGCTTGGCCCCAGTGATGTACTGGGACGTACGCACTACCCTCTGTAGTGCCTTGCGGTTGGAGGCTGAGCAGTCAGCCAGCCATACCAGGTGTGATGTAACCAGTCAGGATGCTCTTGATGGTGCAGCTGTTGAACCTTTTGAGGATTTGAGGACCCATGCCAAATCTTTTCAGTCTCCTGATGGGGAATAGGCTTTATCGTGCCCTCTTCACAACTGTCTTAGTGTGTTTGGGCCATGATAGTTTGTTGGTGATGTGGACACCAAGGAACTTGAAGCTCTCAACCTGCTCTACTACAGCCCCGTCGATGAGAAGGGCGTGCTCCTTCCTCCGTTTCCAGTAGTCCACAATCATCTCCTTTGTCTTGATCATGTTGATGGAGAGGTTGTTGTCCTGGCACCACACGGCCAGGTCTCTGACCTCCTCCCTATAGTCTGTCTCATCGTTGTCGGTGATCAGGCCTACCACTGTTGTGTCATAGGCAAACTTGATGATGGTGTTGGAGTCGTGCCTGGCCATGCAGTCATGAGTGAACAGGGAGTACAGGAGGGGACTGAGCATACAGCTCAGAGGGACCCCCGTCTTGAGGATCAGCATGGCGGATGTGTTGTTCCCTAACCTTACCACCTGGGGGCGGCCCGTCAGGAAGTCCAGGATCCAGTTGCAGTGGGAGGTGTTTAGTCCCAGGGTCTTTAGCTTAGTGATGAGCTTTGAGGGCACTATGGTGTTGAACGCAGAGCTGTAGTCAATGAATATCATTCTCACAGAGCTGTTCCTTTTGTCCAGGTGGGAAAGGGTAGTGTTGAGTTCAATAGAGATTGTATCATCTGTGGATCTGTTGGGGTGGTATGCAAATTGGAGTGGGTCTAGGGTTTCTGGGATAATGGTGTTGATGTGTGCCACGACCAACCTTTCAAAGCACTTCATGGCTACAGACGTGAGTGTTACGGGTCGATAGTCACTTAGGCAGGTTATCTTAGTGTTCTTGGGCACAGGGACTATGGTGGTCTGCATGAAACATGTTGGTATTACAGACTCAGTCAAGGACAGGTTGAAAATGTCAGTGAAGACACTTGCTAGTTGGTCAGCGCATGCTCAGAGTATGTCCTGGTAATCCGTCTGGCTCTGAGGCCTTGTGAATGTTGACCTGTTTAAAGGTCTTACTCTCTCATTGGTCGTCCGGAACAGCTGATGCTCTCGTGCATGTTTCAGTGTTACTTTCCTCGAAGCGAGCATATAAGTAATTTAGCTTGTGTACTCCCCTTTGTAGTCTGTAATAGTTTGCAAGCCCTGCCACATCCTACAATTTAAGTTTCCCAGCAGTAAGGTCCCTGCTGCCTCTGGATGAACGTTTTCCTGTTTGCTTATGGCCGTATACAGCTTATTGAGTGTGGTCGTAGTGCCAGCATTGGTTTGTGGTCATAAATAGACGGCTACGAAGAATATAGATGAAAACTCTCTTGGTAAATAGTGTGATCTACAGCTTATCATGAGATAATCTAACTCAGGCAAGCAAAACCTTCCTTAGATTTCATGCATCAGCGGTTGTTCCTAAATATACATAGACTGCCACCCCTTGTCTTACCAGAGGCCGCTGTTCTATCACGCCGAAAAAGTGTAAAACACGGCAGTTTTATGTTATTCATGTTGTCTTTCAGCCGCAACTCGGTGAACCATAAGATATCACAAAAGTAAATGCTGGGTTACGGATCTAAGTAATAGACAGAATGTCACTCCATACCGCCTTTTATAGTGACAGGTCACTTGGGTACACTAAGGGTGTGGATTGAGGTCACGTGGGTGCACTAAGGGTGTGGTGTGACTGTAAACATCTTTGATATTAAGCATATCAATCACATCACGTGAAGTAGTTCCCATAGGTCATTTTGCCACCCGGTACACTACTCAGAAAAACAAGGTTACATCCGTAACCCAACCTTGCCAATGTACTGCCACTGTGATGTTTGTCTTTCGTAGCCAATCTGGAGGTGGAGGACAGATGCACCATCTTCAAGGACTCAGTATGTCGATGCCAGCAGGGCCACTACTGTAACAAGGGGAAGGAGCACTGCAGGGCCTGCTACCCATGTACCATGTAAGTTCAAGATACTTTAACCAAATAACTATCAAAATATATTTTTCTAAATGTTAAAGTCACATGGTTAAATCAGTAAAATTTTACTCTAGGTGTCCTTATTAATGCTTTAATTAAGTCTTTATAACAGCTATATAAACATATAAGCTGTCATAAGTAGTTTAAATACACTGAACAAAACATTAACGCAACATGTAAAGTGTTGGTCCTGTGTATAGTGAGCTGAAATAGAAGATCCCAATTTTTTTTCCATATGCACAAAAATCTTATTTCTCTGATTTTGTGCACCAATTTGTTTACATCCCTATTAGTGTGCATTTCTCATTCGCCAAGATATAACATCCACCTGACAGGTGTGGCATATCAAGAAGCTGATTAAACAGCACGATCATTACACAGGTGCACCTTGTGCTGGGGGCAATAAAAGGCAACTCTAAAATGTGCAGTTTTGTCTCACAACACAATGCCATAGATGTGGGGGAGTGAGCAATTGGCTGACTGCAGTAACGTCCACCAGGACTGTTATGGTATGGGCAAGCATAAGCTACGGACAACGAACACAATTGCATTTTATTGATGGCAATTTGAATGCACAGAGATACCGTGACGAGAACCTGAGGCCCATTGTCGTACCATTCATCTGCCGCTGTCAGGGTTTTCCTGTGGTGAAGTAGAGGAGGACCAAAACGCAGCGTGGTTAATTTGACTCATGTTTAATCAAAAACGGATAAACATGAACACTACAAAACAATGAACATGGAAAACCAAAAACAGCCCTATCTGGTGCAAAGACAGGAACAATCACCCACAAAACCCAACACAAAACAGGATACCTAAATATGGTTCCCAATCAGAGACAATGACTAACACCTGCCTCTGATTGAGAACCATATCAGGCCAAACATAGAAATAGACAAACCAGACACACAACATAGAATGCCCACCCAGCTCACGTCCTGACCAACACTAAAACAAGGAAAACACATACGAACGATGGACAGAACGTGACAGCCGCCATCACCTCATGTTTCAGCATGATAATGCACGGCCCCATGTCGCAAGGATCTGTGCACAATTCCAGGAAGATGAAAATGTCCCAATTCTTCCATGGACTGCATACTCACCAGACATGTCACCCGTTGAGCATGTTTGTCAATGCCTGTCAAAAAGTCAAATTCAAGGACTTTCAGGGACTTTTTCAAGTGCTTAATTGTACTTTTCAAGGACATCAATGTTATACAATTGTTTAATTTATATATGGCCTAATATAGATACCTCCATTTGGTTGGCACGTTATGTTCAGAAATCCACAGGCTCGAGCGATAACGACGGGGCAGACGACAATTCCAAATAGTATCCGTAAAGTTCGTAGAAACATGTCAAACGTTTTTTATAATCAATCCTCAGGTTGTTTTTACGATATATAATCAATAATATTTCAACCGGACTGTAACTTCTTCAATAGGAGAGAGAAAATGTCTGCTCCAAGCTGTTGCTTATGCAAAACAGCCATCCAATGACACGATGTGATCTTTCTCGCACATTTTTCAAAATAAAAGCCTGAAACTATGTCTAAAGACTGTTCTCAACACGTGCAAGCCATAGGAAAAGGAAAGGAAAAGGTTGATATCCCTTTAAATGGAGCGAAGAGAGCTTTCAGGAAAAACAGCACTTGCGGTTGGATTTTCCTCAGGTTTTCGCCTGCAATATCAGTTCTGTTATACTCACAGACAATATTTTGATTTGACAGTTTTGGAAACTTTAGAGTGTTTTCTATCCTAATCTGGCAATTATATGCATATTCTAGATTCTGGGCCTGAGAAATAGGCAGTTTCATTTGGGTTTGTTTTTGTTTAAAACAAAAATAAAATTTAAGTATGCCATTACCACTTTAAAAATAGCGATTATTTTAAGCCTTGTAAATTATTATTACATTCTTAAATATGTGAGAATAATGTAGACATTTCCTGACTAAATGGATGCATGCATGGGGATTGTTGTGGCCGACGCAGGCACACATAGGAAATCCATGAATAGCAGTAGCATTAAGCTCACCATTTGAAACTCACAATTTCTGTTTTTATCATGAGAAAGTGACCAAACACCAGGTTTCTTTTTTAATGGGTAGATTTGTATGGAAAGCCAACTTGAAGCCAGCATTAGCTGTTGCCTTCCTCATAATAACTGTATGTGGCTTTACCGCACAACACTGTTCAATTGAAGCGCCGGGAAACAAATGAAAGTGGCCACATCTCTCACAAAAACTGATTGAAAATGTAATCACGGATAATTATAAGGCAGCATGATAATTTATAAATTGACTACAATAATTACAACTTACTTTTTAAGCACCAGATTGAGGAAATGTCTGATTTTAGATAGGCCTATTCTAGTCCTTGAATTTCTGAGCTCCAAGTTCAAGTTGGCAACTTCAAGCCCCTTGTATTGTTTAAAATTGCAGACCCGGTGTCCAATCCGAGGCACAAATACATTTGAAAACATTTAACTTATTACCTTGCTGCGTTCTCTGTTAAATCTAACGAGACCCTGCTGTAAATCAAGCAGACAACATCAATTCACTAGGGTTGTTATATCCAAAATGGATCCAGGCACAACTGTCTTCACTGGCATAACGAATGAAACACCAAAATATTCTGGCGAACACCTTTTTTCCAGGACTTGGGCTGTTGTTGCATCGTATGACAAACAGCTGTTTGTCACTTGACTGTCGTTCTGAAAATTCCTTCCTGGATCAGATGACAGTGTGTGAAAATATCACGCCGTAACTAATCAGATGGACACCAAATTCCCATCCAACAAGTATTATGCATAATTATTGAAGAACCACATTAATGACAGTATCGATTTAAGTTTTAACTATCAAGGTAAGGTGACTCTTCCGGTTAGAAGCATTCCATTCTGCAATGCATATATTATTTTGGATTTGTGTGCGCATGAAAAGCTGTTTTCCCTCCGTAACATAAGGACAAAATGTTACATAGTTACACTGCATTTATGAGATCTCTATACAAAAAAAACAGTTCGACAGCTAGATCCAGGATTCTTACAGGGTTCACGATTGACACGATTTTGGACAAAAAGGATGGAACATAGGTTCTAAATCAACTTGTGAATAATGTAAGGACATGAACACATTTGAAAGTGTAGGAAGTTGTCCAGTTTAGGAAATCCTCACTGTTACCCTAGTTTACAGAAAGACCCATATAATTTACCAAACTCTATGTCACATTATTACAGTGAATGGAATGATGGGTGTCATAACCATGCCATAGGCCGTTATAGAGTGTGCACAGACACCTTAGGTAAAGAGACATTAATTTGAGGTGTTATAAAAGTTATGATGGTGCTTATACTATCACAAAAACATTCAGGATCTCCGAGATACGTGCATACATACGTAGTTAGGATTATATATATATATTTTTACAACAAATGAAACAAACTGCTCTGGGGCAGAACATGATTTGTGACAGCTTTGCATTTGCAAAAAGAGGAGAGGAAAGGGTGGTAGGGAGGTAGGGAAGGAAAGAAAGCTGGAAATGAGGAAAGGAATATAGAAAAGGAGGGAAAGAAACAGAGCTAGGAAAGGGAGTGAGGAAAGGAGGAAAGGAATCTAAGAAAGAACACGAGTAGTTCACGTGAATGTGGTAGGGATTAACCATGGCCAGTAGAAAGGAAAGGAGGAAAGGAATGGGAGTGAGGAAAGTGGAAAGGAATCTAGGAAAGAAAACATGGAGTTCACATGTATGTGGTAGTGATTAACCACGGCTAGTAGAAAGTAAAGGAAAGGAAGAAGGAAAGGGAGCTAGAAAAGGAAGAAAGGAGCAAGGAAGCGAGGAAAGGAATCTTTGAATGTAAACGAGGAGTTCACATGTGTGGTAGAGATTAACCACAGCCAGTAAGTAGAGAGGAAAGGAAAAGATGAGAAGTTCACATTCCCCTCAAGCCGATACCATGACGGCCCTCAAAGAACTACACTGGACTTTATGCAAACTGGAAACCACGTATCCTGAGGCTGCATTTATTGTAGCTGGGAATTTTAACAAAGCAAATTTGAGGAAAACGCGACCGAAGTTCTATCAACACATTGACTGTAGTACTCGCACTGCTAAAACACTCGTCCACTTTCACTCCAACTTCCAGGATACCTACAAGGCCCTCCCCCACCCTCCCTTTGGCAAATCTGATCACGGACTGTGAAATGTTCCGTGTAGCCTCAGAGAATAACATTAATGAATACTCTGATATGGTGACTGAGTTTATCAGAAAGTGTATTGGAGATGTTGTACCCACTGTGACTATTAAAACCTACTCAAACCAGAAACCGTGGATAGATGGTAGTATTCGCGCAAAACTGGAAGCGCGAACCACCACCTTTAACCATGGCCAAGTGACTGGGAATATGGCCGAATACAAACAGTGTAGTTATTCCCTCTGTAAGGCAATCAAACAGGCAAAACGTCAGTATAGAGACAGAGTGGATTCGCTATTCAACGGCTCAGACACAAGACGTATGTGGCAGTGTCTACAGACAATCACAGACTTCAAAGGGAAAACCAAACATGTCGTGGTCACCGATGGTGTGTTCGAACAAGCTAAACACCTTATTTGCCCGCTTTGTGAATAACACAGTGCCACCAACGTGGTCTGCTAACAAGGACTGTGTGCTCTCCTTCTCCGTGGCCGATGTGAGTAAGACATTTAAGCGTGTTAACTCTCACAAGGCTGCCGGCCCAGACGGCATCCCTAACCGCATCCTCAGAGCATGCGCAGACCCGCTGGCTGGAGTGTTTACGGACATATTCAATCTCTCCCTATCCCAGTTTGCTGTCCCCACATGCTTCAAAATGTCCACCATTGTTCCTGTACCCAAGAATACAAAGGTAACTGAACTAAATGACTATCGCACCACAGCACTCACTTCTGCCATCATGAAGTGCTTTGAGAGACTGGTCAAGGATCATATCACCTTTACCTTACCTGGCACTCTAGAACCACTTCAATTTGCTTACCGCCCCAAAAGATCCTGGTGCCAGGAAAACAACCTCTCACTCAACATCAACAAAACAAAGCAGCTGATTGTGGACTTCAGGAAACAACAGAGGCAGCACACCCCTATCCACATCGACGGGACCGCAGTGGAAAAGGTGGAAAGCTTCAAGTTCCTCAGCGTCCACCCACACAGACAGTGTAGTGAAGAAGGCGCAACAGCACCTATTCAACCTCAGGAGGCTGAAGAAATTTGTCTTGACACCTAAAACCCTCACAAACTTTTACAGATTGAGCACGATTGAGAGTATCCTGTTGGGCTGTATTTCCGCCTGGTATGGCAACTGCACCACTCGCATTCTGCAGGGCTCTCGAGGGTGGTGAGGTCTGACCAACCCATCACTGGGGACAAACTACCTGCCCTTCAGGACACCTACAGCACCCGATGTCACAGGATGGCCAAAAAGATAATCAAGTACAACAAACACCCGAGCCACTGCCTGTTCATCCCGCTATCATCCAGAAGGCGAGGTCAGTACAGGTGCATCAAAGCTGGGACCGAGAAACAGCTTCTATCTCAAGGCCATCAGACTGTTAAATAGCCATCAGTAGGTACCTTAGAGGCTGCTGCCATATATACATAGACTTTAAATTACAGTTTAATAATGGAACACTGGTCACTTTAAATAATGTTTACATATTTTGAATTACTCATCTCATCTCATATGTATATACTGTATTCTATTCTACTGTATCTTAGTGGCTGATGCTCCGACATTGCTCATCCAAAAATGTATATATTCTTTGTTCCATTCCTTTACTTTGGATTTGTGTTTATTGTGTGTATTGTTGTGACATGTTTTGATATTACTTGTTAGATATTACTGCACTGTTGGAGCTGTTTTTATCAATAACATTTACTAAACACGTGTACTGTTTGTGACCAATAAAATTTTATTTGATTTGACACTACACTGACACTCCAACACACACACGCACACACACTATATACGCTCACAAACACAAAACACACACACACACATGCATATTCACGCCACACTCACACATAGGCACACTTCACTTACACTGCTACTACTCTGTTTATTATCTATCCTGAATGCCCATTTACTTTTACCCCTACCTACATGTCATAAGGTGAATGCACCAATTTGTAAGTCGCTCTGGATAAGAGCGTCTGCTAAATGACTTAAATGTAAATGTACATGTACACATTACCTCAACTACCTAGTATTCCTGCACATTGACTCGGTACTGGTACTCCTTGTGTATAGCCTTGTTATTCTTATTTTATTGTGTTACTATTTGCTTTATTTTTTCATAGTATACTGTACATTGTTACTTTAACCTGCACATCTTCCTTTCTTCACAGCTTTCACAATTCCTTTTGTGATTTTGTTGTAGAATTATATTTGCCTCCATTTAGTTTCATAATTGTTGTGCTTTTTGGCAAGTTGTTGTTATTATAATAATGTTTTTTAAAATCTGGATGTGGCCCAAGTTGTACAACTCAGCAGTTTATTTATCTTGTTGTCTAAAAAAAACAAATCCTAAGTGCTCCAATATACACGTTTCTTAGAGATCCAAAATGGTTTTGTGATACTCTCAACTCTGACATATTAAGACATTCATTACTGTTTTATAACACCACAATAGAATATCACATTACTTAAAGCCGGAATCTTTAATGGTGAAACTGCCATGTTCATTTGCGACATTACAACAACAAAGAAGTTACAGATTTCTTTCCCCTTTGGACATCATTGCACGTGCGATAAAACAGCAGAAATGTACCGTTTTTTAAAATCACGTAGCTTCTCAACTCTGCTTTGTCAACTAAACAAAAACAATAACATTGGCGGTGGGGCAGACAGTGGCGCTGTTTCCACAACTGCGGATTCCATCTTTAAGGTGTTTGTGCACACTCTCTAATGGCATACGACACGGTTATGACACCCATCGTTCCAGTCAATGTAATAATGTGATATAACGCATGATCATAACATCTGAAGTGTAGACACTTGTGTAGCATGTAAAAACATATGACATAAGTTGTTAGGCAGACTGTGTAATAGCCATTGTTATTAACAGTTGACATTAGAGCATATGACAACAGGATTAACAGTTGTCTATAAAGTTTAAAGTATGCTTCCCAGTCGAAACAGGGACATATGAGGTTAGTCGAAGTTTGTTTGCCAAGGTCTACGCGTGATTGGTCAACAGTAGGGATTCTTTAATGAAGTGTTTGTTGTCATTCAACGACCTACGACTAGCAAATGTTTTCACTTGAGAAATACTGCACCAAGCATCTTAGTTTGATGTCAAATTGCGTGGCTAATACCTCCTTGGCAAAAAAATGCCGTTACTCGTAACTGTTTGAAATGTATGACATCATATGACAAATGTAACGTGCTATATCAGTGTTTCTTCATCCAGGTCCTGGGGACCCAAAGAGGTGCAAATGTTTGTTTTTGCCTAGGCACTACACACCTGATTCAAATCAGTAAAGCTTGATGCAGAGTTGATCATTTTATTTAGCTGTAATGTTAAGGCAAAAACAAAAATGTGCACCCCTTTGGGTCCCCAAGACCAGGATTAAGATAGACATGATAAAGAATGCATGAATAAGGACACCTACAGTAAAGTGCTATCATTAAATCTGGTGTAAGCTATAGACTAGAGTGACACCTTTCCACATCAAATCTTTTAATTTCTCTTGAAGATGCAGTGAAGCGGGCATCAAGGTAGCCTGTAGCGCCACCAACAACACCATATGCCATGCCTTCAAAGAACAAGGTTTGGGAATTGAGCAAAACCATAACATTTCAATGCTTTAAAATTATTTGGAAGATGTTCTTTCACTTACAGTATGAATGTTATAAGTTTTTTTTTATCTAAACATTAGGCTTTTATTTTCCTTTCTTGCAGGAAGCAATTTGGCAGTAGGATTTGTCCTGACTACTGTTCTTCTTGTTGTTTTGATTGTGATCATTTGCCTGTGGCGAAAGAATAAATTTTGTTTTGGTAAGTGTTTGGTCATTCTGACAGTTGTAGGCTATGCTAAATCACCAAAAGGGGGCAGAAGAGGTTCTTCTCTAATTTAGTTAGTAAAGTGTTTGAAGAGCACAGAAGTCTGGCTTGTTGAAAAGCTCCCTTTCCAAAAGTATCTGGTTTTGAGTCGTCCTTGAAATAGCATTGACATGTCTCCAATTTCATTTTTTAGGGCCAAATGGTGGTTTGACAGAACTGCCCAACCGGAGTTCAGAGGTAAATATCTTAAATTTATACAAGGGGTGGGTCTAAACCTGAATGGTTAAAAGCACATTCCAGTCGGTGTCTATTCCACAAGTTATCACTGGCTAAATCTATGACATTAAAATGCCTATTTACTCTGTTCCATCTGACATTTTTATTGATATATACAAAGAAACGAAACAAAGTGCAGCTAGTTTGCAGTCTTCCCAGCTTCAGTTTGAAGTGATTGTGTTAGCTGTGTTGTTGGCTAGCTCCTCTGAACAACATTGTCCTAATGAGAGCACATTTTCTATGCCAGGCAAAATCGCGCCTCATTAACTCATGGATGTATCCTCGTAGAAAACAGCTTAAATAAATGCAAATGCAGCTGTCTGCACTGTTTTTGTGACTGTAAATTAACCGTAGTTGGCTAGCTTGCAAGCAAGTGAAAGGAATGTTGCCAGCCAGTATGGCAATGGAACATTTAGAACAAACGACCAGCCGGCTTGGATAGTAACCCTATATTTGTGTAGGGACTATATATTGTGGACTTCGTCTTGGGCCTAACAACACCCGTGCCAATATGTCTTCCAAACACCGGCTTCTTGAAAGTGTCACAGTACTCCACTCTGTCCCTGACTACAGCCACCGCTTAAAACACAGACATGCATCTCTAGTGCTACATCACTGTTACATATACATACATATATACCTATTATAATTAGTGAGTTAAATATCAATGGTGAATGTGTTTTACATGTATTTATTTTTTGCAGGAAATGCAGCCACTGAGAGGTAAGAACATCATCAATGTTACTACTGATGTGTGCTAATTTGAACCTTATGTATGTTATTTCCAACGAAGAATTACCCATAATCCCTCTTTCTTCTTTGGTTTCAGGTGTTAATCTCTGGCCACACCTCCCAGACATCGCTAAGACCTTGGGGTGGAGGGACATGAAACAGGTGGCCGAGTGCAGTGGGATGACACATGCCGACATAGAATCCCACCAGCTGAACTTTCCCAATGACTCCCAGGAGCAATGCTCCAGCCTACTGAGGGCCTGGGTGGAGAAGGAGGGGATGACCACAGCCTCTGAGACACTGGTCCAGACTCTACTCCGCATGAAGAAAAAGGTCAAGGCAGAGGATATCGTGGCTATCATCAGCAACAAGGGGGATGGCGTCACAGGGAAAAACTCAGGATCAGGACAGGTGTAGATACTGTATGTACAGTATGGTTAAACCACTGCCTTTAACCATGGACAGATGACCGGGAATATGGCCGAATATAAACAGTGTAGTTATTCCCTCCACAAGGCAATCAAAAATGTGAAATGTTGTTATAGGGACAAAGTGGAGTCGCAATTCAACGGCTCAGACACAAGACGTATGTGGCAGGGTCTACAGGCTATTATGGACTACAAAAAGAAAATCAGCCACATCATGGACACCGACGTCTTTCTTCCAGACAAACTAAACACATTCTTTGCCTGCTTTGAGGATAATACAGTGCCACCGATGAGGACTGCGGGCCCCCCCCCCCCTCTCTTTCGCCGTGGCTGACATGAGTAAGACATTTAAACGTGTTAACCCTTGCAAGGCTGTTGGCCCAGACTGCATCAATATGGTCACCATTGTTCCTGGACTTTCAGGGTGTGTGCTCAGCCCCCTCCTGTACTCCCTGTTCACCCATGACTGCATGGCCATGCACACCTCCAACTCAACTCATCAAGTTTGCAGACGATACAACAGTAGTGGGCTTGATTACCAACAACGACGAGACAGCCTACAGGGAGGAGGTGAGGGCTCTCGGAGTGTGGAGTCAGGAAAACAACCTCTCACACAACGTTAACAAAACAAAGGAGATGATCTTGGATTTCAGGATACAGCAGAGGGAGCACCCCCCTATCCACATCGACGGGACAGCAGTGGAGAAAGGGGAAAGTTTTAAGTTCCTCTGCGTACATATCACGGACAAACCAAAATGGTCCACCCACACAGAAAGTGTGGTGAAAAAGGCAACAACGCCTCTTCAACCTCAGGAGGCTGAAGACATTTGGCTTGTCACCTAAAACCCTCACAAACTTTTACAGATGCACAATTAAGAGGTGGGACAGCTAAACAGCCATCACTAACACAGAGAGGCTGCTGCCTACATACAGACTCAAATCATTGGCCACTTTAATAAAGGTATCACTAGTCACTTTGTTAATGTTTACATATCTTACATTATTTAACTAGACAAGTCAGTTAAGGACACATTCTTATTTACAATGACGGCCTACACCGGTTAAACCCATACGACGTTGGGCCAATTGTGCACCAACCTATGGGACTACCAATCATGGCCAGTTGTGATACAGCCTGGATTTGACCAGTGTCTGTAGTGACGCCTCCAGCACTGAGATGCAGTGCCTTAGAAGCACAAGCATTTTGCTACACTTGCATTAACATCTGCTAACCATGTTTATGTGACCAATCACATTTTTGTAGTACTGTTCATGCCAGTCAAGATGCCAGTATAGCTGGGTTTAACAGTCTCTTGAGGTTCAGTTTCATCAGTAACAGGTAAGACCTCTGTTGTTGCAGGGACAAGCTCATCCGAGTCCTGATGAGATAAAGCCATCAGCAGCTTCATCCTGTGCTGTGACTCCTTGAGCTGTTGCATTAAGTAATTGGTCCACATTTGTGCGCCGGATCATGTTGGGGCCTACATTCACAGTGTAGGTCAAGGGTCTTGTCTTTGACACAATTTCGCCAGCTTGCAATTTCTGGTTTGGGCTCTTGTAGTTTCTGGCAATAACTTCCTGTCCAATGTCAAAGGTTCTGAGTTGTGTTTGTTTTTGTTTTGGGGAACACTGTTTCTGTTGAATGTGTCAGCAGGTTTGCAGGTAGCAAACGGAAATAAAATAAAATTGTACATTAGAATAGTTAAATCCTTCTCTCTTTCCCAAGTCAAATGTATCCCTCTCTACCTCCCCAATTTCTCTCCCCTTTACACCAGCCAAGCCAAGCTTCTCTCAACCTCCCATCCTTGTCAACCGAAGCCAAGCTTGGCCTTATTTCTCATTCTTGGCCATCCTTGCCCACCCTTACCCACCCAAGCCAAGCTCGTGTTATGCAGGTGAATGAGGACCCAAAAGCGACTTGGCGAAAACAGAGTCTTTATTCCAGTAAAGGAAATAGGCAATACTCCTAGACAAATCAGAGCAGAAAACAAAACATAAAAAACTAATTCCACTCGTAGTGACGAGGACAGACTGGAGACTCGACCATAAACTGTAGGTTGCCTCGGGAAGGCACCGACCGTAGCAGACTCAGACACCTGCTCACACGCAGCATCTGAGGGAAACAAGACACGACAGGGCGAGACAAAGACACAGCACGGCGAACAATATACAAGGATCCGACAGGACAGAAACGGAAGACAAGGGGAGAAATAGGGACTCTAATCAGAGGGCAAGATACGGAACAGGTGTGAAAAGATTAGATGATTGAGTAGGGGAATAGGAACAGCTGGGAGCAGGGACGGAACGATAGAGAGAAGAGAGAGAGGGAGGAAGAGAGAAAAAAGGGAACGAACCTAATAAGACCAGCAGGGGGAAAACGAACAGAAGGGAAAGCAAAATGACAAGACAATATAAGACAAAACATGACAGCTCGTCCCAACCTCTCATATTTTCCCACTCTCTCTTCCTCTCAGACACACAAACATTTACCTACACTCTCACACACACACACACACACACACACACACACACACACACACACACACACACACACACACACACACACACACACACACACACACACACACACACACACACACACACACACACACACACACACACACACACACACACACACACATATAGAAGTTATTGACATACATGCTATATCATCCCATTTGTATTGTCATCGGTGTCCATGTAGCCCATTGGCATCGGATACTTCTATCATTAATTTATTGAGCAGAACAGTTGCTTGGGAAAGTCTAGTGTAGATTATTTTGGGGGAGTGGGAATTAATATTGTCTCAATTTACGATAAACTGGTTTTAGGCATCATTGGATCTAGCCTATATTGTGCTCATCGCTTTTTCCCACTTCATTCTCTTCTCAGTAAATGGGACTCTCCTTGCTGAACTGGAAAGGTTTCTTGCAGCTTGATTTGGGCTTCTTCGGCGCATGTGAATTCCATCCTTTACCTTCCCTTCCATACCTCCCTTACATACCCACAGCACTGCTGGGAAGTCGGAGCTGAGGTTTAATCCCCTTTTCCTCCAGTGACTGTCTGATCGGGATGTAATCCATGCGTCTTTTTCTCAGCTTTGCAGACAGGCCCTGGTAGAATCGAATAGTCTGGCTGTGGATTTTAATTCAGTTCAACCATTTATCTATAACATGACCCCTCAACGCATACCCAATACACCACATCTCCTCACCTCCTACTTAAATTGTCACCATTATGAGCAACAGTCATGAGAAGGTACTTTGAGCAACTAGGTGACAACTGCTGGGTCAGGGTGTCACCCAGTAATAGTTTTGATCCTCTTACAACTGGTGGTTCTTTTGGTGTTGCTATACTCAACTTAACTGATCTGTGTGCCTTTTCCAGATGACGTCCTCTGCATTCTGGACAGTGTAGTACACAGGACTAGTCTGAGAAATGAGTTTAGCATGAACCCACTTCGGTCCACTGAGGTAGTTTCTTGGGACTCTAGCTGCAGACACTAACTTGCGATGCGCATCCACGGACACAAGAAACAATATGTCTTTGAATGGACCTGCAAAGTTGATGTGTGTGTGTTGCCACGCCTCCTACAACCAATCCTACAGATGAAGTGGTGCAAGTTGAGGTATGTTGCGAACCTTCTGACGAGGATTTTCTTTTAGCTTTTTCCTCGATGCTTACATCATAAAGACGTCATGAAAAATATGGGTTACTCTGGTTGTGATCTGGATATAAGACGTCCCGACCAGATTTCAACTCGACAAATACGTCTTTTGTCATGTTCTATGCCCACTGGGTGGTGTATGGTTGTAGGCAGTTTATATTTGTCATGCAGCCAGCTATTTTAATTTTGCAAAGGTCTTTGTTGAATTGTTTTCCATTAAGTCAATGTATTTTGTTTATACCCATGTAAGTCAGGTGATGTCTACTGTAGTCATAAAGATGGGCCCTATTTTATTGAAAAATACAACAACTATAGCCTTTAACAGTATTTGACAACTCCACTTCACATCTCTTGTATTCTTATAAATGTGCGCTGCATTGTATGCTATTCTGTTGAAATGCAGGCCAAATGATGTAAAATAGCCAAATAAAGTCAGTCATGGGAGAATTAAAAAATTCAAAAATGTTGACATGGTATAGGCCTACAATGTTTGTCTCCATTATGTTTTTCCTTGCTCTACAACTTTCATACATTTAGTCTGAGGGAGATTTCAAGGAACAGACTAAATCCACCGTTAATTAACAACTTTCATTAGTCAAGATGACACAACTTCATGGCATATAGGCAGTTGTATCAATGGTATGCTACATTGCAGTTTACAGGGGAAGTGCAAATAGTTGTTCAACATCTCAAAGGCTAACAGTTTATTTGGCATTTCACTGTACATGCTTGTAATTTTAGTTCATGTTGAAGTTCTATAAAAAATGTGAACATTTTGAAAAGGCGCTTACCTACTTTCAATTCTCTTTATTTTGTGGTTCCTTCCTATCTACTGTAAACACAACCAAAATGTTTCATGAAGAAATTACAAGAGTCAAAGTTACATGAACTGTGCAGCTATTTATCCCTTTCAGGATACATCATCTGACCTAATACCCCACTACAATAGTGATTATCTTTGACTATCATTGACACTAAGTAAAAATGAAATGGGCATTTGCCAAATCAGTTTGTAAGGCTTTTCCTTGAATCATTTACTGGAAGCAAATTCTTGACAGATACAATGCAATCAGTGCTATGTTTGGTTATCGAAAAAGGTTGCATTCCCTCAAAAACACATTTTCAAAAGGTTATCTTACTTTCTTTCAGGGTCCACAGTTCAATATTGTGTCAACAGTGAGTCACTCGGCTCTCTTTATATTTAGAGGGGCAGACTGCTGCCTCAAGAAGGTTCACAGAGTTAACGCATGATTGTGTTTCATTATTCTACTGAATCACCTTGCAATGCACAGCAAAAATGACACAAAAGCAATACTCAACAGCAACTTGTTTGAAGACCTAAAAGAGCTCCCAAGCTGAAGGGCTATGATATCCAATATAAAAGTTGCAATGGCCATAGTGTGGGTGTTTGTGGGGGTGGCAGCGGCCATCTTGAACCACCCGCTGCTGTTCCACCAGGAGATGACCACTCTCCCAGAGCAGGATGATGTGCTGCTGGCCCACATGAGGAGAGGCTTGAGCTGGAGCAAGTGTGGCTGTAGGAGGAGCAGCAGGACCCTGGCTCGAAGGATGGCTACGACTGGCACTTCTGGAGCGCCATCTCACTGGTCATCTTCTCTATCGAGGTGTGTCGGCAGGATCTGGCAGACATGGAAACCACTACGCTGATGATGAGGATGGGTTTGTTGAGGGTGGTTCCATCAGTTCCAAGACCCTCATGCTCAATATGGGAGTCCTAATCAGCTTCTGTGAGAGATCAATCCACACCTCGGCTCATGAGAACTGGAGATTGCAGGAATTTGTTGAGGGCTTCACTGAAGACCTGCTGAAGTCCCTGAGACGTTTGTGTGACAGGTAGGCTGACATGGAGGTGGGGTCTTTGGGCGTTGGGAGCATTTATGAGTCGTGGAGGGTGAGCAAGCCCCTGATGTGGGTTCTCATTGTCCTTTTCACCCCACTGGAGGCGTACTCCTTTCAGCTGTGGTGCAGCCCCACTAGTGATGTGCCCCTGGACATGCAGGGCTGTGGCAGGTCAAGGTGACATGGATTGGGTAGAATGAGGACGGCTGTCTCTGTGGCTCTGCCAACCTGGGTGAAAACATGCTATGCTTGCTGCATGGCAAAAATGAAAAGCCCATAGCTGACCACATCCCGTACGACCTTCTGTGCTCCAATAACACCCCTTCTATGGCCAGGGACCAGGTCATGACATGGTTCCTGATCTCTTTGACAAAAGCCTGGGGACAGATTTTTCACAAGTACGAGTTTGAATACACTTCAGATCAGATAAAATGTTATTGGTCACATACACATGGTTAGAAGATGTTATTGTGAGTGTAGCGAAATGTTTGTACTTCTAGTTCCGACAGTGCAGTAATATCTAAAAAGAAATCTAACAATTCCACAACTACCTAATACACACATATCTAAGGGATGGAATAAGAATATATACATATAAATATATGGATGAGCGATGACCGAACGGCATAGGCAAGATGCAATAGATATGGTATGGTATGCAATAGGTATGAAAATACAGTATATACATATGGGATGAGTAATGCAAGATATGTAAACATTATTAAAGTTGCATTATTAAAGTGACTAGAGATCAACTTATTAAAGTGGCCAATGATTTTAAGTCTGTATGTAGGCAGCAGCCTCTCTGAGGTAGTGAAGGCTGTTTAACAATCTGATGACCTTGAGATAGAAGCTGTTTTTCAGTCTCTGACCAAACAGGTCAGGGACAATGTTGTGGAAAAGTACAGATCAGGGTTTGGTTATAAAAAAATATTAGAAACTTTGAACATCCCACGGAGCACCATTAAATCCATTATTTTAAAAATGAAAGAATATGGCACCACAACAAACCTGCTAAGAGACTCATGGACCAGGCAAGGAGGGCTTTAATCAGAGAGACAACAAAGAGACCAAAGATAAACCTGAAGGAGCTGCAAAGCTTCACAGCAGAGATTGGAATATCTGTCCATTGGACCACTTTAAGCTGTACACTCCACAGAGCTGGGCGTTACAGAAGAGTGTCCAGAAAAAAGCCATTGCTTAAAGAAAAAAATGAGCAAACACATTTGGTGTTAGCCAAAAGGCATGTGGGAGAATCCACAAACATATGGAAGAAGGTACTCTGGTCAGATGAGAATAAAATTTTTTGGCCATCAAGGAAAACGCTATGTCTGGTGCAAACCCAACCCTTTCCATCACCCCGGGAACACCATCCCCAGTGAAGCAAGGTGGTGGCAGCATCATGCTGTGGGGATGTTTTTCATCGGTAGGGACTGGGAAACTGGTCAGAATTGAAGGAATGATGGATGGCGCTAAATACAGGGAAATTCTGGAGGGAAACCTGTTTCAGTCTTCAGAGATTTGAGACTGGGACAGAGGTTCACCTTCTAGCAGGACAATAACCCTAAGCATACTGCTAAAGCAACACTCGAGTGGTTTAAATGTCTTGGAATGGCCTAGTCAAAGCCCAGACCTCAATCCAATTGAGAATCTGTCTTATGAATTAAAGATTGCTGTACACCAGTGGAAGCTATCCAACTTGAAGGAGCTGGAGCAGTTTTGCCTTGAAGAATGGGCAAACATCCCAGTTGTTTGATGTGCCAAGCTTATAGAGACAACCCAAGAGACTTGCAGCTGTCATTGCTGCAAAAGGTGGCTCTACAAAGTATTTACTTTGGGGGGGAGGGGTGAATAGTTCTGTTTTTTTGTCTTATTTCTTGTTTGTTTCAAATAAAAACATATTTTGCAGCTTGAAAGTGGTAGGCATGTTGTATAAATCAAATGATACAACCTCCCCCCCAAAAATATATTTTAATTTAGGTTAATAGGAAAAATACCAAGGGGGGTGAATACTTTCGCAAGCCACTATACATAGGAGATGAGCAAAGCAAGATTTGTAAACATGATTAAGTGACTAAGATACCATAGAATAGTATAGAATACAGTATATACATATGAGATAAGTAATGCTCGATATCTAAACATTATTACTAGTGTTCCATTCCTTAAAGTGACAGTGATTTCTAGTCTTTGCCTATAGGCAGCAGCCTCTAATGTGCTAGTGATGGCTGTTTAACAGCCTGATGGCCTTGAGATAGAAGCTGTTTTTCAGTCTCGGTCCCAGCTTTGATGCGCCTTGTCGTGGTAATTTCCTGTATTACTAAATGAGGAGTTATAAACCACCCACACGTCAGAGTTATACTTAAACTTTGTCTTTAATTATTTTAAACTTTTGCAATAGCATTTGACTTTCAACATTTCAGTATCTCTAATGAAAAGTTGAGAGTGGTCAACATAATGGCAACTGATATCTTTTATAGCAAAGATCCACCCCCTAGTCGACATGACAAACCACAGATAATCGGAACTGTTCACAAAGAAAGACTTTTACTTGAGGAGTATTCCATAGCCAGATAGCATTCACAATAAATTATTGTTCAGTTTGGTCTCTAAGACGAGGTTCTAATCTCATTCTTGATACTTCATAGTACCAAAACATTACCTCACTATCTGAAATGCTCTTTAGGTTTTATTTGCTAATGACATCATACATTTCCTCTGTCAGTGCTATCTCATAGAGGTCCATCCTCAGTGGAACACTGAACACACAATAGTCGACAGATTCTATTCTGTCGAATAAAACAACCATTCTAATGCAATACAAAGATTATATAATCTTTCAAGCACTATAACATAATCTCGCAATTTTCCACGATTGACTGTACTGACCTCACCTTCTGGATGATAGCGGGGTGAACAGGCAGTGGCTCGGGTGGTTGATGATCTTTTTGGCCTACCTGTGACATCCGTGCTGTAAGTGTCCTGGAGGGCGGGTAGTTTGCCCCTAATAATACGTTGGGCAGACCGCACCACCCTCTGGAGAGCGTTGCGGTTGCGGGCAGTTACGTTGTACACAGCAGCTGTTAAATTGTAAGGTTGAGGTAAACGTAACTGAAGGAAACAAATCCCCTCTGTTTAGTCTTCGGCAAATTGAAATTCATGGTTTGAAATGGATGAGTGGAATACACATTAAAATATAATTTGTATTCAACAATATGTAATTTTCATTTAAATTAAGTTGTATAGGTACTTATCATTTTATTTGTATCTTTTAGTCCTCATCTTCCAAGAGTCCTTAAACATTAAAACGAACATATTGTAACTTGCCTATTTTAACACAGTGTACTTTTAGAATCGCTGCATGTTGCATTTGCAGTGTTTATTCAGAAATCTTGAAGGCATTCTTGACCATTTGTATGATTGGCTCAATTACTTGCGTTGAAATTTAGCTACTTGACAGGCAAGACAGTGGCAATTGTAATTCCACAAAGCAATTATGTTATTCCACGGTAGTACTCCACCCTCTATTCACAGACCTGTCCAAGAACAGTATAGGTTTATGTCAGGACTAGTGGTGAAAACAAAATAATGGAGATGACTATCAAAAAAACAATTTAACTTCCAGATTTCAGGACACCAACATAAAAATATCAGACTCTAGTTGTGCAGTCTTTATTACATAAAGATATTGATATAGTTTACATGTAAAAAAAAAAACGGTGTGTGTGGACAATGCATTATTGAAATCAACCATAAGACATTATTCAAATAGTTCCATCAACATTTGTTATGATCTACCACATAGTCATTCTACATTGTATTGTGTCCATTCAAAACACTGGTAATCAGACAATACATGTTCCATATGAAAAATAAACAGAAAATATATTTGACTTTGTAGACAGAAATAACCTTTCAGAAAAGTTTTCTATGAGATGCACAACTGTATTGACATGTACATCTAAATCCCGAATTACCTGAGCAGGAATAAACATTTAGAGTAATTTAAAAATCCGATAACTGGACGGCCAAGGGTTAAGTGCCACATATCTACAGGCCATAGTCATAATTGGGTTTCCCGTCTGCGTAGGTCTTGTAAAATGCCTTGTAGGTCTCAGTGGGGAACATGGTGGCTTTGACAGTTTGATCCTCGGACATATGCTCTGTCCACTTCTTCAGCTCAGGGGTACCATCCAGACAGCTGGAAATTAGAGAGGATACATTTATTTGCATTTTGGAAATGGGGCTAATGAGTCTGTGTCACTCAAAGTGCACTTTGGTTGGGAACCAAACTAAATCTCACAAGCAAGAGGAGGACTAATCGATCTCATAAACCCTATTAGAGTGATGCAATAAAGCGGAGGACTTTGTTGACAGCTATTCTTAGACTAGGGCCAGCAGTCAGTCACAAAGCATCTCAGAGTAAGGATCAATTTTGGATTTTTTAAATCATAATGAATAAAATCATTTGGACAGGGAGGACATGGTGCTAGATTAGCACTCCTTCTCTGAGACGCTTTGGCTCTACGTGCCTAGGTCTCAAGAGTGTTCCACAACTCCCACATAGCTATGGATTTCAAGGGTTGAGATGCCTTAAATTGAAAGAAAAGAATGATATTTAATTTAGAATGGATACATACTGCTTCAACTCAAAGATCTCCAGCCTCTCAAACCACGGCCACATCATGTAATCGATCATTGTGATTGCATTTCCACCAAAGAACTTGGACTTCTTATTGACAAGATCCTGAAAAAAAAAGATCAGTATTTTAGAGATACATGAATAATGCCATTTTATTGTAAACTATTAAGATAATAAATTGACTTAAATTGATAAAACTTTCAAAACATTTCAATCTGGATGTAATCAAGGTAAATCCCTAAAACAGTAGTAATATATTGTTAATGTTTATATCTAGCAGGGTTTCTGCTAGCCGGTAGTAGCCGGCTTTTGGCAGTAAAAATAAATAAAAAAAGCCTATAAATAAAATTACCACCAGATAAACGGGAGAAGAAAATGCATTGATGGAAATGCATTTTCCCAGTCATGGTTTCATTTGCATAATTTAGTAGAATTAAATTGTTGTGTGTGTGTGTCTATATTCTTTATGTATCTTATTTATCACACGCACACAGCATACAGACAGATGCTGAGTGGAAAATCTGTCAGAGAGCTTTTATATTGGCCAAAGACGGCAGGCAGGGTAGCCTACTTTTTAGAGCGTTGGACTAGTAACCGGAAGGTTGCAAGTTCAAACCCCCGAGCTGACAAGGTAAAAATCTGTCGTTCTGCCCCTGAACAGGCAGTTAACCCACTGTTCCTAGGCCGTCATTGAAAATAAGAATTTGTTCTTAACTGACTTGCCTAGTTAAATTAAGGTTAAATATATGTATATAAAAAAAAAAATAAGACCAATCAATCATTGTGCAACAATTCTAAACGCAATCATATTTTACAAATATTTTTGGCCATGATTAAAAAGAGCTGCTTTTTATTTCTCAACTGGTAATTGAAGCGTGCTTCCAATTCGCCATTCAAATGCTTAGGCAACAGTAGGCAGGCTTAAGTGCATCACACACACACCACTTCGCAATGAGCTGGAGGCAGTGGGCATTTTTAAAACATGTAGCTACATCATTGTTTGAGACCTGAACATGTTACTACATATTATGGCTGACCCCAATTAGTGAACTGGTCGTTAGGCTGTTGGTCAACCAAGATTGTGTTAGTCAAGCAGTAACAAATATATATATTTCAGTGAACTAATTCATTGCGGAGGCCTAGACTAAAAGCCAACTTAAGCTTGATCTGAAAATGAGGTTTGAGGCACCATATGGAGGGTGTGATGCAATTACGGAGCCTCCAGAGGCATACAGAGGCCAAATTGAGCTTTGTAGCGCATCGCCATGCACATCTCAAATTGTGTAGAATGTGGAGGGCTCTGTATAGCTCTGCATTGACATGATTGTGTTTACACAGGATGTACCGCCCAAACTCACTTCCTTGACAACAGCTCTATACTGCTCCATGAAGCGCAATAAGTATGAATGCCCTGACTTCTGCTGAGGCCATATCACCGTAATTGCTGCATGGCCAATGTAGATGTCAAATTCATAACTTCATTGTGAGAATTGTCTGTGTTTGATTGTTAGTTTATATCAATTCACCATTACATTTACCGTTAATTCATATAATTTGTCATCAGCAATGTTTGTTGCTTTGGTTATGGTAATTATTTTAACGCATTCAATATTATTATTACAGTCTTCCCATTCTCATGGTCTGAGTGAACACAGTTTGCAGAGTGCACAACCTATCCTACACTTGTGAGAAAGTTTGTTTATTTCATTCCATTTACGAGTTGTCAAATTTAGTCATTGTCTTTTGTTTGGAGCGCTCCTGTCAATGTTGAGTAAGGATGTGCACACATCTCTCTCTTTCGATAACCCCTCAGCATGAAAGCAAAAAATGTCATTCTCTGATCCAGTGGAAATGTCATAATATAGGCAGAGCTGATCACTTCTTATCAGTGCTGGACTTGGACTGAAATAGGAACCTGTAATCATTTTGGGTGCTGGTACTGTTTATATTTAGGTGCAGGAGTTCCACAATTTTAAGGAGCCTTTGGGTCCTAGACTTGGCACTCCGGTACCGCTTGCCGTACCATAGCAGACAGAACAGTCTAGGACTTGGGTGATTGAGTCTGACACATTTTTGGGCCTTGCCCTGACACCACCTAGTATATAGGTACTGGATGTCAGGAAGCTTGGACCAAGTGATGTACTGGGCTGTACACATTACCCTCTGTAGCACCTTAGGGTTAGATGCCGAGCAGTTGCCATACCAGGTGGAGGTGCACCCAATCATGATGCTCTCAATAGTTCAACTGTATAACTTGAGGTTCTGAGGACCCATGCCAAATCTTTGGTGTAGTCATGCCCTCTACACAGCAGTCTTGCTGTGTTTGGACCATTATAGTTTGTTGGTGATGTGGACACCACGGACTTAAACTCTCGACCCGCTCCCCTACAGCCCATCAATGTTAATGGGGGCCTGTTCAGTCCTTTTCCTATAGTCCACAAACAGTTTGCTGAAGACAAGCAGACTAAGGACATGGATTACTGGAACCATGTCCTGTGGTCTAATGAGACCAAGACACTTATTTGGTTCAGATGGTGTCAAGCGTGTGTGGCGGAAACCAGGTGAGAGTACAAAGACAAGTGTGTCTTGCCTACAGTCAAGCATGGTGGTGGGAGTGTCATGGTCTGGGGCTGCATGAGTGCTGCCGGCACTGGGGAGCTACAGTTCATTGAGGGAACCATGAATGTCAACATACTGAAGCAGAGCATGATCCCCTCCCTTCAGAGACTGGGCCGCAGGGCAGTATTCCAACGACCCCAAACACACCTACAAGACGACCATTGCCTTGCTAAAGAAGCTGAGGTTAAAGGTGATTGACTGGCCAAGCATGTCTCCAGACCTAAACCCTATTGAGCATCTGTGGGGCATCCTCAAACAGAAGGATGGAGTAGTGCTAGGTCTCTAACATCCACCAGCTCTGTGATGTTGTCATGGAGGAGATGGAGGAGTGGAAGAGGACTCCAGTGGCAACCTGTGAAGCTCTGGTGAACTCCATGCCCAAGAGGGTTAAGGCAGTGTTGGAAAATCGATGGTGGCCACACAATTTGGGCATTTTCACTTAGGGGTGTACTCACTTGTGTTTCCATCGGTTTAGACATTAATGGCTGTGTGGAGTTATTTTGAGGGGACAGCAGCAAATTTACACTGTTATACAAGCTGTACACTCACTACTTTACATTGTAGCAAAGTGTCATTTCTTTAGTGTTGTCACAAAGATGTACTAAAATATTTACAAAAATGTGAGGAGTGTACTCGTGATATACTGTATATATATTTTTTTCATCTAGCCTAGGCCTACTAGTTGTGTGAATTTGTGATCTGTTCCAGAGTCAGTTTGGGCGATATCTTTCTTGACAAGCTGACCAACAGAATAGGTAAAATTTTAGTAGATTGACCTAGGCGGTGTGTCCATAAGGCTAGGGGAAGCTAAGCTTTCCCTAAGTAAATTGAATTAAAGATTATTACAAAATTATATAACCTAATTAGCATACTCCAAACCACACAGAAATAAATACAAATCATTCAAAATAGGCTACTAAAGCGTGATTTGGCCACAGAGGATCATTAGCTTCCCCTAGCCTGGTTGTGGATTGTTTTAAAATCGTATTGACTGCAGTCAGAAGGAAAGGCAGGTCGCAAATTAGACAGTGTGCACATAGTGAATACCAAATAATTGTTGAGTTGCGACTGTTAGTGAAAAATAGGAGGCCCAAATAGGCATATCGCAACATTTCACAATTCAATCGCGGGAAAACACAGTTAGGAAAGCAAATGGCTATTGCTGTAAAGAGAAGACAATGAGAAAAAAAAAAAATCATTTTAATTATAAAGTCTCAACCCAATTGAGCGAACAACAGTAGACCTATAGCAGTGGTGTCAAACTCATTCCATGGAGGGCTTAGTGTCTGATGGTTTTGGGTCTTTACTTTCAATTAAGACCTAGACAACCAGGTGAGGGAATTTCCTTACGAATTCTTGACCTTAATTCCTCAATCAAGTAAAGGGAGGAGAGAAAACCCGCAGACACTCGGCCGTTGGTGGAATGCGTTTGACACATGGCCCATCTTATTGGCACCAGCGGAGAGCGTCAGCCATATCCCCAGTGAGTGTGCACATTCACTCTATCATTGTTGGGTCAGTGCCACTTAAGAAAACAATTCCTTCCTCCAGTTTGTCAGTGTCAGCAGAGTAAGCTACCCTGCAATTTGTTTTATTAAAAAATATTCTGCTAATGTCTCCAGTCATATGAAGTGTAGTAGAATGGCATGAAATGAGTTTTCCCCGTGCAATAAAAACGTATCTGATATAGCCTATAGCCCAGGCCTCTACTAATCACATTAGGCTATTTTACATAAGTCTACAGCTACAATGATGAATGGAATTTTTACAGTGGAAATTTGCTTCCCCAAACATGGAACTCACACGCTGCTTATGTATAGGTTAGTTATTTGGGGTTCATTACTCATCTTGAGGACAAGGAGGAAAAGTAAATGTGGACAGTTATTCTAATGTCTTCAAAGAGTGCGGTAAGGACACGCATCACGTTTCAAATGTCCAGTAAATTAAAATGCTGCCCATCAAATGGCCAGTGCAACATTATCATAACGGAAACCCTGGTCTGTAGTGACTTACTTCATTCAATTTCACAAATTTCTCTTTCAGCTCCCCTTCCAGCACTGAAATGTCTTCTCCATTTTTTTTCCCCATTGGTATCTTGTAGAAATATGGTGTTACCTGTAAAATATATATTTAGAATAAAGGTAAATGTATTTGCACTCCAAACTGTAGTGTTGGTAAAGTATCTGGATCTATATATAAGTTCAAAAGCAAAAGACAAAGCACAAAAAAATAAGCTATCATTATGTAGTGAAGTGACGGAGACATACAGTGCATTCGTAAAGTATTCAGATCCTCGACTTTTTCCACATTTTGTTACGTTACAGCATTATTCTAAAATGTATCAAAATAAATCCACAATCTACACACACAAACACAATACCCCATAATAACAAAGCGAAAACAGGTTTTTAGAAAATTGTTTCTACAACTTGATTGGAGTCCACCGGTGGTAAATTCTATTTATTAGACATGATTTGGAAAGGCACACCTGTCTAGAGCAGAGCAAAAACCAAGCCATGAGGTCAGAGGAATTTTACGTAGAGCTCATGAGACAAGATTCTCTGGTTTGATGAAACCAAGATTAAACTCATTGGCCTGAATGCCAAGTGACACGTGTGGAGGAAACCTGGCGCCATCCCTTCGGTGAAGCATGGTGGCAGCATCATGCTGCAGGGATTCTTTTTTCAGCGCCAGGGACTGGGAGACTAGTCAGGATCGAGGGAAAGATGAACAGAGCAAAGTACAGAGATCCTTGATGAAAACCTGCTCCAGAGTGCTCTGGACCTCAGACTGGGGCAAACGTTCACCTTCTAACAGGACAAGGGCCCTAAGCACACAGCCAAGACAATGTAGGAGTGGCTTCGGGACAAGCCTCTGAACGTAATTGAGCAGCCCAGCAAGAGCCCGGACTTGATTCCGATCGATCATCTCTGGAGAGATCTAAAAATAGCTGTGCAGTGACACTCCTCATCCAACCTGACATCCAACCTGACAGAGCTTGAGAGGAATGCAGAGAAGAATGCGAGAAACACCCCAAATACAGGTGTGCCAAGCTTGTAGCATCATAGCCAAGAAGACTCAAGGCAGTAATCACTGCCAGAGGTTCTTCAACAAAGTACTGAGTAAAGGGTCTGAATATTTATATGTGATATCAGTTTAATACATTTGCAAAATCTTCCAAAAACCTGTTTTTGCTTTATCATTATGGGGTATTGTGTGTAGATTGAAGAGGGGAAAAAAAGTGTGCTGAAATTTTACAATAAGGCTGTAATGTAACAAAATGTGACAAAAGTCAAGGGAATACTTTCATGGTTTCCTTTACAGAGTGTAAAATATTATTGTATTGAGAGCTAAGCATACCTTGGAGAAATTCTCCAGCATCATTTTCTGTTGGGCCTTCTGAAAAGGATCAGCTGGGAGCAGCTTTTTGTCTGTGTAAACCTCATCCAGGTAGTCACAGGTGATTGGTGACTCGTAGATCACCTGACCACTCGAAGTCTCCAATGTTGGAACCAGGCCAAGAGGGTTCTTCTTAAGGAACCACTCAGGTTTGTCTTTCAAATTAATGTTGACAGTGTCATGCCTAAGGCAAAATTAAAAGTTACTTGATTATTATTAATATTATCTTAGTGAAATTTATGGAGGCTATTGTGTAAAATGACAGTAACTCCTTAAAATTCTGTTGGTACTGGTAGCAACTTACTTGATCCCCTTGGCATGAAGTACTAGTCTGGTTCTGTGGGCAAAGGGGCAGAACCTCATACTGTAGAGCCTGATTTGACCTTTGGCAACCAGGCCAGGAGCAGCGCTTCCTGTTTAATAAAAGGAAATAATGTCCACTCATTAAACCCAATAAATATCTAAGATTTGGTTTATTGCAGATCCCTTACTATTCAGCATATAGGCCTAGCCATGGGATGTGTGTTCTACTCTTTCCCACTTGATCCTGGCTGTCATCATCAGATATGGTTGTGTATTTACATGATCTTGTGAATATAATGTTTAAAGCCCTTGCAGTGATACTATGAACCAAGAGCCCTATAATCCAGTGAGAGTAATTTTGTAGAACTAAGAGTACCTGGCAACAGGAAGCACATCACGATCATGGTGACTTTGCAAAATGCCAGGCAAAAATCAGGTCATACGTCAAGATATCGTGTAAAGTAAACAGCCCCTCCTTAACCAGAAGTAGATGGCCTATTACAATTGTTCCCATTTAAAAACATTCAGTTGTCATGACTGTGCAAAATATCATTGAACCAAGCTTCTATTCCCCCTGAAATATGAAATCGTCAACTCTGTCCCCTTGAGATGGGACAAAGTTGAACATGTGCTCTTTATGACAGAATATACCATTTTAATAAATAGTAATTTTTGACAAAAGGCATTCTATTCGTAGAATGACCAATATAATGAGTCAACGACAAGGGTAGAAAATACAGCTAACGTTAGCTCCAACGAATAGCCTAGCCATGACAACACATGCCAAATATATTTTTAAAAGTCTTTCTTACCTTTCGCAAAACATTTTTCAGAGGCCATGGTAGATGAGCAATTATTCTGTCTCTAAATGAAACAAAGGGACACATTCATGCACACTTCTTGAATACAAACATAAAATGCAAAGACTTTGTTCACATGTTTTGTACAATTTAATACTTACCAAGGTATTTTCTTCAGTAACGTTCTATTCTGGTATTATTTTGTTAGGTTTTCGAGGTCTGTGTTGAGTAACTTACTTCCCTGTGCGTGTCGAATTTAGAACTCCTTTCTTATTCTTCTGCTTTTGCTTTTTCTTATTCTGTGTATTTTATATGGCGGTTGGCAACCAATTTTAAGGTGCATTTACCGCCACCAACTGGACTGGAGTGTGGACCAGAGACAGGGAAGGTCTAAATCCTACCCAATATTCTCATCTCCCAAAGGAAACAAATACATAAATACTGTACATCCCTGAATATTTCCCCAGCAATTCACTTAATATTAGCTCTTCAACCCCATTTCCCTCCCATATTGCTTGCACTGAAAAATAATGTGTTCCACTGTCTCCCTCTCCCCCTGACAATGATCACACCTCCCAGTCAGATGTTTTTCCACCAATTACAATTTGCTATTGAGACTTGTGTCCCAGTCTCAGCCTTGTGACTTCCCTGCCACCACGTTTTCCTGGATCTTATACAGGGGTCTTCAATTTCCCTCCCTTTTCCACAACTCTTGCCATTTGTTTTTAACCACTTAAAAAAAAACTTTTAATCAACTCCTTGGCTTCTGCTTTACTGATGGACAATTCCATCGCAGCATTAGGATGTTTAATAGCCTGCTTGGCGATAACATCCACCTCCTCATTCCCCTCTACTTGTTAGGATGAGCAGCACAGGGGAACCCAAGAGCAGACTCAGACCAGGGAACAGGGATGAATGAACCAAGATATTTATTTTAACACAGGGAGAGATGAAGTGCAGATCCAGGGAAGCTCAGATGAGTTGTAGGAAACCAGATATGGAGGCAGAGGTTGGAATGAGTTGGGTTGGGACAGGGTAAACAGGTCTGGCGGGGAATCCAAGGGAGTGATGGTGAGTAACAGCATCAGGCAAGGAAACAGGCACAGCAGGATCTTAAATAATAACAAATAGCTAGCTGCATGACTGACTGAACAGCAATTACAATCTGCCACAGTGGAAGTGGCAGGACTTAGTATTTGTAGAGGTCTTGATTATGGAACGGGTTGCAGCTGGTGAGGATCCGCTCTGGCTCCAGCCACACAATCACACACAAACAGAAGGGGGGGGGGGGTGTACTAGAGGAGTGGCTGCAGGTCAAAGAGACACCGGATGACCACTAGGGGGTGTGGCAGGAGCAGATGTGACACTACTCCCACATGAGCTGGTACCCAGGGCACCATCACAAATACCCCCTTCTGTCTCACCCTGTACAAGCACTGCGATACCTCTTACAATACATCCTTAAGCTCATCACTGCAGCACTGGAGTCAGCGCACATGACTACCCTGTCTGGTCTCAGCTCCAATTTAGAAATCAACCAATGGTTTCAGTGCATGTAAGGGGTAGGTGTAGAAAGGAAGTTGTAGTAGCTAGTTGTTAGGGCAGGATTTCTCAACAACTAGAAATACATTAACGTTACAGCTGTTATGAATTTGGCTGCCAGCTACAGTAACTACAAGCTACACTCTTAGATTATTATTATTTTTAAACAAGAGGTTGTTAGGCTGTCCCCATAGGAGAACCCATTTTAGTTTTATGTAGGAGGTTCAAGGTTCAAGGTAGAACCCTTTCGGGTTCCATGTAGCCCATCTGGCCGACACATGGCGTTATTATTCATTTTACGTTGTTTGTCATAACGCCATCTGACGGCTGGTTGGGCTAAGTTCCATGTAGAATCCTCTGTGGAAAGGGTTCTACATGGAACCAAAAAGGGTTCTTCAAAGGGTTCTCGTATGGTGACAGACGAAGAACCCTTTTAGGTTCCAGATTGCACCTTTTTTTCTAAGAGTGTATGCCCGTTTAGAAGGAGGCCTAGCCCCTTACTGATGAGGAGCCTAACCTGAGTGTTTTGTTTCTTTGGTGGGCTCAGTGTTTGACAAGCCAAATTGTTGAATTTGTTGACATGAAAACAGCCTGCTACATCTGTGGTGATTACATAGTTTTCCTGAATATGGAGAAGAAAATTACTCATGATCAAATATGACACAATTACCAACAACATTCAGATAAACCTATCACAATAAATCTGTCTATTGTGCCATGGCTGTCTTCCAGACCACAGAAAGGTACTCTGACCAGGAAGTGGTCCATTTGACCCCAGAGGAGGAGGTAGAGGGTCACCCTATAGGCCAAGTATACCAAGAAGGACTGCTGCGCATCCTCGAGATCTCCAGCCTGGTACGACCTTGTTTCACTTCACTCGTGTTCAATATAACATGCAGCTTTATATAACTCAGAATTTAAAAAAATAAACATGAAAACATTCCTGTTTTGTACATGTAGTATTGTTCTTAAGAGACTGAATCTTAAAAGACCAAATCTATGAGAACAAAGGAATGATAACAACACATTAGGTTTATGTTATAACCGCTCATAACACTATTAACCTGAGTATGTTGTAACTGTCATGTACAGTGTTCAAATGCAGTGCCACCCGTGTTGGCTGGGAGGGGTGAGGACACTCCCCCTTACCTCAGGCAGCCAGACCATGATCACCACTGTCCTGAAAGATGGCTCTCTGTTCTGTACAATACTCAGGTAAAGCAACGGGGTCAAGTCTGAATGCAATGCAGTGTTGAACACCAGAGAGCACTATAGTTCATGTAGATGTGAAATTTGACACCAGCTTGACTTATAAACATTGGGAGATTGTTAAATAATTATAAAACATTTCACAATTTCTACTATTACAAGGAGAACCTTTCTCTTGTTATAATGCATTGAACTACTTTTATTTGTACATTTTCTTCTATGTATTTCTCTGTGTCTCCATGAAGGCTAAAAAGGACCGTTGCTGGCAAATCCCAGGAGAGTGTGATGACATCAGAGAAGCCAATTCTCAGTATGACATATTGACATATCGTGTGAACTAAGTTCAATCTAATTCAAAGACTGGTTGTGAGACTTTATACTCCAGTACTGGTGTGGTGATGCCCTTGACATTTAACAAATATTTCAATAACTGAATCACAAAACAGCTGTGTTGCTGTTGGCACATTTTTACTTGGTGATTGCGACATCTCGATGAACTTTATCCGTTATAGTGTGAAACGATCATGCCCAGAATTGTAGCAAGGCAGAAAACATTTTTGAAGAAATGTTGGGTGCTGTGTCACACAACATTATTTGAATATAACACAGAACTGATATCAACGGCCTGCCACACAATGATACCTCAGGCCTGCCACTCTGAACATGAGGTGAAAAACTACACCATAAGGCCTCCCGGGTGGCGCAGTGGATAAGGGTGCTGTACTGCAGCGCCAGCTGTGCCACCAGAGACCCTGGGTTTGCGCCCAGGTTCTGTCGTGACCGGGTGGTCAGTGGGGCGACGCCTAGCGTCGTCTGGGTTAGGGAGGGGTTGGCAGGTAGGGATATCCTTGTCTCATAGCGCAACAGCGACTCCTGTAGCAGGCCGGGCGTAGTGCTTGCTAACCAAATCAAATTTCAAATCAAATCAAATTTATTTATATAGCCCTTCGTACATCAGCTGATATCTCAAAGTGCTGTACAGAAACCAAGGTTGCCAGGTGCACAGTGTTTCCTCCAACATACTGGCTTCCGGGTTGGATGCGCGTGTTAAGAAGCAGTGCGGCTTGGTTGGGTTGTGTATCGGAGGACGCATGACTTTCAACCTTCGTCTCTCCCGAGCCTGTACTGGAGTTGTAGACAAGATACTAGCTAACGGGGGAAAATTAAAAAAATATTACAAAAATAGATCAAAATAAATAAAAAGAAACTCCATGAAGGAGCGGACTAGCAGGAGCAGGATGATCATCATAGAATGGAGAGTATGAAGAAGATTGAATGAGCTGATAGCAATATGAGTTAGAGTGTGAATTTTTTTTGTCCCCCTTTTTAATGGTTTGTATTTCCACCAAATCACAAGTTACTTCACATCAAATTATGATTGGTGACTCCCCTACTCCATATAAAATTTTAAAAGTACTGCGATGGAAATGTTTATGTGCTTTTCTACCAATCTCTGTGTTCTATTCATGTGCTTTTCTAATAACCAATTTCTGTGTTCAATTTGGCAGTACGCCCAGAACCTTGTTTTGAGAAAGGGATATCTCAGGTTCAAGGTCTCAGCTTAGAGAGAAGAAGCCACGTGAGGTATTGGTCTGTCAAATGCATGACCCAGTATTGGTCGGTAACATGAAGGAAACAAACGTTAATGTTGAATTAACTATGAATGATGAATGAGCTAAATCATGCAAATATAACTTGTCTGTATATAAGAGAACAAACGGGACTGCCCCGGGTAGAGCCCCTGATCAACATGTGTACATGGTTTCATTTAGGTACATGCAGTTGGAACCTCACCCCAAAACAGAGAAAGGAAGAGGAGAAGAAGAAAAAGAAGAAACAAAAACGTCTGGCTGCCAAGGGACTATGTCACTTGCTTCCTACCTTCTCCCAAATTAATCTTTCCCATCTCCCACTTATTTAATGTTCATTCTAACAGGTCATTCTAACAGCTAATTAACCATTACTAACACAATCAAGGTCTTACTCACTCACTGATAAATTGTGAAAACTGTGAGCTGTTTTCTCAAAACAAATCCAGTGTGAATTGATGTTAATATTATTTTATTGGGCACTGTAACGTCATTCTTCGTTTGTAGAAAGAGAGTAGGACCAAAATGCAGCGTGATGGTTACTCATGACTTTAATAGAAAAAGCGACACATGAAATAACTATACAAAATGCAAAAGAACAAAACGGAACGTGAAACCTAATTACAGCCTATCTGTTGAAACTACACAGAGACAGGAACAATCACCCACGAATTACAAAGCGAAACTCAGGCTACCTAAATACGGTTCCCAATCAGAGACAACGAAAATCACCTGACTCTGATTGAGAACCGCCTCAGGCAGCCAAGCCTATGCAACACCCCTACTCAGCCGTAATCCCAATAATACAAAAACCCCAATACGAAATACAACAACATAAACCCATGTCACACCCTGGCCTGACCAAATAATTAAAGAAAACACAAAATACTAAGACCAAGGCGTGACAGAACCTCCCCCCTAACGTGCGGACTCCCGGACGCACCTCAAAACCATAGGGAGGGTCCGGGTGGGCGTCTGTCCATGTTGGTGGTTCCGGCTCGGGACGTGGACCCCACTCCATTAATGTCCTAGTTCCTCCCCTTCGCGTCCTGGGATAATCCACCCTCGCCGCCGACCATGGCCTAATAGTCCTCACCCAGAACCCCACAGAACTGAGGAGCAGTTCGTGGCTGAGGGGCATCTCGGGACTGAGGGGCAGCTCGGGACTGAGGGGCAGCTCGGGACTGAGGCAGCTCGGGACTGAGGGGAAGCTCGGGGCTGAGGGGCAGCTCGGGACTGAGGGGCAGCTCGGGACTGAGGGGCAGCTCGGGACTGAGGGGCAGCTCGAGACTGAGGGGCAGCCCGGAACTGAGGGGCAGCCCGGAACTGAGGGAAAGCCCAGTATTGAGTGGAACCCCGGTACTGAGAGGAAGCTCAGGCAGGTAGTAGGCTCCGGTAGATCCTGGCTGGCTGGCGGATCTGGAAGATTCTGGTTGACTAGCAGATCTGGAAGAGAATGGTTGACTGGCAGATCTGAAAGAGACTGGTTGACTGGCAGATCTGGAAGAGACTGGTTGACTGGCAGATCTGGAAGAGACTGGTTGACTGGCAGATCTGGAAGACTCTGGTTGACTGGCAGATCTAGAAGATCATGGCTGACTGGCGGATCTAGCTGCTCTATGCAGGCTGACAGCTCCTTGCAGACTGGCAGCTCTTTGCAGACTGACAGCGCTTTGCAGACTGACAGCTCTGGCTGCTTCATGCAGACTGACAGCTCTGGCTGCTTCGAACAGACTGACAGCTTTGACTGCTCCATGCAGGCTGACAGCTCTGGCTGCTTTATGCAGACTGACAGCTCTGACTGCTCCATGCAGGCTGACAGCACCCTGCAGACTGGCAGCTCTTTGCAGACTGACAGCTCTGGCTGCTTCATGCCGACTGACAGCACCTTGCAGACTGACAGCTCCCTGCAGACTGGCAGCTCAGGCTGCTCCGAACAGGCAGGACGCTCCAGCAGCGCTGTAGAGGAGGAAGGCTCTGATAGCGCTGAACAGGCGGGATACTCCGACAGCGCAGGAGGGAAGGAAGGCTCTGATAGCGCTGAACAGACAGGAGACTCCGGTAGCGCAGGAGAGGAGAAAGGCTCCGACAGCGCTGAACAGGCGGGAGACTCCGACAGCGCAGGAGGGAAGGAAGGCTCTGGCTGTGCTGAACAGGCGAGGCGCACAGAAGGCCTGGTGCGTGGTGCTGGCACTGGTGATACTGGAGCGAGGACACGCACAGGAAGCCTGGTGCGGGGAGCTGCTTACCGGAGGACTGGTGTGTGGAGGTGGCTCTGGATAGACCGGACCGTGCAGGCGCACTGGAGCTCTTGAGCACCGAACCTGCCCAAGCTTACCTGGCTCGATGCCCACTCTAGCCCAGCCAATACGAAGGGCTGGTATGAACCGCACCGGGATATGCACCCGCACTGGAAACACAGTGCGCTCCATAGCATAACACGGTGTCTGCCCGGTCTCTCTAGACCACCGGTAAGCACAGGGAGTTTGCGCAGGTCTCCTACCTGGCATAGCCATACTCCCATTAAGACCCCCCCCCCAATATTTTTTTGGGGCCACTTTTCGGGCTTCCATCCGTGTTGCCGTGCTGCCTCCTCATACCAGCGCCTCTCCGCTTTAACCGCCTCTAGTTCTTCATTGGGACGGCGATATTCTCCCGGCTGCGCCCAGGGTCCTTTTCCATCTAATATCATCTCCCAAGACCAGAAGTCCTTATATTGCTGCTCCTCACGATTAACAGGGAGAGTAGGCTCAGGTCTGACTCCTGACTCTGCTACTCTCTCCTTGAGCCCTCCTCCAATAAATATTTGGGGGTGACTTTCGGTTTTCGCTCTGCGCCGCCGTGTCTTTCTTTTCGACTCCATTCGCCTATAGCCCTCCTCGCACTGCTCCATTGAATCCCAGGCGGGCTCCGGCATTCTCTCTGGGTCGGCCGCCCACCTGTCTATTTCCTCCCACGTCGTATACTCCAAGCCTCTGCTGTCCATAACGTCCTCTCTTCGCTGCTGCCTGTTAACACGCTGCTCGGTCCGTGGTGGGTGATTCTGTAACGTCGTTCTTCATTTGTAGAAAGAGAGTCGGACCGAAATGCAGCGTGATGGTTACTCATGACTTTCATAGAAAAAGCGACACATGAAATAACTATACAAAATGCAAAACAACAAAACGGAACGTGAAACCTAATTACAGCCTATCTGGTGAAACTACACAGAGACAGGAACAATCACCCACGAATTACAAAGCGAAACTCAGGCTACCTAAATACGGTTCCCAATCAGAGACAACGAAAATCACCTGACTCTGATTGAGAACCGCCTCAGGCAGCCAAGCCTATGCAACACCCCTACTCAGCCGTAATCCCAATAATACAAAAACCCCAATACGAAATACAACAACATAAACCCATGTCACACCCTGGCCTGACCAAATAATTAAAGAAAACACAAAATACTAAGACCAAGGCGTGACAGGCACCCATTGAAACTGACATTCTGCTTACTATATTTCTTCCTTAGTGACAATATCAGAGAGAGGGCTCTGGATGAAATGGTGGGTGCAGTGGTCAACATGAAATATTAATTCATTTTAAATATGGATATGACTATGAATTGAATACCCAGTTTTAATTAACATTCAATCAATGTACAGTTAACATGATAAACATGTATTAGACTGGATTGTCCTGGAGGAAAAAGTCATTTGAAGTAAACACATTGTAGAGATGTATTTGAATGTGTTTTCTGTTCCAGACTCTGGAAGCTGAAATAAAGAAGCTACAGACTTCCATATCATAGACGCTATTTGGGGGTTTTATGGAAGAAGGTACTCTGGTTAGATGAGACGAAAATTGAGCTTTTTGGCCATCAATGAAAACGCTATGTCTGGTGCAAACCCAACCCCTCTCATCACCCCGGGAACACCATCCACACAGTGAAGCGTGGTGGTGGCAGCATCATGCTGTGTGGATGTTTTTCATCGGCAGGGACTAGGAAACGGGTCAGAATTGAAGGAATGATGGATGGCACTAAATACAGGGAAATTCTTGAGGGAAACATGTTTCATTCTTCAAGAGATTTGAGACTAGGACAGACTTTGTGGGGGTGAATAGTTATGCAAGCTCAAGTTTTCTGTTTATTTTGTCTTATTTCTTGTTTGTTTCACACACCATTTTCTTAGCATCTTCAATGTGGTAGGCATGTTGTGTAAATCAAATGATACAATCGATTTTAATTTCAGGTTGTAAGGCAACAGAATAGGAAAAATTCCAAGGGGGTTGAATTATTTCGCAAGCCACTTAATACCTACATGGGTGATTGAAAAATGTTCTGAGGTCCACACTCCAGTCCAGTTGGTAGTGGTAATGCACCTTAAAGTTGGTTGCCAACTGGCATATAAAGTCCAAAGAATAGTAAGAAGCTTGTAGGAAGAGAAACTTTTACCTTTTTATCTTTGAATTAATTGAGTAGATGACATTGTGCATTTATTTTAAAATAACATCCCAATGTTTATATCCCAGGACAAATTAGCTAGCAACAGCAAGCTAGCCAGCAAAATTGCCACAAATGTTTAATGCTTTTCAACCTGTCCCCAAATGAATATAGTTGGTTCAGTTTGTTTTGATCTTTCAACCTGCATGTCCTGAACGCGTCTGGTGTGGGTGGACAAAATCAACATGCGTGCAATGACGCATGCGGACGTACGTGTGCGAGCCATCTGGTCAGCATGTAAATGCTTTCCACACTTGGATTGTTCAACATTTGCCCATTATTCTTTCTAAAATTCTTCAAGCTCTGTCAGATTGGCTGTTGATCTCTAGCTAGCTAGCTTTACATACTGTATTGCTAGCTAAGTAAATTCAATATCACCAGCTAGCTAACTTCATATTAGCTAGTTATCTTTATGTATTTATTGTTGTAACTCTAAATGTGTTTGAAGCTAGCTAGCTAACAGCCATGGAAGAGTGTGAAAGGAATAGCTAGCAGTTCCAGCAGAGAAGGGACAGTAGGTTACTCTGAATTGGGCAGGGACCTTTGTGGGTGGACATTATGAAAAGATTCTCCAGTTCCAGTCCCTAGTGAGATACTGAGGACAGTAAGATATAGCAACATAATATTCAGTGCTGTCTAATTTGAGTATAATGCAACCTATTTCTTTGTGATGCTTTCTGTACTCAGATACAGAGAGCTGTGAAACCCTGTCTGCAGATGAAGAGTTCCCAATGAATGTCCTAAGAGAGTAAGGGTACATCCTTGTATATCATGGGTTGTATATCATGTGTACCCAAGTTAGCAAATTCTGCAAACAAAAATACAGTTTAAAAATATTGGGTGTATAGGCTTCTATTCCAACCCAGCACTACCACACCTGACTCAATTGATCAAACTTAATTAGTTGATAATTAAGTGTGCTATTGGTAAAGCAGTAAGTAAACTTCTGACCAACTGGAATTGTGATACAGTAAATAATAAGTGAAACAATCTGTCTGTAAACAATTGTTGGACAAATTACTTGTGTCATGCACAAAGTAGATGTACTAACCGACTTGCCAAAACTATAGTTTGTTAACAACAAATTTGTTGAGTGGTTAAAAAATGAAATTGATTTATAATGCCCTTCTTACATCAGCTGATATCTCAAAATGCTGAACAGGAACCCAGCCTAAAACCCCAAACAGCAAGCAATGCAGGTGTAGAAGCACGGTGGCTAGGAAAAACTCCATAGAAAGGCCAGAACCTAGGAAGAAACATAGAGAGGAACCAGGCTCTGAGGGGTGGCCAGTCCTCTTCTGGCTGTGCCGGGTGGAGATTATAACAGAACATGGCCAAGATGTTCAAATGTTCATAGATGACCGGCAGGGTCAAATAATAATAATCACAGAGGTTGTCGAGGGTGCAACAGGTCAGCACCTCAGCAGTAAAGGTCAGTTGACTTTTCATAGCCGATCATTCAGAGTATCTCTACCGCTCCTGCTGTCTCTAGAGAGTTGAAAACAGCAGGTCTGGGACAGTTAGCACGTCCGGTGAACAGGGCAGGCTTCAATCGCCTCAGGCAGAACAGTTGAAACTGGAGCAGCAGCACATCCAGGTGGACTGGGAGAGCAAGGAGTCATCAGGCCAGGCAGTCCTGAGGCATGGTCCTAGGGCTCAGGTCCTCCTCCGAGAGAAAGAATTAGAGAGAGCATACTTAAATTTACACAGGACACCGGATAAGACAGGAGAAATACTCCAGATATAACAGACTGACCCTAGCCCCCCGACACATAAACTACTGCAGCATAAATACTGAAGGCTGAGACAGGAGGGGTCGGGAGACACTGTGGCCCCGTCCGACGATACCCCCGGACATGGCCGAACAGGCAGGATATAACCCCACCCACTTTGCCAAAGTACAGCCCCCACACCACTACAGGGATACCTTCAACCACCAATTTACCATCCTGAATCGAGTATAGCCCACAAAGATCTCCGCCACGGCACAACCCAAGCAGAACAGTTGAAACTGGAGCAGCAGCACATCCAGGTGGACTGGGGAGAGCAAAGAGTCGTCAGGCCAGGTAGTCCTGAGGCATGGTCCTAGGGCTCAGGTCCTCCTCCGAGAGAAAGAAAGAATTAGAGAGAGCATACTTAAATTCACACAGGACACCGGAATTTTTTAAATCTCAGACAGGACGATCACGTCAGTGAGTAGGGAAGGCATGGAAGAACACCAGTAAGCCAGTGACTCAGCCCCTGTAATAGGGTTAGAGGCAGAGAATCCCAGTAGAGAGAGGGGAACTGGCCAGGCAGAGACAGCAAAGGCGGTTTGTTGCTCCAGTGCCTTTCTATTCACCTTCACACTCTTGGGCCAGACTACACTCAATCATAGGACCTACTGAAGAGATGAGTCTTCAATAAAGACATAAAGGTTGAGACCTAGTCTGAGTCTCTCACATGGGTAGGCAGACCATTCCATAAAAATTGAGCTCTATAGGAGAAAGCCCTGCCTCCAGCTGTTTGCTTCGAAATTCTAGGGACAGTTAGGAGGCCTGCGTCTTGTGACCGTAGCACGGCAGGACATACATAATGACTCCAACCTAAGTGTATGTAAACTTCCCGACTGTAGGTGTAGGAGTAGTTGGTGGTGCAGCTATTATTATTATTACAATTTTGCATCATCAATTTTATGTTTTATTTCACAAAATGTAACGGGACTGAACACATATTACCGCGGCTTGCACGAACAAAATGTGCTAACACCATGATACCGAAGAACAGAAGGTCCAACCTACTTTTCTTCCAAGGAGGGCTGAAGTTGAGCAGTGCTCTGCATTATGCGCTCGCGAATCCGCCATCCTCACTCTGTTCAGTGTGTTGTTCACAGTTTTTCTTGCTCAGCAAAAATAACCGGCGACTGGAAACTGGCAACTTGCATTGATTGTATGTATGTAGTGGATCTGAGCGCTCCAATACGTGCATTGCTACGTCAAATTTTACTTGACAAACATGGAGGTTTATTTTGGCCTACATTGTCTATATAGGAAGATTTGAGCTTTGATAGCTTGACCTGCTGAAACTTTATTTTTTGACAATAAGAGGAGCCCCCACATTGCTCATTTTCTGCCAGCTGGATTACAGGATTGTATGATAACTTTTTAAGTTCAAGATGCAAGTCCGAACGGTCCTTGAAGTGAAAGTTATGGATGTACAGAAGAAGCGGAATCCCTCTAAACATTACGTGAGTACTCTATTTGTCTCTGCCAGTGCCAGACACTTGGCTTGTGCTTCATGATCATAAACAATGCATTGAAGTTTTGTCTGAGCTATTACTGTCAATACGTGCACAGGTTTATTCTTTTATTATACTTTTGTGGTCATTCTTCTGTCAATAAGTAAGAACCTCAGTTATCCATATTGTAGACTTAATGCACTGGGACAAGTGGGAACAATGCTAGTCTCTATGGAGGAAAATAAATTAGTCCACCAGGTCCAATAGGATTAATTAAGCAGAGTTAATTAATTAAGCAGAGAGAGGATCAATGTAACCAGTCCTCCCTGAGGTCCCTAAGCCCAGTGCAAATCCTTCCCCCTGGGGTGTCACATTAGGAGATGCTGCTAGCCTGGGAAGTCCAGTGAGGAAAACATACAACAAATCTCATTGTCTATGAGCTAAGACACTGAAAAATGTTTATCCTGTTTTATAGAGAGGAAAGAAGCAAACAGTTGTCTTTTCTGTCCAAGGTTCCAGTGTGACTTCCTTGCACGGGCAAGAGAGGGACACTGGACACAAGAACTGGGAGAGCCCTTGGAAACTACAGTACTACCGCTGAACTTGGCGATAAGTCCAAAAAGAAATGTTGTTAAAATGACAAAGTGATCTATACTATATATGAATCAAATGGGACAATGACAAGTATTGACAACCCTTTGTTTCACTTGCCTTGGATAAAGTCCTATATCCTTTAGCTTTTAGCTACTAAGAATACGTAATAACAGTATGCACATACCCTAGCTTTAATGGCAGGCGTTTTTGCTTAATATCCAGCCATCATTGAAATATTTTGTAGAATTTGACCTTTGACAAAGTCTTGAGAATGCAGATATTATGCTGACTTGCATGCAGAGTGATGTGGATATGGTCAGATACCATGTTGGATTTTATTGCAAGTTTGCAACCCATTATTATTTTAAAGGAATGTGATTTTTTATTCGTATTTTTATTTATTTTTTACAAATGTAGGATCTTAATTTGATCACCCTGTTCCAGGAGAACATTCCTGAAATGCAGGTAATGTAAAACATGTAGTGTATTTCAGGTTTAAAAAGGCATCTGAAGTTTGGAATTTCCAGTTTGAAATTTCGGACTTGATTTTACCTTATGAAAAATGTATCTATTATTCACATTTTCTGTTGCTGCAGTATTATTTTCCTACTGTATCAAACTGGCTCAAATTAAAATCCTACATCTGTATTGTACATTCAGCAGTACCATGTTGGGCCCAAAACACTGCCATAATAAATATACTAAATGTATGTCATACGAACAAATGAGGTGTCTGAACTAGAGGTCGACCGATTATGATTTTTCAACACTGATATCGATTATTGGAGGACCCAAAAAAAGCTGATAGTGATTAATCGGCCGATTAAAAAATATATGTATTTGTAATAATGACAATTACAACAATACTGAATGAACACTTGAAACATGTTCAATTTGGTTTAAATAATGCAAAAACAAAGTGTTGGAGAAGAAAGTAAAAGTGCAATATGTGCCATGTAAAAAAGCTAACATTTAAGTTCCTTGCGCGGAGAACGTGAGAACGTATGAAAGCTGGTGGTTCCTTTTAACAGGAGTCTTCAATATTCCCAGGTAAGAAGTTTTAAGTTGGTTACATCAGCCTAATCTCGGGAGTTGATAGGCTTGAAGTCATAAACAGCTCAATGCTTGAAGCACAGCGACGAGCTGCTGGCAAAACGCACGAAAGTGCTGTTTGAATGAATGCTTACGAGCCTGCTGTTGCCTACCATCGCTCAGTCAGACTGCTCTATCAAATCATAGACTTAATTTGAACATAATAACACCCAGAAATACGAGCCTTAGGTCATTAATATGGTCGAATACGGAAACTATCATCTCGAAAACAAGACGTTTATTCTTTCAGTGAAATACGGAACCGTTCCGTATTTTATCTAACGGGTGGCATCCATAAGTCTAAATATTCCTGTTACATTGCACAACCTTCAATGTTATGTCATAATTAAGTACAATTCTGGCAAATTAGGCGGCCCAAACTGTTGCATATACACTGACTCTGCGTGCAATGAACGCAAGAGAAATGACACAATTTCACCTGGTTAATATTGCCTGCTAACCTGGATTTCTTTTAGCTAAATATGCAGGTTTAAAAATATATACTTCTGTGTATTGATTTTAAGAAAGGCATTGATGTTTATGGTTAGGTACAGTCGTGCAACGATTGTGATTTTTTCACAAATGCGCTTTTGTTAAATCATCCCCCGTTTGGCGAAGTTGGCTATCTTTGTTAGGAAGAAATAGTCTTCACAGAGTTCGCAACGAGCCAGGTTAGCAGGCAATATTAACTAAATATGCAGGTTTAAAAATGTATACTTGTGTATTGATTTTAAGAAAGGCATTGATGTTTATGGTTAGGTACACATTGGAGCAAGACAGTCCTTTTTCGCGAATATGCACCGCATCGATTATATGAAACGCAGGACATGCTAGATAAACTAGTAATATCATCAACCATGTGTAGTTAACTAGTGATTATGATTGATTGATTGTTTTTTATAAGATAAGTTTAATGCTAGCTAGCAACTTACCTTGGCTTCTTACTACATTCGCGTAACAGGCAGTCTCCTTGTGGAGTGCAATGTAATCGGGTGGTTAGAGAGTTGGACTAGTTAACTGTAACACGGAACCCAAATCGGCTGCGCTCGTGTGCCATCGTGCACTGTCGTGCATAAATGTATGCTGCCCCCCCACACCAAACACGATCACGACACACAGGTTAAAATATCAAAACAAACTGAACCAATTACATTAATTTTTGGACAGGTCGAAAATCATTAAACATGTATGGCAATTTAGCTAGTTAGCTTGCACTTGCTAGCTAACGTTAATTTGTCCTATTTAGCTAGCTTGCTGTTGCTAGCTAATATGTCCTGGGATATAAACATTGAGTTGTTATTTTACCTGAAATGCACAAGGACCTCTACTCCGACAATTAATCCACACATAAAACGGCCAAACAAATAGTTTCGAGTCATCTCTCCTCCTTCCAGGCTTTTTCATCGTTTAACTTATATGGTGATCACATCTAATTGTATTACCACAACTACCGGCAAAACAGTTCTTCTTTCAGTCACCCTCGTGGGTATAACCAATGAGGAGATGGCACGTGGGTACCTGCTTCTGTAAACCAATAAGGAGAGGGGAGAGGCAGGACTTTCAGAGCGATCTGCATCAGAAATAGGAATGAGTTCTATTTTAGCCCTTGGTGTCGCAGACGCTCGTTGGCGCGCGGACCAGACGTGTCCGGTCTGGTCAGCATGTAAGGTTGCAAGATTGAATCCCCGAGCTGACAAGGTACATTTCCGATTGTTATGAAAACTTGAAATCGGCCCTAATTAATCGGCCATTTCGATTAATTGGTCAACCTCTAGTCTGAACTGACATTACTGTGAACTGCACAGCTCAAAATGTACTCTCTATGCATTCTCGTAGACATGCTCAAAGGGTACTGTATTTACTTTAAGACACTGTTTTCGAAAGCCATAATCCAAGGCATTTGGTCATGCCGTCAACACTCAATTAACTGCACAGGAACTTGTTCCACCCTGCAGCACATTGTTTCTGTAGTGAACTATGATGTAAAATCAAGACTTGATTTCATGTAGGACATTTACATTTTTACAGATTGTAGCCATGTGTAACAACACTCAAAACTCGCATGCAAATGCAGAACAATTAGCATATGTTTCTGCAGAAGAAGAAAGGGTGTGCCCAAGTGTTTGTGGCACATAGTGAGTGCCAGGGAGAGCTCCCACTCTAGCCATATAGTTATAGCCAACAGCCCCCTGTGGAATCTATGCCATGGCTGTAGACTAGAGTCTGACAAAACAAGATTGTAAAATACTCGGAAATGTAACCTAACTAGCTGGAGTTACTATCAAAGTAAGAGCCAATGAAGTGTAAATATTGGATTATTTCCTTGAGTTGTTTGAATTTCAAACCCTGAATAAAGTGGCAAATGGTTAAAACCTGTTGACCACCTCTATGACCCCACACAGGATTCAAATAAGGTGTGTGCTGACAGACAGGCCTAATGAGTTAACTTGACCTCTACTGACCTCTTGAAGTTTAGTCTGAAGGGAATGCTCTATGTAAGTTTGGGGACAGTCAAAACTAAGTGATATTATGTGTCTTTGATGAATGGTACTTTGTTGTTAATAAGTCTTCCTTGTGTGTTTTCTTCCGTAGGTGTACCTCATCAGTGTCACATACTCTGACTCCACCTCTCATGTCATCTACAGGAGATACAGCACTTTTTTTGATCTCCAGGTAAGTTTCACCATAGAACAATGATGTAGAACCATTCCCCAGTATCTGTTTGATCATGCACTCAATCATCTTAAACTTATAGTAAGGTGAACTTGCATTAAAAACTGTGAATCTGTATGCTATAGCATCTCACAGAGCTATTTTCCTTACCATGCATACATTTCCTCCTCACCTTTTTTCAACCCTGTCCATGGAGGTTCAATGTATTTCCTGCTGCCCTCTAAATGGATGATAATACTTATGATATATTGCAATATGTTGCAAAAAACATTGCTATGAGGTTCTCTATGAGATGAGACCAACATACATGTTTTTGTGATGACCATCTGCTGCTCAATGGGGAGTCAAACCTCAATGCTCTCAGTGTATTTCCCACAACATTACGTTTCAATCAGGGGAAGCCCCAACTGAATGGTCCCATTGAAGACCACTGGTTCCTGACTGAAGTAGGGAAAATCCCATTGCACACGTGTCATACGTCCTGCAGACTAGTCGTGAGAGAGGAAAGAATTACCTCAGGCTGAGAGATTGGCTGTGGGGTGAAGTTGCCCCTTAATCGGTTGGAGGGACATCAATGCCCTTGAGGGAAACTTCTTGGGCTTCTGATCCCAAACATTCCAATTGAAACCCATAAAGAGCCCACCACAGCTCTGAACAGGGTGGGCTCTCCGGTCTCTGTAATGGTAGGAAGAAAATGTGGATGTATGTGCATAAATCGGCATCAAGTCTCTGTGAAACCCTGTCTGATACTCTCTCATTACACTTTAATTACATTGCATTTCACAGTTGGAAGAGGCTCTTATCCTTTTTATATTTTACTGGGCAAGTCAGTTAAGAACAAATTCTTATTTACAATGACAGCCTAGGAACAGTGGGTTAACTGCCTTCAGAACAACATATTTTTTACCTTGTCAGCTCAGGGATTTGATCTTGCAACCTTTCGGTTACAAGTCCAACGCGCTAACCACTAGGCTACCTGCTGCTGCCTCAAAAGTGAGGTAGATAGGTCAGACAACCCCATTATGGCCAGTAAAACCTTGTTATGTCCAGCCAGACTGTATTACAGGTCTCATGACCGTGATGAAGGCCGCAGAGGAAACCCTTTGTTCCAGGGGCACTTGGTAATAGCCAGGAAAATTCTGTTGTCCTGCTCTGTTTGATGGAAACATCGCTTCTCCCCCGTCTCTGTGTCTGTAAATATTAGTCTTGTCCAGAGATCACTGCTGCTGGCTCTGGCTCACTGTCTCTGCTAATCAGTGAGGAGAAACGGTCAACAGCTGTCCACACAAGGAATGGGTGGAGATACTGCCTTTTACAAGTCCCTTATAGGTCTTTGAACATAGTCATACTGTATGGTCCATTAATCAGTTACGGTGTTGTTTAGTCCTCATATTGAATGCACTGGCTGAAAGTATATGATACAGATGTATAGGTTATCATTGTGAGACCAGGTACAGCAAGAAGGGCAGAGTCATTGGATGATCCACAAAATGGATTCTCCACTTGTCACTCACAACCATGATTATAACATTACAGCTAACAGGGTTAGTTATCGTCACCAACATCTCCAAATCCTCATCTGAACAATGTTTTGTGTTTTTCCGGAACCAGTTAAGATTAAAGCTTGATTCTATTGTATCCCAATTTGGGAATGATACATTCACACAGGCTTGGTGTTTCGTATTTTATTAGGATCCCCATTAGCTGACGCAATAGCAGCTGCTACTCTTGCTGGTGTGCTTTATAGATCTGTAGATGAAAACACTGAACACTGATGGAGTGATTGAGTCTCCTGGAAGTCATTCTTCCAGGCCAGTGATATTTGCAACTTCCATGGGGGTATAGTATCCAGCTGAGGAGACGGCATGCCCAATCCCAACATGCACTGGGTGGAATGAAGGGGAAGTCATGATCAGGAATGAGGGAAGGCCACTGGGGAGTGAAATGACCACCAAAGATGATGAAAGAGAGAGATAAGGGCAGCCAAACCCTCCCCTAACCCAGGCGACGCTGGGCCAATTGTGCTATGGGATTATGGGATTCCTGGTCACGGCCGGTTGTAATATTATGAGATGTTATTGTCCTTATTTAGGGTTACTAATGTTGTAGAAATCTAGCAATAGTTAGTGTACATGATCCACTCCTTAATTCCTCTCTATTCTATGAAATCTTCTAGTGGCTCATCTGATCACTCTACAATTCTTGTTTTCTGCTAAGTAGAAACAAACCCTGTTTGTTTGAGTTAGTGTTTGTGCCATGGTGCCAACAAACACCTACAGTTCATTTGAAGCTCATCTCTGTTCTCTGCCCTTTAAGCTCAATCACACTGTTCAGATAGACGCTTGCAGGGAACCTGCTTTGCACTCTCTGGCTCGCCAAGGAATCATAATATACTTTATTAAGAAATAATTACATCTCAGCTCAATACTTTGTGGATGGTGTGTAGACAGTTGTAACGTGAAGCCACACTTGTTCATGTGTTTATGAAATTGCCTGTCATAGTTTGTTGTCTGTTTTCAAGATGCAGTAGCTCCTGACAGCTAGCTGTGTAGTATTGTTAGCCAGTGTTTACTAGCTTAGCTAGTGATTTTTATTTAAGATGAAGTATGGTGATGGTTTACGTACACTTACTCCTAATGTTGCCAAACTCTCTAGCACACATCAGACCTCTTTAGTGCTCCTCAGGAATGCAATCATAAATCACTAGAAACCATTTTTCAAATCAGCTTGACTCTTCCCTCATCTTTTGCTGAGTGTAAAACACATAAGTCATCACATTTCTCACCAGTTCCTGAAATTTAGCTCAATAAAGGCTTTAATATTGTTGGGTGTAAAATGATGCTGAGCATTCCTACAACATCATTTTATTTGTGTGGCTGAGGGAAATGGTTTGATACACACATTTTGAGCTACGCAGAAATTACCCTGAGTCAAACAGAGATTCTACCCTAAATAAACTTCCCCGCTCCACACCCTTGGATCACAGAAGACATAACACAGAGATCATGACATTCCACTGGGGGATTGTGGCATATGCAAGTTGGCCCGCTTTCCCTTCACTCTCCACTTGGAAGGAAACTCCTCTACAGGTCCCATTGTTGCCTTATTTTGGGTTGAGGCATTGGAGCAGAATCAGATCATCTCAGAGTTACAGAGTTACACATGGAATAAACATAACATACAGTCAATAATACAGTAGAACAAAAGAAAACAAAAAGTCTGTATTCAGTGAGTGCAATTGAGGTAAGGAAATAAATAGGCCATGGTGGCAAAGTAATTACAATATAGCAATTAAACACTGGAATGGTAGATCGGCAGAAGATGAATGTGCAGGTAGAGATACTGGGGTGCAAAGGAGCAAAATAAATAAATAAATAGACACCAGTATGGGGGTGAGGTAGGTAGATATATGGGCTATGTACAGGTGCAGTGATCTGTAAGCTGCTCTGACAGCTGGTGCTTAAAGCTAGTGAGGGAGATGTGAGTCTCCAGCTTCAGAGATTTTTGAAATTAGTTCCAGTCATGGGCAGCAGAGAACTGGAAGGAAAGACGACCAAAGGGGGAATTGGCTTTGGGGGTGACCAGTGAGATATACCTGCTGGACCGTGTGCTACAAGTGGGTGGTGCTATGGTGTTCAGTGAGCTGAGATAAGGCGTGGCTTTACCTAGCAGAGACTTGTAGATGACCTGTAGCCAGTGGGTTTGGCGACGAGTATGAAGCGAGGGCCAACCAACGAGAGCGTACAGGTCGCAATGGTGGGTAGTGTATGGCGCTTTGGTGACAAAACGGATTGCACTGTCATAGACTGCATCCAGTTTGTTGAGTAGAGTGTTGGAGGCTATTTTATAGATGACATCACCGAAGTCGAGGATCGGTAGGAGGTCAGTTTTACGATGGTATGTTTGGCAGCATGAGTGAAGGATGCTTTGTTGCGATATAGGAAGCCGATTCTAGATTTAATTTTGGATTTGAGATGCTTAATGTGAGTCTACAGTCTAACCAGACACCCAGGAATGGCAGCAGGCAGGTGTGAGTGCATCTGCACGCACAGTGAGGCGAAGACATTTGGAGGATGGCCTGGTGTCAAGAAGGGCAGCAAAGGAGCCATTTCTCTCCAGGAAAAACATCAGGGGCAGACTGATATTCTGCAAAAGGTACAGGGATTGGACGGCTGAGGACTGGAGTAAAGTCATTTTCTCTGATGAATACCCTTTCCGATTGTTTGGGGCATCCGGAAAAAAGCTTGTCCGGAGAAGACAAGGTGAGCACTACCATCAGTCCTGTGTCATGCCACCAGTAAAGCATCTGGAGACCATTCATGTGTGGTGTTGCTTCTCAGCCAAGGGAGTGGGCTCACTCACAAATTTGCCTAAAAATACAGCCATGAATAAAGAATGGTACCAACACATCCTCAGAGAGCAACTTCTCCCAACCATCCAGGAACAGTTTGGTGACAAACAATGCCTTTTCCAGCATGATGGAGCACCTTGCATTAAGGGAAAAGTGATAACTAAGTAGCTTGGGGAACAAAAGATTGATATTTTGGGTCCATGGCCAGGAAACTCCCCAGAACATAATCCCATTGAGAACTTGTGGTCAATCCTCAAGAGGTGGGTAGACAAACAAAAACCCACAAATTCTGACAAACCCCAAGCATTGATTATGCAATAATGGGCTGCCATCAGTCATGTGGCCCAGAAGTTAATGGACAGCATACCAGGGCGGATTGCAGAGGTCTTTAAAAAGAAGGGTCAACACTGCAAATATTGACTCTTTGCATCAACTTCATGTAATTGTCAATAAAAGCCTTTGCCATTTATGAAATGCTTATAATTATACTTCAGTATTCCATAGTAACATCTGACAAAAACATCTAAAGACACTGTAGCAGCAAACTTTGTGCATCCCTGAGCCGACAAGGTTAAAATCTGTCGTTCTGCCCCTGATCAAGGAAGTTAACTCACTGTTCCCCGGTAAGCAGTCATTGTAAATTTTTCTTTGCCCAGCATACACCCCTACAACCAGACATGCTTTATCTACTCATTTGCTGGATGTAGAGTTCAACAGAGTGCAAGTGAAGGTCAAGCAAATCATAGAGAAAGCAGAATGTATTGCAATCATCTCTGATGGGTAGAGTTTCTAATGATAAGCTGTAGACCACACTACCGAGCGAAAGAGTTTTAATCTGTATTCTTTGTAGCTGTTTACATGCCACCCAACTCAGAGGCTGGCACCAAGTAGCGTTGAATGAGCTGTATTCCACCATAAGTAAACAAGAAAACGCTCACCAAGAGGCGGCGCTCCTAGTAGCCGGGACTTTAATGCAGGGAAAGTTAAATCAGTTTTACCAAATTTCTATCAGCATGTTAAATGTGCAACCAGAGGGAAAAGAACTCTGGACAACCTATACTCCACACACAGAGATGCATACAATGCTCTCCCTTGCCCTCCATTTGGCAAATCTGACCATTATTCATCTTCCTGATTCCTGCTTACAAGCAAAAATTAAAGCAGGAAGCACCCGTGACTAGATCAATAAAAAAGTGGTCAAATGAATCAGATGCTAAGCTACAGGACTGTCTTGCGAGCACAGATTGGAATATGATCCAGGATTCCTCCAATGGCATTGAGGAGTACACCACATCTGTCATTGGCTTCATCAATAAGTGCATCGATGATGTTGTCCCCACAGTGACTCGAAGCACTCTCGTCTGTATCCATGAAGTGCTTTGAAAGGCTGGTCATGGCTCACATCCACACCATCATCCCAGAAACCCTAGACCCACTCCAATTTGCATATTGCCCCAACAGATCCACAGATGATACAGTCTCTATTTTACTCCACACTGTCCTTTCCCACCTAGACAAAATGAACACCTGTGCTATTCATTGACTAAAACGCAGTGTTCAACACCATAGTGCCCTCAAAGCTCATCAATAAGCTAAGGACCCTGGGACTAAACACTTCCCTCTGCAACTGGATCCTGTACTGATGGGCCGCCCCCGGGTGGTAAGGGTAGGTAACAACACATCCGCCACTCAGATCCTCAACACAGGGGCCCCTCAGGGGTGCATGCTCAGTCCCCTCCTGTACTCTCTGTTCACTCATGACTGCACGGCAAGGCAGGACTCTTAACATCATCATTAAACTTGCAGATGATACAACAGTGGAAGGCCTGATCACCGACAACTACGAGACAGCCTATATATATGGAGAAGGTGGCCGTGAGACCTGGCTGTGTGGTGCCAGGACAACAACCTCTCCCTCAACGTGATCAAGACAAAGGAGTTGATTGTGGACTACAGGAAACAGAGGACCGAGCATGCCTCCATTCTCATGGATGGGGCTGCAGTGGAGCAGGTTGAGAGCTTCAAGTTCCTTGGTTTCCACATCACCAACAAACTAAGATGATCCAAGCACACCATGACAGTCGTGAAGCGGGCACGACAAAACCTACTCCCCCCCAGGAGACTGAAAAGATTTGACATGGGTCCTCAGATCCTCAAAAGGTTCTACAGCTGCACCATGGAGAGCACTGGTTGCATCACTGCCTGGTATGGCAACTGCTCGGGCCTCTGACTGCAAGGCACTACAGAGGGTAGTGCTAATGGCCCAGTACATTACTGGGGCCAAGTTTCCCGCTATCTAAGACCTCTATACCAGGCGGTGTCAGAGGAAGGCCCTAAAAATTGTCAAAGACTCCAGCCACCCTAGTCATAGACTGTTCTCTCTGCTACCACATGGTAAGCGGTACCGGAGCGCCAAGTCTAGGTCCAAGAGGCTTCTTAACAGATTCTATCCCCAAAATCAAGGTTTCATAATTATTGGCACTCCTCATTTAGTACTTAGTGCAACCACCTCTGGCAAGGATAACAGCATGGAGTCTTTTCCTGTAATGTTTGACAAGGTTAAGGAACACATTTGGAGGGATTTTGGACCATTCCTCTGTGCAGATCCTTTCAAGATCCTTTGCGCTTATCAACTGCCCTCTTCCACTCAGCCCACAGGTTTTCGTTTGGATTGAGGTCCAGCGACTGAGATGGCCATGGCAGAACATTGATTTTGTTGTCACAGAACCATTTCTGTATGGATCTTGAGGTATGTTTCTGGTCATTGTCTATGGCAAGTCCCAGCCTTCTGGCAGAGGCAACCAGATTGTCAGTCAAAATTGCCTGATACTTGGTATAATTCATTATGCCATCAATCTTAACCAGTGCCCCTGGACCTCTGGAATTAAAACAGACCCAAAATATCACTGACCCCCCTCCATATTTCACTGTGGGTATGAGGTCACTCTCCTTGTATGCATCTCTGTTTCGACGCCAAACATGCCGATGCTGTATCTGACCAAAACATTCAATTTTGGTCTCATCTGACCAGAGCACCTTCTTCCAGTCATAATTTAAATGACGGTTGGCAAACTCCAAGCGCTTGCATCTGTGTCTTGAGGTCAGAAAGGGCTTTCTTCTGGCAACCCTTCCAAAGAGCCTGTGGATGTGGAGGTGGCGTCTGATGGTGCTTTTTGAAACCTGGTGACCCCAAGACACCACCAAGGCCTGCAATTCTTTCACAGCATTTCTTGGGGATTTTGTTGCTTCTCTCACTATCCTCCTCACTATCCTGGGGGGCAAAATGCATTTGTTTCCTCTATCCGTGAGGTTTTCAAGGATCATCTTGTAGCCATTACCAGATTTATGAAGGTCTATGACCATCTGTCTCTTTTGAGACAGATCACCGACCATTTTGAATCCCACCGTACCTTCTCCACTATGCAATCTTGTTTCCGAGCTGGTCATGGGTGCACCTACAGCCACGCTCAAAGTCCTAAATGATATCATAACCGCCATCGATAAGAGACAATACTTTGCAGCCGTCTTCATTGACCTGGCCAAGGCCTTCAACTCTTACAATCAATGCATTCTTATCGGCAGACTCAACAGGCTTGGTTTCTCAAATGACTGCCTCGCCTGCCTCACCAACTACTTCTCAGACAGAGTTCAGCGTGTCAAATCGGAGGGCCTGTTGTCCGGACCACTGGCAGTCTCTATGGGGGTGCCACAGGGTTCAATTCTCGGGCCAACTCTTTTCTCTGTATACATCAATGACATCGCTCTGGAACGAATTGCAAAAATCACTGAAACTGGCGTCTTATATCTCCCTCACAACTAGTAATTTAACAATTTTATTCGTATTTATGGATAACAAGTTTGTTATTAAGGCACATGGAAGTTCACATTTTCCAGATATATTTTCTTCCAAAAAACGCATTTTGATAAAAATGAAGTTTATGTTCAAATGCTCGTCCTGTGAAGTAGTGATGTGCTGCACATGCCTAGTCACTTATGTTGGACCCTGATATGGCTATACATAAGGACATTGTTTCTTCTGAAATAGACTACATTTTCTTCATATGATATTTCTTTAGACGAGTCTAAAATAAATAATGGATTTATTGTGATGGTTTAGACTATATTAAATTGATTTATTACTTTATTTATTACTTTAAAGGTCTGCATCAGTGGCTTGTAAGCTATGAGTGGAAGCCAGGAGATGCTAAATGTATTTATGTTAATTAACAGTCAATTACCATGAGACCAGCAGTGATTTGCTTGACAATCACTGGCTCACAAAATGTCATGACTGCCACAGCCCTAGTACCCGGATCTGCCCCAAAATCAGAAATATCTTCCTTCATTAGTAAATCCATTAGATCCTCTCTGTCTGTCACACGCTCCCTGCGCACTGCTCGCTCTGCATGCATTCTGCTCATGGCGGCTCTGGGTCTTTTGGTATCCATAGCATCAGCTCCATTTGAGCTGATTAATGACGAGACATGAGAGAGCAGTTAGCTGTTAGCTCCTTTTCATCACTCTAAACTCAGATTTTCTGTAAAGTAATCTCTCTCCCCGCCCTAACCCGATGTATAATGTCGGTCTCTGGTCAGGTAGCAGAGCTCTACCTCAAAGGATAAGATTGAGCGCATTCCATTTTCCAAGGAGAGGGAAATACCAATGTCCAAAAGAGATTTAAAGTTTCAGCAACAGCAGTAGAGAAATAGAATTTAAAAAAACCTTAGCTGGAAACTCTCTCATGACCTGATGAAGATCCAACTCTGATCTAAATTTAGCATTTTTGTGCATCTGATTAAATCACCAGTTACGGACATTTTTCTTTCTTTAACCCTGTCAAACTACCAAACCAGATATAATGGCTCTGCCCATATTAGCCTGGGATTGTTAATGGACCTGGTTCCTTTGGCCACTTTGACCTTGGCCCAGTCCCCTGGCCTAGATACGCATGTGATTTTGGGCTTACTGTTCACAGCATCAGTCCCTCTCTAGAGCATATCTGGAACAAGGCAGGGCAGGGCAGGGCAGGACCACATCTGGAGCTGAGCAGGCTTGTTACTGTAGGACTCCAATGTGGATTGGTTTACTTTAGCACACTGCAATGATTTATTAGACCAGGAAACTCGAAAGTCGGTGAGCGGGACGCAAGCAGATATACACTTGACACTTAGGCATGCCCATGTTCGCACACTTACCAATTAATGCATTCATCTATTCATGCCAATGACACTCCAGATGCGGTTATGAACACAGACACAAACAGTACCAGTCAAAAGTTTGGACACACCTGCTCATTCAAGGATTTTGCTTTATTGGTACTATTTTCTACATTGTAGAATAATAGTGAAGAGATCAAAACTATTAAATAATACATATGGAATCATGTAGGAATCAAAAAAGTGTTAAACAAATCAAAATATATTTTATATTTGAGATTATTCAAAGTAGCCACTCTTTGCCTTGATGACAGCTTTGCACACTCTTGGCATTCTCTCAACCAGCTTCACCTGGAATGCTTTTCCAACTCTCTTGAAGGAGTTCCCACATATGCTTAGCATTTGTTGGCTGCTTTTCCTCCACTCTGTGGTCCAACTCATCACAAACCATCTCAATTGGGTTGAGGTTGGGTGATTGTGGAGGCCAGGTCATCTGATGGAGCACTCCATCAGTCTCCTTCTTGGTAAAATAGCCATTACAGAACCTGGAGGTTTGGTGGGTCATTGTTTTGTTGAGAAATAAATGATAGTCCCCCTAAGCGCAGACCAGATGGGATGGCATATCGCTGCAGAATTCTGTTGTAGCCATGCTGGTTAATTGTGCCTTGAATTTTAAATAGATCACAGACAGTGTCACCAGCAAAGCACCATCACACCTCCTCCTCCATGCTTCATGGTGGGAACCACACATGCAGAGATAATCCGTTCACCTACTCTGCATCTCAGAAAGACACGGCGGTTGGAACCAAAAATCTCAAATTTGGACTCATCAGACCAAAGGACAGGTTTCTACTGTTCTAATGTCCATTGCTCGTGTTTCTTGGCCCAAGTCTCTTCTTCTTATTGGTATCCTTTAGTAGTGGTTTCTTTGCAGCAATCCAACCATGAAGGCCTGATTCACGCAGTCTCCTCTGAACAGTTGATGTTGAGATGTGTCTGTTCACTCTGTGAAGCATTTATTTGGGCTGCAATTTCTGAGGTTCTGGTAACCAATGAATTTATCCTCTTCAGCAGACTATTCTACTGTGTAGAAAATAGTAAAATTAAGAAAAACCCTTGAATGAGTAGGTATGTGCAAACTTTTGACTCGTACGGTACGTACACACACACCCAAATACACGTAAGCAAACTTGCAGGCATCCACGCATGTACAGCAGAATGATTGTTTTTGTGATCTTGCCATAAAATATCACTTGATACAGAATGCCCACTGGGCACAGTCAATTCAACGTCTATTCAATTTCATTGAAATGACGCGGAAACAATGTTGATTCAACCCGTGTGAACCATTGGGTGGCCTCTCCTAAATGCACACCTGTTGCCCTAACTCAATTATAATATTCGGTTACTCCGTTTTACTCAGTGAAACGACTCAATGATCATGGGTAGAGGACTGTCTCTGAGACTAGGTTTAACATGTCTAGAACTCTTCATGCGATTAGGCTACCTACACTAATAGACACAGATTCAGATGACTGTTGTGAGTGAGATAAGAGATCAAAGTGGGCCTGTGTCTGGTGACTGGTACGTAGTAGCTCTTCAGAGTCTGTATATACAGCCCACATTTGTAGTAATTTAATTGGGAGGTTGTCTGTAAGAGGTCAGGACCACCAAGTGCTTCTCTTTCCAATGATCTCATCTACATTCCTCCACTTTGAGCTCCCTTGGCTTTGTCTGTCACATAACTATCAAATATACTTTATTACCACCAGTAATCGATTTAAGTTTGAAATAACATTGACCATACAAAAAAAAAAAACATAGCACGTAGGACTGTATTCATTCAAACTGTTATCTTGATGTTTGCCACAAGTGTCCATCCTTTAGTTTTAGAAGACACAAGTTAAGATATCCATTGCGTTCTTTTTATTTTCAGATGCAGATCCTGGACAAGTTCCCAGTGGAGGGAGGGCAGAAGGACCCCAAAAAGAGAATAATTCCCTTCTTACCAGGTGAGCATGTTGACAAAAACTGGTTTAATCAATGTTGTTTCCACATCATTTCAACCCAAAAAATGTATGTGATGACATTTAATCAATGTGAAAAACGGATTTGATTTGCAAAAAGTCATCAACGTAGTGGTCTTTTTTTCTTTCAACTTTTAACCTAAATCCAATGATGTGGTGTTTTTGTTGTTGATTTCACATTCAATCCACGTTAGTAGGAAACTGAAACAAATGTAAATCAAAACTAGATGTTGAACAGCAGCATTTTAGAGGTGGTGGTTTGACACCACATTGAAACAAAATGCAATGAAATGCAAGAACACACAGAAAGGACCTGCTTCTCTATCATTTGGTCTGTTCTAACATAGCACATTTCTAGTTTTAGTCCACTGTTCCAACTGGCTGAATAAGGCTGTGGTGTGCTTGTAGCATGGCAGTAGGAGGCTAATTTGATAACCTCAGCATGCCCCAGAGTAGTGAAGAGTGCCATTGTCAGAGAGCTGCACAGCACTCAAACGTCTGGATAGTATTGTTTACACCACCCTGTAAAACCTACCCAGGGAGTGGGCTCTATGCACTTCCTCACTCTAAAATAAACGGTCGTCTTACTGTTATCATGACAGACAGAGAGACAGAAAGACAGACACACTCACACATATTTTACATTTGTCTTTTTCATGAAATCTTGTCTCGAGTAGCACATACTATTTAGAATAGGCCTACTACATAATATGTCAGACCGTTTCTTAAAAAGTCCACTGCCGAATGCCTGGGTCTGGGCTAGTGTTATGCCACCTGGTGGTACATTTAGAAACAGCACATTCAATGACAACTCAAAGTTCTATATCTCTTTTACAGGTAAACTCTTATTTCGGCGAAGTCAAGTCAGAGACGTGGCTGTGAAAAGGTTGAAGCATCTTAATGACTACTGCAGAGTAAGAAACAAGTATCTTGTTTTTCTCTTTGCTGTAAATGATGTACTGCTTGCTGCTTTAAAGGCCAACTGCTCTTTAACTCTTCCCACCTGTGAACACACATACGAGACACCCATGTCAAACCACACCCTGAAACCAACCCACGTTTGAATTCAGTCATGGCCGCTAGCATTTCTCAATGAACCAAATCTTGAATTGAGGCCTAATCAGGAAGTGCAGTCACCCTTCAATGAATGGCAAGAAGTCTTTTTATTATTTATAGCCTACTAAGTAGCCACATCTCACACAGTCCAGTCATTTCTTTAATAAATTGTTTAGTTTGAATGTCTTTTGAGCATGTTTTCTCCACCAGCAGTATTCACTGGAAAGTCTAGCTCTATCTGCTCTTACAGTATGTCATTTCCTTATACAGTGGGTTTATATAGAAAACCGGAGAAATAGACGTAAGAGATCATCTATAGGTGCACACAGTTCAAACACAGGATGCGTAGAACGGGATGATTCAGCATGTGAGATGGTCACCTGACCTCATTTGTTTCAGGCTTTCTGGGATCTGGGACACTTGTTTAAAGTTCTAACATGTAATTATCAGACTTACACCAAATATAAAGACTGTATGTCCCTAATTCAGTATCATATGCATCATATTCATTGTGTATGCAAATGGTTTATTTCGAAAGTACTTTTCAAAGCAGACACAGTTGTAGTCCTGTCAGAAAGGGTTCTGGTACTATCATCCTCCATCTGTTTTCCTCTGTCTTATCCCTGCTCCAGGCTCTGATCCCTTTTCCTTCCCCTTCTCGTCTTCCATACCTCCCCTTCATCCTCTGAGCCGCTGAGTAACAGGGCCTTACTGTAAACCAGGGTTCCCCAACTGGTGGTTCGCGGGCCGAATTTGGCCCGTGGATGATTTTTATTTTCCTCCAGGTTTTGTTAGCAAAATAAATAACTAAATATGTATGTTTTTTAAGAAATATATTTGTTGGACATAAAAGACTAAACCACCAGAAAAAGTATTCCCATGCATCATAGAGAGATATACACGCATGTGATCATATTCAAATTTAAGCAAGGTTTGAAATTATTATATTTTAGTCAAATATTATATCTGTTTGGGCTTCTTGCGGTGAATTTGCAGTCTACAAATAATTTGTAATTATGTTTCGGTCCCCTGACCATCCTCTCAAGAAATAATGGTCCCTTGGTTGATGTTCCTAGTTGATGATCTGGTGATCTCACACACACACACTTTCCTTTTGTGATATAGTGGAAGGATTCCACATATGGAGTCAGTCAGTTGATTAAATTCAGGGTACATGTGACCACATTAGCTGATAGTTATCTTGATGATGTGTTATGAAGTCTTGTCATTGTGAATAATCATTATACTATTTCACAATTATAATATTTTCCATCACTCTCCTTCTCACACTCCTTCCCTCTCTCCTTCTAGGCTGTGATGAGGCTCCCTAACCAGATCTCCCAGAGTGAGGAGGTGCTGAGTTTCTTTGAAACCAAGGCTGAGGACATCAACCCTCCTAAAGAGTGAGTATCATTTACCTGGCGATCTTTCCCTACAGTAGTCACTGAATAATAACACATGGCTATCTCACATATTGTCAGGTTTTAAAGGGCATCTATTTCTCAATTTCTTGCTTTTTACCAGGTTCTTCATGTTGTACTTTTCAGTTGTACTTTAAGGTATCAAACACTGCCCCCAAGTACAACAATAAACATGTTTAATTTAGGTTAATATGATAATACAAAGCATATGTTTTATTTGCTCATATGTGTGTGTGTGCATGTGTCAGAGCACTGGCAGCTGGTGCAGACGTCTCTCACACACACTGACATGTATTGATCTTCAAGTGACCTCATGTCACATAGATGATGGATGGTCAACCAGGCTCTGGGCTTTTATTAATGATGATACATGGGAGGTGACATCTGATCCCAGCGCAGTGCTTATTGTTCAATGGTATTATGGTGGTTAAGTTCAGGTCAGACATGGCATTACTATAATTCATTTATCATCCTCAGATTTATACCAATAGGGTTTGGTATTTGATGTCAAGGGACATTTGATAAGTGGAAACTTACATCTGCATTTAGTAATTTCTTTCTCTGTAGATTTGGCCATGTGTTGTAGGTTATTGTCCTGCTGAAATGTGAATTCCTCTCCCAGTGTCAAGTGTAAAGCATACTGAAGGCGGTTTTTGTCCAGGATTTTGCCTGTGCTTAGCTCCATCCCATTCCTTTTTATCATTAAAACATCCTACTCTTTGCCTATGTCAAGCATACCATGATGCAGCCACCACCATGCTTGAAAATAAGCAGACAACCACTAGGCACAGATGTCAATTCAATGTTTATTCCACATTGGTTCAACATCATTTCATTGATTCAACCAGTGTGTGCCCAGTGGGCAGTTAAACATTGATGTGTTGTGTTGGATTTTCCCCAAAAGTATATTCCTTTGGTGTGCTTTTAAGCAGTATTACGTTAGTGCCTTGTTGCATACAGGATTCATGTTTTGGAATATTTGATTCTGTATATTTGTATTCTTCTTTTCATTATGTCATTTAGCTAGGTCATTATTCTGGAGTCACTTCAATGTTGATCCATCCTCAGTTTTATCCCTTTACAGCCATTCAATTCTGATGCTGTTTTAAAATCACCTTCCTTCCTGTCCTACAGCTCAGTTCAGAAGGACGACTGTATCTTTGTTGTGTCTGGGTGTTTTACGATAACATCCACAGCATGATTATTAACTTGACCATGCTTAAAGAAATATTAAATGTCTGATTTGCGAGAGGTACCAGGATTCTTGACTGAATGTAGTTGCTGAATTGTCCAATATAATTGTCCCAATAGAATTTCCATTTGAATCCTTTAGCCACAATGGAGAGTGGTGAAATGTTCGTCTTGAAGCATATAAATCCAATGTCCAGTGTTTGATTCAATTAGAAAAATAGTAGTTCTTCTGTATACAAAAATGAATTTTGATCATTAAACTAAAGAAACAAACAGCATGGTTAACATGGTCAAAAGACTTAATTGGAATTGAAAAACTGGATTGTTTGGAAAGATGCATAACCAAGGAACAAAGGACTCACTCGGCCTCAAGACTACAGCCTAGAAAAGACACACTTTGGTATGTAAAAGTAGTCTAACAAGTGCACACGCTTTTTGATGGATTAATGGTTACATTTAAGTGTATGTCTACATTCATCATGCATACAAAGTAATGGAAGGTTTTCTATTGGAGTGACTTATTTGGACAATGGATTGAATGCATAGAATCCGATTTCCAATCTCCGCTGCCTAATTCTTTGAATTGTGCGTATGAATTATATAGTGGCACTGTTAAAAGGAGAGCAGCGCACCAGAGCGCTTATTGATCCATGTTCATGGTTGCATATTGAAATATAGGTATTATTCTGATAGCCTATTGAGGGAAGATGGTGGAAGAGAATTATACCTGTGCACATGGTGCTAGTGGAGGTGCCTTTATCAGAAAAGGACATGGAAGGAGAAAGTTTCCCAAATGCGCAAATCCAGAAGGGGCAAAACTGACTATCCTACCGATCCTTGACTTTGGCAATGTCATTTACAAAATAGCCTTCAACACTACTCAGCAAACTGGATGCAGTCTATCACAGTGCCATCCGTTTTGTCACCAAAGCCCCATATACTACCCACCACTGTGACCTGTATGCTCTCGTTGGCTGGACCTCTCTTCATATTCGTCGCCAAACCCACTGGCTCCAGTTCATCTATAAGTCTTTGCTAGGTAAAGCCCCGCCTTATCTCAGCTCACTGGTCACCATAGCAGCACCCACCCATAGTACACGCTCTAGCAGGTATATTTCACTGGTCACCCCCAAAGCCAATTCCTCCTTTGGCTGCCAATGACCTTTTCTTCCAGTTCTCTTCTGCCAATGACTGGAACAAATTGCAAAAATCACTGAAGCTGGAGACTCATATCTCCCTCACTAACTTTAAGCATCAGCTGTCAGAGCAGCTCACAGATCACTGCACCTGTACATAACCCATCTGTAAATAACCCTTCCAACTACCTCATCCCCATATTTTTATTTGTATTTTTTATTTTTTAAATACTCCTTTGCACCCCAGTATCTCTACTTGCACATTCATTTTCTGCACATCTACCACTCCAGTGTTTAATTGTTAAATTGTAATTACTTCGCCACTACAGCCTATTTATTGCCTTACCTCCCTAATCTTACCTCATTTGCACACGCTGTATATATATATTTTTCCTATTGTTTTATTGACTATACGTTTGTTTATTCCATGTGTTGTTGTTTGTGTCGCACTGCTTTGCTTTATCTTGGCCAGGTCGCAGTTGTAAATGAGAACTTGTTCTCAACTGGCCTACCTGGTTAAATAAAGGTGAAATAAAAAATATATACACATTTTTTTTAAAGACAGAATGAAGTTACTGCTATGTTAGTCAAACAGCAACATCATTCCTTTCTGCCATCCAGAGACGTAGAATGTATTTTAATCATACTTTGTAACGCAACAAAATGTGAACAAATCCAAAGGGTGCCCACTGTATTTGTTGTAGTCATATGCTAATTTCTAAGACTGAAAGCATCTGGACTGTTGCAATTGCCTTCCCTCCACTGCCCTCTTTTGGTTTAGTAACCTTAATGCACCACTCAAGCAGTATACAGTAACCAGAAATACAGGTGCTTTACTACCACAAGAGGGAGCCACCTAATATGTTTCTGAACAAGGGTTTTACAGAAACAGTACATCGAGTGACGCACAGAACATACAATAAGTTAGATGTTTGAGTAAATGTAGGCCAAAAAGCAGATATGCTGACTTCTGACATTGAGCTAACAAACTCATCTAACCATAGTACTATACTGAAGAAAAGTATAAACGCAACATGTAAAGTGTTCGTCCCATGTTTCATGAGCTGAAATAAAAGCTCTTCCATACACACAAAAAGCTTATTTCTCTCATATTTTGCGCACAAATTTGTTTACATCCTTCGCCAAGATAATCCATCCACCTGACAGGTGTGGCATATCAAGATGCCGATTAAACAGCATGATCATTACACAGGTGCACCTTGTGCTGGGGACAATAAAGGGCCACTAAAATGTGTGGTTTTGTCACACAACACAATGCCACAGATGTCTCAAGTTGAGGGAGTGTGCCACTGGCATGCTGACTATAGGAATATCCACCATTTCTCTACCATAAGCCGCCTCAAATGTTGTTTTAGCGAATTTGGCAGTACATCCAACCAGCCTGACAATCGCAGACCACGTGTAACCACGCCAGCACAGGACCTTCACATCTGGCTTCTTCACCTGCGGGATCATCTGAGACCAGCCACCCGGACAGCTGATGAAACTGAGGAGTATTTCTGTCTGTAATAAAGCCCTTTTGTGGGGACAAACTCATTCTGATTGGCTGGGCCTGGCTCCCCAGTGAGTAGGCCTGTCTCCCAAGTGGGTGGTTCTATGCCCTCCCAGGCCCACCATGGCTGCGCCCCTGCCCAGTCATGGGAAATTGATAGACTAGGGCCTAATGAATTTATTCCATTTACATTACATTTACATTTAAGTCATTTGAATTGGTGCATTCACCTTATGACATCCAGTGGAACAACCACTTTACAATAGTGCATCTAAATATTTTAAGGGGGGGGGTGAGAAGGATTACTTTATCCTATCCTAGGTATTCCTTAAAGAGGTGGGGTTTCAGGTGTCTTCCGGAAGGTGGTGATTGACTCCGCTGTCCTGGCGTCGTGGAGGGAGTTTGTTCCACCATTGGGGAGCCAGAGCAGCGAACAGTTTTGACTGAGCTGAGGAGAGAACTGTACTTCCTCAGTGGTAGGGAGGCGAGAGCAGGCCAGAGGTGGATGAACGCAGTGCCCTTATAGGGCCTGATGAGTGCCCTTATTTGGGTTTTGTGGTTCTATGCCCTCCCAGGCCCACTGTAAATTGGCTGGGCCTGGCCCAGTCTGGTTATGGGAAATTCTATTTCACTAAAACAGTTGAAATTGCGCCCCTCATGTTGAATTTTTGTTTTATTCCAATTGACTGATTTCAGCCCTGTTCTGTGAGCTCGCATTGGTGATAGCAAGCCACGGAGCGGGAGGGAGGACCGAGCCGGCCTGGAAGATAGGGGACATAGAGAGTCAAAGGATGCAGAAAGGGAGGGAGAGGAGGGTTGAGGAGGCAGAATCAGGAGATAGGTTGGAGAAGGTTTGAGCAGAGGGAAGAGATGATAGGATGGAAGAGGAGAGTAGGATTGGGACTGATTTCAGTAGTGTATTTACCTTCACTGACATGTTGAGTGTTTATGTTCAGTGTAACTCCATTCAGTAACTCCATTGTCTAGGGCAGGGTTCCCCAATAGGTGACCCGCGGGTGATTTATTTGACCCCCACAAGATTTCTGAGCAAAAATAAATAAATAAAATTAATTGTTGGACATAAAATATTGTAAAATCACCAGGAAATCAGCTCAAATTGATTTCAATGTAGGAAATCTGTTCCCAAATATTCCCACGGATAATTAAATATGCTTTTCTGATCGTACCCTAATGTAATCAAAGTTTAAAATGATTCCGTTTATGTCAAATACTATATATTTTTGCGATTCTTGCGGTCAATTTGAGGAGTACAAATGATATATAACTACCTTCCGACCATTCGCTCAAGGAAAAATAGGCCCACAGCTGAATGTAACTGGGGACCCCTTGTCTAGGGGCTTTTGCCTAATTGGAAATGAAGGTGTCATTGACTCTATACCTCATTGACTCTGTAATGTATGCTTGTCTTCACTTATCATCCCCCCTCCCTCAACCGCACACACTGCATGATTCTGTGGGTAGGTCAACTCTCCATTGATTATAATGACTTCTTGTCCAATTACTTTTGACCTCGAACCAGGGGTTACTCATGCAGGGGGCAGACTATGGTTACGGACAGCAGTATTTGTTTACCATATACCTCGAGTGGACTCAGTCTCTGGGCTGAAACCCAACTGGCTGAAAACTGTGTGCAAAAGACTAATATCTCACACATTCCATGTCTAATGGGCCCACCAACAAAGACTGAGCTGCAGTCAGATACAAACAGCTGGTTATTCTCAGCTCAGGATGGGCCCATACTGATTCAGATTTAATTATACGTTTAAAACCCCCACCCATACAGTGAATGTTTGTGTGTGTGAGGGTGTGCATGAGGGAGAGCGTGGTGAGAGACGATTGTTTCGAGTTTGTATATGTGTGTGTGTGTGTGTGTGTGTGTGTGTGTGTGTGTGTGTGTGTGTGTGTGTGTGTGTGTGTGTGTGTGTGTGTGTGTGTGTGTGTGTGTGTGTGTGTGTGTGTGTGTGTGTGTGTGTGTGTGTGTGTGTGTGTGTGTGTGTGTGTGTGTGTGTGTGTGTACTGTATGTCTATGCCCTTTCCAGTCAGCAAAAGGTTCACTTCACTGCAGAAAGCACTAGCACACTGTCTTAACATGTTAATAGTGTTTGGACATATTTCTCCCCTCAACTTCCCCACATCTATTCGATTTTACTGTTGGTAGGAGTGTGTTGAGCCAGAGAGTGTGCGCACATTCCTCTCCTGGGAAGTGTATTATTCCAGCTCTGAGGTACGGGTTACTTGCAAGCCTGGCCGATCCAGCATCCCCCGGTCCCCCCACCCCAACTTTCTACCCCCAAAGCTCCCCAGCCCCTCTACCCCACCCTCAGACCTCCATAGTAATGCGTTTCATATGCCACTACGGCCCAGAACCATAAACAGCTAGCTCCAGAGGCCAGCAGCCCAACCGTCCAACAGAACTGCTCTATTCTCCTGAGTGGCCCTCAGGAAAGAATTGGCTGAAGTGGTGTAGTGATTCTTGATGTGTACAGTATGTTAGGGAGAGGGGTTGCGTTTAAGATAGGTGTACAACTGGAACTTATACTGTAGCTGCATACTGTAACCTTAACTACATCAACTACCTCAACACACAAATTATGAATCAACTATAAATTAGCTACTTATTAGTACTTGGCTTGTTCCATATCAGTAAAATGTGTCCTCTTTAGGTCACTAAGTCAGGATAAACTTTAATAAAGTGGTTCCAAAAAGCTATTGTTCATTTGTGATACAGTACAAGTTGTCTTGCTTAGAATGTTTGTGGGTCGTTGTTTTTTTGCAACACAAACATACTATGTCAGCTGGGAATCAAAACGAGCTGGATATACGATTATTTCATCTCTCACCCTTGATAATCTAAAGTTATAAAATGTTTACAGTAGGAGTGTTATAGTTGTTATTCAGTAGTGTACAGGCATCTCATCTGGATCTAATGTTTAGAATATGCATGCATGTATGTAGATTGCATGTAACAGTTAGTGGCAATTTGTATCTTTTTGGGCAACCTGACCAAATTCACATAGAAATGTGAGTTATAGATTTAGGTAGCTCTGTTGTTCTATGTCTGCTATTTCTATGATTCCTGTTCTTAAGTTTTGTTTTTGTGTCTTTTACTTTCGGTTTTGTACACCAGCTTCAAAACTGCTGAAACAACACATTTTTGGGTTATGGAAAATACACTATATTTCACAGAGGTTTTGATGGTACAATGATTATCTACACTATAATAGCTTATTTTGTAACAGACTGAAATTAGGCAAACTATTCGAGTTTTAGCAACCAGGAAATGGCCGAGCAATTTCTGCATAGTGCAACTTTAAATGGAAGTGTCTTTTCAACTGATTGTGTTGTTATTTAAAAAATTACGTAAGATTTAATGAGTGCCAAGGTAACTATTTACATGTCTCTTAAGGCACCATATAAAATATGACTCTGCCTAGTTGTGTGTTTCAGAAAATTACTCTGAATATTCAGGATTCCTGAGTGGCGCAGCGGTCTAATGCTAGAGGTGTCACTACAGACCCTGGTTCGATTCCAGGCTGTATCACAACCAGCTGTGTTTGGGAGTCTCAGGGAGATGCACAATTGGTCCAGTGTTGTTAGGGTTTGGACGGGGTATGCTGTCATTGTAAATAAGAATTTATTATTAATTGACTTGCCTAGTTAAATGATAAATACAAAATATTCCGAGGTACCCCAGCAGGTACATTTGGTTGTGGGAATGTACGTTTTTGGTTTCCCATTGGTTCTGAGAACAAGGCCATAAGTTTCCTGACTGGTAAAACTGAAGTTTTTTTAAACGTTCTGAGAACGGTAGTGAACATTTTGCCTGTTCTGGGAACGTACATTTTTAGATTGCAGGCAGGTTCTGAGAATGTCTTACTACTTACTAGCTTAGTTTAACTGTTTTGAAATCCAAGCACAGATATGACACATGGAAATTCATTTGCTTAGGCATTAATCATGCAAACACATTTCTTTTTTCTTGTGGCACAGCGTCAGTTAAATTTGAGCCTATTATTTTCTGTTCTTTATCTATGAAATTAGTCCACTACCAGGATGGAGCTAGCATACCATGTTTTTTTTACTGTCCATTTTAGTCTATTCAAACACCCTATTTCAAAGGAAACGAGCACTCATTAAGATCAGGCTTGTCCATTTCATTGCAGTGTTCTCTCTCACTGACACACGCACAACGCACACACAATCACATACCCAACATTCACCAATAAACATACTCAAATCAAAAACCACTCACTTTCTCTCACTCTTTCTTACACATAATGTACACACAGCAATCTCCCTCTATCTATTTCCCTCATTCTCCCTCTCTCTCTCTCTGGCTTGCTCTGTGAGGGGTGCCTGTCTGTGTGTGTGCATTCTTAAATCAGGGTTAGGCTGGTAGCTGGTAGGGTACAGAGTCCTGTGTGGGACAGCATGCTCCCGCTTTGCCCTGGCTCCCTGTCACACACTTACCATGACTCTTTGGTGTTGCTTCTTTTTCAGGGACTATGGGGGATCCACCAAACACAAATCAGGTAAGACAAATCATCTCCCAGCTAGCACATAATGTTCTGAGAACCATCCCATCTAGCACATACTGTTCTGAGAACCATATGTTTCTTAGAGCTTGGTGAGAGCATGTTTGTGCTATGGCTATTTTGCATGCAACCTTCCCACAAAGTTCTTGTGAATGGTTCAGGACAGCCAGCACATAACGTTCTGAGAACCGTATGTTTCTTAGGTGGGAATTTCAGTACTTCAGTATAGCATTTTCTGCAGGTTTCCTCTTGGATTTAAAGTCATGTTCTCAGAACACGATGAAAAATTTCCTCAAAACCACAAGAAACCATTAGTAACGTTCAAAGATCATTCTAAGAATGTTATTTAAAAACAGATCAACAAAACTCTCTATATCCTCTATCTCAGGGGTTCCTAAACTTTTTTTGGCCCACAACCCCATTTTTGATATTGATATACAAATTAAGACTCCAACATGTAAAAACAATTATGGAATCAACGGCGGATGTTTTCTTTTTTAAAATTGGGGCTATGAATGTCTATTACAAATCATTCTGACAAGGACTTTGAAAGTATATCAATCTGAAGGAAGTATGGTTTGAAGTGAAATGCATCAAACTTATTGGTAAATTCAGAAAATCATCAGGCAATAATTTTGTATGATCTTCTGTGTAGAAAATAACTATTTCTTGTCCACACTGTTCTAATGAGTCCTGCGTGGCTTGTGGGAATTTTAGAGGAAAACATATTGTACGTGTTCCTAAGAATCTTATCTGTCATTGATGGAGTCGTAATATTTTGCAGCTCAAATGGTTCCAAGGATAGAGCCACATTTGAAGTAAGAAAACAGAAACCACTGTTTATTGTAACCAAATTTAGCAGCTACCGAAGGTTATTGAAGTAACCCCGGTTCTATGAACCAAGCACATTTTTTTCAAAGATTCTCTAACACCATTTTCAAATTATTCGTTTGAGAAACTCTGCTCCATCTTGTTAAGTGTGTTCTGGTATGTTGGCCACACCCACTAATTGGCCTCACCTGATCTTAATGAGTGCTTGTTCCTTTGAAAGGGGGTCTTTTTGAATATTCTAAAATTAAAAGCTTTGTAAAGAGCCTTGAAAAAGTGTTCATCTCCCTTGGACATACACAAAATAGTTTAAATTGGTGAAGTGAAATGGAAAAAATAAGTTGTTTCAAAAAATTCTTAAAAATAAAAAACAGAAAAGTGGTGCGTGAATATGTATTCACCCCCTTTCCTATGAAGCCCCTAAACAAGATCTGGTGCAACCAATTACCTTCAGAAGTCATATAATCTGTTAATTAAAGTCCACTTGTGTGCAATCTAAGTGTCACATGATCTGACACATGATCTCAGTATGTATACACCTGTTCTGAAAGGCCCCAGAGTCTGCAACATCACTAAACAAGGGGCAACACCAAGCAAGCGGCAGCATGAAGACCAAGGAGCTCTCTAAACAGGTCAGGTACAAAGTTGTGGAGAAGTACAGATCAGGGTTGGGTTATAAAAGAATATCCAAAACTTTGAACATCCCACGGAGCACCATTAAATCCATTATTAAAAAATTGAAAGAATATGGCACCACAACAAACCTGCCAAGAGAGGGCCGCCCACCAAAACCCACGGACCAGGCAAAGAGGGCATTAATTAGAGAGGCAACCAGGAGACCAAAGATAACCCTGAAGGAGCTGCAAAGCTCCACAGTGAAGATTGGACTATCTGTCCAGAGGACCACTTTAAACCGTACACTCCACAGAGTTGGGCTTTACGGAAGAGTGTACAGAAAAGCCATAGCTTAAATAAAAAAATAAGCACACACGTTTTGTGTTTGCCAAAAGGCACGTGGAAGACTCCCCAAACATATGGCAGAAGGTACTCTGGTCAGATGAGACAAAATTGAGCTTTTTGGCCATCAAGGAAATTATATTTCTGGCACAAACCCAACACCTCATTGGCAGGGACTGGGAAACTGGTCAGGATTAAAGGAATGATGGATGGCGCTAAATAAAGAGAAATTATTGAGAGGAAACCTGTTTCAGTCTTCAAGAGATTTAAGACTGGGACGGAGATTCACCTTCCAGCAGGACAATGACCCCCATACTGCTAAAACAACACTCAAATGGTTTAAGGGGAAACATTTAAATGTCTTGGAATATCCTAGTCAAAGCCCAGACCTCAATGCAATTGAGAATCTTGGTATAACTTAAAGATTACTGTTCACCAGCAGAACCCTTCCAACGTGGAGCTGGAGCAGTTTTGCCTTGAAGAATGCACAAAAATTCCAGTGGCTAGATGTGTAAAGCTTATAGAGACATACCCTAAGAAACTTGCAGCTGTAATTTCTGCAAAAGTTGGCTCTACAAATGATTGACTTTGGGGGTGATGAATAGTTATGCACCATTAAGTTCATTTTTTGTATTATTTTTTTGTTTGTTTCACAATAAAACACATTTTGCATCTTCAAAGTGGTAGGCATGTTGTATAAATCAAATGATACAAACCCCCCCAAAAATCTATTTCAATTCCAGGTTGTAAGGCAACAAATAGGAAAAATGCCAAGGGGGGTGAATACTTTCACAAGCCACTGTATGAGTTTAAAAACAACATGATATGCCAGCTCCACTCTGTGGCGCAGTGGACTACTTCCATGGATTGAGAACAGAAGATCATATGTTTGAATGTCACTGATGCTGTGCCACAATTAAAAAGACATCTGTTTACATGACTTATGCCTATCTGTGCTTGGAGTTAAAAACAGTTAACCTAGATTAGCAGAGTTATTTAAAGTGTTACTGAAACATGTTCTCAGTACATTATTTAATTACCTTCAAATAACCTAGCATTTATATTTTCAGAACATAAAACCTCCCAGGCAGGGCCAGACTAGCGCTTTTGGGGCCCGTGGCACTTGACTTAATTGTGGGAGGGGGGGATTCAGATGACTTACTGCATTTTAACACGTTTTGCCATGGTGAGAAAAAGTTGCAGTTTTGTAATGCTATTACACAACTTTTGTCATGAAGAAAGTTTTTGTTGTTGCAGTTTTAAAGGTAATTTCCTGGAATTCTACACATTTTACTGTCATCTGCTATCTCAGGGCCCCCTGACCAAATTAGGAAACTTGTGGCTTCGTTTACCAGAACCAATGGGACACCAAAAATGTACGTTCCCACAATTTCCAAGGAACCAAATGTGCTAGCTGGGCTAATTTCTCTCTATATTGAACAGCATTAAATATAGAGGTGCATATTTTCTGCTCCGGTCTGTTACATTGCAAGGTGTCCTGTTTGTAATATTTGTTTTCAGTGGTAGTATGTTCTATTTCGATTAAGTTATTACAGTATTGTATTACTTTGGTTAGTTATCAAGTTAGCTGCAACAGGTCTTGTAGCCTATGTGATGATGTATGTAAGTCCATTATTGAAATTAGACTGGTAGGTGCGTGTGTCTGTGTCTCGTATCCCTGTTGGCATGCATGTGTGTAGGCATATTCTGTATGTCTTTGAACCAAATAGGCAGACAGTAGTAAAGCATTTCTTGGGAGTCCATAGCCTTTCCACCGACAGCTGACCAAAGCTGTATAATGTCATAAGTGTATAACAAGACCAACTCAGCTCACGATAACATATCAAGTCTCTGCTTAAGACACACAGCCAAATCATACATGGCTCATTGTGATGAAAGGGTTAAGCAAACAGCATTGGGTGGAATGGAGCACCTGTTTGTACAGCTATGCTGTGTATTGGCTGTGCCTGGGTAGGGTGCTGGCTGTTGAGGCAGTGAGTGGGCTCAGTGCATGGGGATATGGGCGTGGGTGTGGTTATACAGAGGATCCAGAGGGGCTGGGGAAGCAGCTGTGCATCTGCGGTATGACCGTGTGTCTGTTAGCAGCTGTAGTATGACCGTGTGTGTGTGTGTGTGTGTGTGTGTGTGTGTGTGTGTGTGTGTGTGTGTGTGTGTGTGTGTGTGTGTGTGTGTGTGTGTGTGTGTGTGTGTGTGTGTGTGTGTGTGTGTGTGTGTGTGTGTGTGTGTGTGTGTGTGTGTGTGTGTGTGTGTGTGTGTGTGTGTGTGTACTTGAGTCTTCAGAATTCTAGACTCTTCTACCAGGTGACAAAATGGGAGGTTAAATGATTCAGTGATTCATGAAGCTGCCATGGATTTGACACAAACATTCTGTGAAAATGTACTTTACACATACATTAGACCTAGAGTATTATGCATAAAATAGTACAGCTGAATTTCTCATTACTGATAACCTAATTTTCTGATAGGAAAACACACTTGAAGTTGCCACGAAATGAAACGAGACTCTAACCCAATTTCATTCTATACTCTATGGTATTGTGCCTTTACGTATCAGTGAATTCCATTGACATGATGAAATGGAAAGCTTGCCTTATTTCAGGTGTGTGTCTCTGTCGTCACCTACATTCAGACCATGCTACGTATTGCAGTTCTTCCAGGAATCGGAGGCTGGAATTATAGGTTATTCACAGTTGTAAACGTTGCTGTTCCGATACATTTTAAATGGTTACAGTAGAAGAACAATGATGAATTAATGAATGGGTCCCATATTATTGTCCCTTGTAAACAACATTTTCCATCTTTTAGATTAAGATTGATAGCCTTGGAGGAAAAGTCTCATCTCTCAAGATGCTAATAGTTTGTCAACCAAGTCTAGTCAAAGCTTCTCCATCTTAGTCTTAATAGACAGCTCAGTGACCATATCTCCTTTTGAAATCTGCCTCCGGCACACCAAGACACAGGGTTAACTGCTGAGATATTGGTATTACTTTATTAAACCAGGACAGCGGAGCGAGTGTGCGAGTCTGTGGTGAATCTGTGCTGGAGCTGCAGTTTATATAATTACATGATGTTGGTCTCCCCTAAGAGTTTACTGAAACTGTGCCCCAACAGCAAAATGTTGTCCCAGGCCTTCAAACTGCTGCCGGTTAATGCATGGTTTAGCCAGACTGGCTACCAATGTTTACCTGGCATGCACATGCTGCAGAAATCACAGGTTATCTTATACTCTGACGTAGACAATCAGTCATTCATAGCATCGTCATTATTCTCTCGCTCTCTCCCTCCCTCTTTCTCTCTCTGTTTTTTTTCTCTCTCTCAGTGGCTTGTCATCCCCTCACCCACCCGCCAGATATCTTGAATGTCTTTCTTCAATATCAGTTTATCCAGGGTTCGATAGTTTCAAGTTATGTTATTTAATTATGAACTGGTGAATTTTCTCAGCAGCGGTAAACCACTGGGTACCTGATTATGACCCAAAAAATGTACTCTGTTGATTATGATGTTAAGATAAAGAATAGATGTCACTAAAAACCACTGTTTAGTTACGAATATATTACTTGCCCAATGATTTGCTCCTTCATGTGGTTTCAGTAAGGTTTTGGATTGTACCTCAGTAATTGTTCTCCAACTGTGACCTCCCCTACAATCAGATAAAATGCAAATGTATTTGTCACATGCGACGAATACAACAGGTGTCGACCTTGACGTGAAATGGTCACTTACAAACCCTTAACCAACAATGGTGCATTTTTTTTTTTAAGTATGAAAAATTTGCTCAACTAAAGAAAAAATAGTAACACAATAAAATAACAACAATGAGCCTATATACAAGGAGTACCGGTGCCGAGTCAATGTGCAAGGGTACAGGTAAGTCAAGAGCCCTATTTTGAGTCCACTTCATTCTTTAGATCTGTGGCTCTATATGGGTCAAAACAGGATATACCTTACAGGTTGTTCATGTATATCTGAACTGTTTACATTGTCTAGCTCTGTCTATTATTGTCCTCTACACTAACTCTATATAGAGCAGCATACAGTACAGTGGCTGACTAAGCACGTGAGGTTTGGTCAACACCTCATGGTCACAGCACAACTAGACTTGAAACTAGCAGGTATTGTAGTTCTATTGTTAGAATACAATGTTACTCAGAAGTAAGACCTGAATGTGTTCGCTAGCTCTATTGTGTCCCAACAGGAAAATTATTTGAAAGTGAACACACTGTTTGGAAACTGTTTTGAAATAACTATGATAAAGAACAGTTCAGGCTGAAACACTATTTACTAAAATAAAACTTACACTTGTCCAACTCAGCACAAGTTAATAAAGTTAGCTGTTTGTCTGTGAGCAGCTTTACTGTGTTACTTGGGATAACAGGACTGAGTGGAGAGAGATAGAGAGAGTATGAGAGGCAGAGCGGGAGTCAGAGAGAGTGAGTAAGGGAAAGAGAGTCGGAGTCAGAGAGAGAGAGACGGGAGAGAGAAGGAGAGTGAGGGAGCGAGACACAGAAAGAGAGAGAGTGGAAAAGAGTGTCGGAGCGCTTGGAGGCACTGTGCATGTGAAAAGCAGATGGAGAGGAGGTTTACGTGGCAAATGGAAACCATTTCAGTGTTTCGCATGGACCGGAGGAGTGTGTGCACAGCCGTGCTGGCTTTATTGAAGCTGTGGGGCTCAGGGGCATATAGAGAATGGAATTGTGTGTGTGTGTGGGATCGGGTCTGTGTGTGGAGGGTCAAGGGGCGCACAGGGGTAAATGGCTAGCTAGTTGTGAGATTTTAGTCTGAATGTAGATTCATGTGTGCTTCTCTCCCACTTAAACAACTGTGGACTGTTTCAACAGTCACACTACCCTTGCTTGATAAACAGCCATTGAATACTGAGCTCTTTGACTAATCCTGCTTCCCAGATACTGGGCTTTTATTCACATGTTTCAAAGGCAATAGCACCTGAAGGATTTAATTAACTCAGTCTTACTTGAGTGTAACTACAATCTTATAATAGCATTTTCTAGGGTTAGACAATGCGAGAGATACATTTGCACCATTCTTACATTTTTTTTATAAAGATATTGTATGGATATTTGGCTAACTAACTCTGAAATACATACAGCAGTAGCAGAACTGCATTATAAACTGACTAGTCTCTTCAACCACAAAGTCAGTGTGTGCACTGACAGATTCAGTTACTTTTTGCAGAAGTAGATGACTCCATCGGGAGTTCTACTCAGGGGTCAGCGTAAAGCCAAGCCTCCCAGTTTCTGACAGTGACAATTTGTCACATTGGCCTCCGACATGGAACCAACCCCTCCTAACCCCGCAGCAGGCAGCTAGCTGGAACACACAAAAAAAAGCAATGGAGTCTTCGTCTCATAATAACCAGTGTGTGCCAGAAAATATGAAAGGAAACCAACAGACACTAAATAAGGAAAAGGGACTGGCTGATGAGTTTCAATGCTAAACAGCTGTTGAGTGTCAACTCAGCTAACAATTCTAGGGAGAGAACATTTTTGCACTGTTACATGTAATGTTCCCCTAATGTTTGAGTGTCCAATTTTTTTGTTAGAATGTTCTCTTAACTATCTAAGTTAGAAAATACCTTCTGAGAACCTTTTTAGCAAGTTTTGGTGTTTCAATCAAATCAAATCAAATGTATTTATATAGCCCTTCGTACATCAGCTGATGTCTCAAAGTGCTGTACAGAAACCCAGCCTAAAACCCCAAACAGCAAGCAATGCAGGTGTAGAAGCACGGTGGCTAGGAAAAACTCCCTAGAAAGGCCAAAACCTAGGAACAAACCTAGAGAGGAACCAGGCTATGTGGGGTGGCCAGTCCTCTTCTGGCTGTGCCGGGTGGAGATTATAACAGAACATGGCCAAGATGTTCAAATGTTCATAAATGACCAGCATGGTCGTATAATAATAAGGCAGAACAGTTGAAACTGGAGCAGCAGCACGGTCAGGTGGACTGGGGACAGCAAGGAGTCATCATGTCAGGTAGTCCTGGGGCATGGTCCTAGGGCTCAGGTCCTCCGAGAGAGAGAAAGAAAGAGAAAAGGAGAGAATTAGAGAACGCACACTTAGATTCACACAGGACACCGAATAGGACAGAAGAAGTAATCCAGATATAACAAACTGACCCTAGCCCCCCGACACATAAACTACTGCAGCATAAATACTGGAGGCTGAGACAGGAGGGGTCAGGAGACACTGTGGCCCCATCCGAGGACACCCCCGGACAGGGCCAAACAGGAAGGATATAACCCCACCCACTTTGCAAAAGCACAGCCCCCACACCACTAGAGGGATAACTTCAACCACCAACTTACCATCCTGAGACAAGGCTGAGTATAGCCCACAAAGATCTCCGCCATGGCACAACCCAAGGGGGGGGCGCCAACCCAGACAGGATGACTACATCAGTGAATCAACCCACTCAGGTGACGCACCCCTACCAGGGTAAGCATGAGAGAGCCAGTAACTCAGCCCCTGTAATAGGGTTAGAGGCAGAGAATCCCAGTGGAAAGAGGGGAACCGGCCAGGCAGAGACAGCAAGGGCGGTTCGTTTCTCCAGAGCCGTTCCATTCACCTTCACACTCCTGGGCCAGACTACACTCAATCATATGACCCACTGAAGAGATGAGTCTTCAGTAAAGACTTAAAGGTTGAGACCGAGTTTGCGTCTCTGACATGGGTAGGCAGACCGTTCCATAAAAATGGAGCTCTATAGGAGAAAGCCCTGCCTCCAGCTGTTTGCTTAGAAATTCTAGGGACAATTAGGAGGCCTGCGTCTTGTGACCGTAGCGTACATGTAGGTATGTACGGCAGGACCAAATCAGAGAGATAGGTAGGAGCAAGCCCATGTAATGCTTTGTAGGTTAGCAGTAAAACCTTGAAATCAGCCCTTGCTTTGACAGGAAGCCAGTGTAGAGAGGCTAGCACTGGAGTAATATGATCCAATTTTTTGGTTCTAGTCAGGATTCTAGCAGCCGTATTTAGCACCAACTGAAGTTTATTTAGTGCTTTATCCGGGTAGCCGGAAAGTAGAGCATTGCAGTAGTCTAACCTAGAAGTGACAAAAGCATGGATTAATTTTTCTGCATCATTTTTGGACAGAAAGTTTCTTATTTTTGCAATGTTACGTAGATGGGAAAAAGCTGTCCTTGAAATGGTCTTGATATGTTCTTCAAAAGAGAGATCAGGGTCCAGAGTAACGCCGAGGTCCTTCACAGTTTTATTTGAGACGACTGTACAACCATTAAGATTAATTGTCAGATTCAACAGAAGATCTCTTTGTTTCTTGGGACCTAGAACAAGCATCTCTGTGTTGTCCGAGTTTAAAAGTAGAACGTTTGCAGCCATCCACTTCCTTATGTCTGAAACACATGCTTCTAGCAATGGCAATTTTGAGGCTTCACCATGTTTCATTGAAATGTACAGCTGTGTGTCATCCGCATAGCAGTGAAAGTTAACATTATGTAACATCCCCATTATGTAACATCCCCAAGAGGTAAAATATATATTGAAAACAATAGTGGTCCTAAAACGGAACCTTGAGGAACACCAACATTTACAGTTGATTTGTCAGAGGACAAACCATTCACAGAGACAAACTGATATCTTTCCGACAGATAAGATCTAAACCAGGCCAGAACTTGTCCTTGTAGACCAATGTGGTTTTCCAATCTCTCCAAAAGAATGTGGTGATCGATGGTATCAAAAGCAGCACTAAGGTCTAGGAGCATGAGGACAGATGCAGAGCCTCGGTCCGATGCCATAAAAATGTAATTTACCACCTTCACAAGTGCCGTCTCAGTGCTATGATGGGGTCTAAAACCAGACTGAAGCATTTCGTATACATTGTTTGTCTTCAGGAAGGCAGTAAGTTGCTGCGCAACAGCCTTTTCAAAATTTTTGAGAGGAATGGAAGATTCGATATAGGCAGATAGTTTTTTATATTTTCTGGGTCAAGGTTTAGCTTTTTCAAGAGGCTTTATTACTGCCACTTTTAGTGAGTTTGGTACACATCCGGTGGATAGAGAGCCGTTTATTATGTTCAACATAGGAGGGCCAAGCACAGGGGAAGCAGCTCTTTCAGTAGTTTAGTTGGAATAGGGTCCAGTATGCAGCTTGAAGGTTTAGAGGCCATGATTATTTTCATCATTGTGTCAAGAGATATAGTACTAAAACAAGCGTCAAGAGATATAGTACTAAAACAAGCGTCAAGCGTCTCTCTTGATCCTAGGTCCTGGGAGAGTTGTGCAGAGCTTTGAAGGAATACGCAGATTTAAAGAGGAGTCCGTAATTTGCTTTCTAATAATCATAATCTTTTCCTCAAAGAAGTTCATGAATGTATCACTGCTAAAGTGAAAGTCATCCTCTCTTGGGGACTGCTGTTTTTTAGTTAGCTTTGCGACAGTATCAAAAAGGAATTTTGGATTGTTCTTATTTTCCTCAATTAAGTTAGAAAAATAGGATGATCGAGCAGCAGTAAGGGCTCTTCGGTACTGCACGGTACTGTCTTTCCAAGCTAGTCGGAAGACTTCCAGTTTGGTGTGGCGCCATTTCCGTTCCAATTTTCTGGAAGCTTGCTTCAGAGCTCGGGTATTTTCTGTGTACCAGGGAGCTAGTTTCTTATGAGAAATGTTTTTAGTTTTTAGGGGTGCAACTGCATCTAGGGTATTGCGCAAGGTTAAATTGAGTTCCTCAGTTAGGTGGTTAACTGATTTTTGTCCTCTGGCGTCCTTGGGTAGACAGAGGGAATCTGGAAGGACATCAAGGAATCTTTGTGTTGTCTGTGAATTTATAGCACGACTTTTGATGTTCCTTGGTTGCGGTCTGAGCAGATTATTTTTTGCAATTGCAAACATAATATAATAGTGGTCAGATAGTCCAGGATTATGAGGAAAAACATTAAGATCCACAACATTTATTCCATGGGACAAAACTAGGTCCAGCGTATGACTGTGACAGTGAGTGGGTCCAGAGACATGTTGGACAAAACCCACTGAGTCGATGATGGCTCCGAAAGCCTTTTGGAGTGGTTCTGTGGACTTTTCCATGTGAATATTAAGTCACCAAAGATTAGAATATTATCTGCTATGACTACAAGGTCCGATAGGAATTCAGGGAACTCAGTGAGGAACGCTGTATATGGCCCAGGAGGCCTGTAAACAGTAGCTATAAAAAGTGATTGAGTAGGCTGCATAGATTTCATGACTAGAAGCTCAAAAGACGAAAACTTCATTTTTTTTTTGTAAATTGAAATTTGCTATCGTAAATGTTAGCAACACCCCCGCCTTTGCGGGATGCACGGGGGATATGGTCACTAGTGTAGCCAGGAGGTGAGGCCTCATTTAACACAGTAAATTCATCAGGCTTGAGCCATGTTTCAGTCAGGCCAATCACATAAAGATTATGATCAGTGATTAGTTCATTGACTATAATTGCCTTTGAAGTAAGGGATCTAACATTAAGTAGCCCTATTTTGAGATGTGAGGTATCATGATCTCTTTCAATAATGACAGGAATGTAGGTGGTCTTTATCCTCGTGAGATTGCTAAGGCGAATACCACCATGTTTAGTTTTGCCCAACCTAGGTCGAGGCACAGACACGGTCTCAATGGTGATAGCTGAGCTGACTACACTGACTGTGCTAGTGGCAGACGCCACTATGCTGGCAGGCTGGCTAACAGCCTGCTGCCTGGCCTGCACCCTATTTCATTGTGGAGCTAGAGGAGTTAGAGCCCTGTCTATGTTGGTAGATAAGATGAGAGCACCCCTCCAGCTAGGATGGAGTCCGTCACTCCTCAGCAGGTCAGGCTTGGTCCTGTTTGTGGGTGAGTCCCAGAAAGAGGGCCAATTATCTAAAAATTCTATCTTTTGGGAGGGGCAGAAAACAGTTTTCAACCAGCGATTGAGTTGTGAGACTCTGCTGTAGAGCTCATCACTCCCCCTAACTGGGAGGGGGCCAGAGACAATTACTCGATGCCGACACATCTTTCTAGCTGATTTACACGCAGAAGCTATGTTGGTGATCTCTGACTGTTTCATCCTAACATTGTTGGTGCCGACGTGGATAACAATATCTCTATACTCTCTACACTCGCCAGTTTTAGCTTTAGCCAGCACCATTTTCAGATTAGCCTTAACGTTGGTAGCCCTGCCCCCTGGTAAACAGTGTATGATCGCTGGATGATTCGTTTTAAGTCTAATACTGCGGGTAATGGAGTCGCCAATGACTAGAGTTTTCAATTTGTCAGAGCTAATGGTGGGAAGCTTCGGCATCTCAGACCCCGTAACGAGAGGAGTAGAGACAAGAGAAGACTCGGCCTCTGACTCCGACTCGCTGCTTAATGGGGAAAACCGGTTGAAAGTTTCTGTCGGCTGAATGAGCGACACTGGTTGAGCGTTCCTACAGCATTTCCTTCCAGAAACCGTGAGAAAGTTGTCCGGCTGCGGGGACTGTGCCAGGGGATTTATACTACTATCTGTACTTACTGGTTGCACAGACGCTGTTTCATCCTTTCCTACACTGAAATTTTGCCTAACGATTGCGTCTGAAGCTGGGCTTGTAGCACAGTTATCCTCGCCGTAAAGCGAGTACAGCGACTGCAACTAGAAGATTTCATGTTAATGTTACTACTTAGCTTCGGCTGTTGGAGGTCCTGACGAATCGTGTCCAGATAAAGCGTCCGTAAAGTGAAAAAGTTTAGGAAAAAAAAATATATATATATAAACGGTAATTAAAAAGTAAAAACCGTAAAGTTGTCAGGTAGCAAAATAGGTTGGCAACAAAACGCACAGCAACTCGAAAACAAGTCTGCAAGTTCTTTAAAGTTAATGTCAAGCAGAACATTCACTATATATACAAAATTATGTGGACACCTCTTCAAAGTATTGGATTCGGCCACACCGTTGCTGACGGGTGTATAAAATCAAGCTCACAGCCAAGCAATCTTCATAGACAAACATTGGCAGTAGAATGGCCTTACAGACTTTCAACATTTCAACATTTTTCAACATTTTCAACATTTTTTGACTTTCAACATGGCACCATCATAGGATCCAACAAGTCATTTCATAAAATATCTGCCCTGCTACAGCTGCCCCGGTCAACTGTAAGTGCTGTTATTGTGAAGTGGAAACGTCTAGGAGCAACAACAGCTCAGCCATGAAGTGGTAGGCCACACAAGCTCACAGAACGGGACCGCAGAGTGCAAAGCGCGCAGTGCATATAAATAATCTGTCCTCAGTTGCAAAACTCACTATAGAGTTCCAAACTGCCTCTGGAAGCAACCTCAGCACAAGAACTGTTCATCGGGAGCTTAATGATATGGGTTTCCATGGCCGAGCAGCCACACACAAGCTTAAGTTCAACAAGTGTCAGCTGGAGTGAGGTTAAGCTCACCGCTATTGGACTCTGGAGCAGCGGAAACGCGATGTAAAAATCTGGGTTTGGCGGATGCCAGGAGAACACTACCTGCCCCAATGCGTAGTGCCAACTGTAAAGTTTGGTGGAGGAGGATTAGTGGTCTGGGGCTGTTTTTCATGATTCAGGCTAGGCCCCTTTGTTCCAGCAAAGGGAATTCTTAACACTACAGCATACATTCTATACAGTTCTGTCATTCCAATTTTGTGTCAACAGTTTGGGGATTTTAAAAAAACATATTTTTTTTAACCTTTATTTAACTAGGCGGCCTACCAAAAGGTAAAACGCCTCCTGCGGAGACGGGGGATGGGATAATCACTGTTCAAACATGACTGCACGGCTAGGCACGACTCTAACACCATCATTAAGTTTGCCAATGACACAACAGTGGTAGGCCAGATCACCGACAACTACGAGACAACCTCTCCCTCAACGAGATCAAGACAAAGGAGATGATACAGGAAAAGGAGGATTGAGCACGCCCCCATTCTCATCGACAGGGCTGTAGTGGAGTAGGTTGAGAGCTTCAAGTTCCTTGACCGTCCACTTCACCAACAAACTAACATGGTCCAAACACACCAGGACAGTTGTGACGAGGGCACGACAAAGCCTATTCCTCCTCAGGAAACTAAAATGTTTTGGTATGGGTCCTGAGATCCTCAAAAGGTTCTACAGCTGCAACATCGAGAGCATCCTGACTGGTTGCATCACTGCCTGGTATGGCAATTGCTCGGCTTCCGACAGCAAGGCACTAGAGGGGGTAGTGCGTACGGCCCAGTACATTACTGGGGCTAAGCTGTCTGCCATCCAGGACCTCTACACCAGGCGGGGTCAGAGGAAGGCCCTAAAAATTGTCAAAGACCCCAACCACCCCAGTCATAGACTGTTCTCTCTACTACCGCATGGCAAGCGGTACCGGAGTGCCAAGTCTAGAACAAAAAGGCTTCTCAACAGTTTTTACCGCCAAGCCATAAGACTCCTGAACAGTTAATCAAATGGTTACCCAGACTATTTGTATTGTGTCCCGCCAACCGCTAACTCCTCTTTTACACTGCTGCTACTCTCTCTTTATGATATATGCATAGTCACTTTAACTATACATTCATGTACATACTACCTCAATTGGGCTGACCAACCAGTGCTCCCGCACATTGGCTAACCGGGCTATCTGCATTGTGTTCCGCCACCCACACGCCAACCCCGCTTTTACGCTACTGCTACTCTCGGTTAATCATATATGCATAGTCACTTTAACCATGTCTACATGTACATACTACCTCAATCAGCCTGACTAACCGGTGTCTGTATGTAGCCTCGCTACTTTTATAGCCGCGCTATTGTTATTTTTCACTGTCTTTTTACTGTTGTTTTATTTCTTTACTTACCTATTGTTCACCTAATACCTTTTTTGCACTATTGGTTAGAGCTTGTAAGTAAGCATTTCACTGTACAGTCTACACCTCTTGTATTCGGTGCACATGACGAATACACTTTGATTTGATTTGAAATTTGACTTGATTTGCTGGCAGATTAGCAGTCAAAATGCTTTATCTGGCAGGCTGATGAGATTCAATAGCAGCCTCAGAGGCTGATAAATCTGAGGCTGTCTGCAATGAGTAAGCAAACTGTTTCATATGTAATGCTCCTTAAAGACAGCGTTCAAGGCACGTTGGTGGAATCCCTCAATGGTGCTGCCCATGCTAAAACAAGCTTTTGGCCACTAGAGGCCTCTATCGTTCTCTATGGTTGTTACCCCACTTAACCTTTTCCTTGTGGAAATGCTTCCATTTATGTTTTGTTAATCGAGGAGAAAGATAACATTTTTGTAAAATGATATCTCTGCAAAGGCAGCATTGATCTCTTTGTCCAGAAACACTACATCAAACATGAACCAGGCCAACAGCACCAGTGATGAATGTCCTAACTACTGTCCCAATAAGGTACATCTCTAGGGCAGTGGTCACCAACTTTTTCTGAGTCAAGATCCATTTCACAGTCAAAAAGCAAGTCAAGATTTACCACTCATATTTTCTTTTGATCATGACTTACAAAATGTTAATTAACCTAATCATTTTTTTGTAAGAATGAGGTTTGTGCAGTAGGCCTAGTACATTATCACATCATATTGGCTATAATGCCTGGCCTGCCAATTATGTTCTTCTCAGACCATATTATATTTCAAAACTTGAGCTTTGATTACAATTTAGATCAGTTGGTATAGCACTTGCAAGACACAGGTGAGCATTGATTTTCAAATAATTAGCTTTTATTTTATTTTACTGGACTGATGGTAACTGCATCAGATGATCATGGTGCTTTCAAGACAACTAGGAATGTCAAATCATGATGTCAGTGATCTTCAGTTCAGAAAATCAAAGGTCTAGAAAGATGCCAGAGTTTCTGATTTGTAATTCTGAGTTGGATGACCGTTCAGGTTGTTCCTATGACCAGATATAAATATTCCTCGATTTTAAAAGAGACAAGACAATCTGCTAGTAATAATAAAAATGCTGGGCTATCTATACACTTGGCTACTCATTCATTGCAGCTGCAGCGCGAATGGAAGTAGGGAGATGCGTGTTTTATGTTTTGTAATAGTGTTGACTAAGAACAGGGTTGATAGTGCTGAATAAGCAATTAAACATGAACTTACTCATAAAAACAGCAGCTCTTTGCTGTATTCTTTGACAGTCTCTCTCTGGTCATGGTTTTAAAAGTTATTCAACCTTACGTAGGCTAGTATTAAACTTTGCTGTGGACGGGGTCATGGAAGCTTTGTATGCATGGTGATTTGAGCTTTCCGATTGGCCAGCGCAGTAGGCACACTCGATTTAGCCACAGATCTACTGGTCAGCCGGGTAAGCAGAGTTTGTCTTTTCAGACAATGGTTCAAAATGGGAATACTTTGCTTACCCGGTGCTCTGGGCTCCTGACTCAAGTGCACCTACTGCAACAGCACAACAGGAATTTAAAAAAAGGGGCGCAAGCCTTTTATCACATCCTTTATCGTTGGCTTTTCTACATAAATGTTTGGGGATTGACTAGGCATGCCATGAAGATTGACCATGGTCGACCAGTTCGTGACCACTGCTGTAGGGCATGTGCTTATTGGGCCATTATAATTAGACCCTGTCCAGAAGAAAACATAAAACCTCCTTCCTAGGCATTTGTGTAGATCTGAAACAACTTGATAGGTTTAAGCAATAGGGTGAATGTACTTGGAAGTAAATATCAGCTCTGTTAAAAATGCACTCAAGAAATATTTTATTGATCCATGAAAATATTATATTGATCATAGTGATTCTATGATCAATATAATTAATATCATAGAATTAATATCATTAAAATAGGTTAAATACCCCACCAACATTAGACAACTAAATACAATCATTAATGAGAATAGTCAGATTAATTGATACCTGTCACGGACATGGTGGCATAGCAGGAAGATTGGTGTTGCATGAACCACGATGTCGTTGTGAGTTCAAATCCCAGGTGAGGAAATGTTGCATAATAAATACTGAACATGCATAATGTAATCATGTAAACATAGTGTACAAAACATTATGAACATCTGCCATTTCCATGACATAGACTGACCAGGTTAAAGCTATGCTACTTTATTTATGTCACTTCAGTCAGTGTAGATCAGGGATCTCCAAACCTGTCCCTGGAGAGCTACTGTCCTGTAGGGTTTCCTCTCCTACCCTAATCTAGCACTCCTGATTCTAATAATTAGCTGGTTGATAAACTGAATCAGGTTAGTTAGAACCGGTTAGTTAGAGCTCTCCAGGAACAGGGTTGGAGGCGACAGGTTAAAGAAGGATTTTTTTTAGCCTTGAGACAATTAAGACATGGATTGTGTATGTGTGCCATTCAGAGAATGAATGGGCAAGACAAAATATGCAAATGTTTTTGAACGAGGTATGTTAGTAGGTGCCAGGTGCACCGGTTTGAGTGTGTCAAGAACTGCAATGCTGCTGTGTTTCTCACGCTCAACAGTGTCCTTTGTGTATCAAGAATGGTCCACCACCCAAAGGACATCCAGCCAACTTGACAACCGTGGGAAACATTGGAATCAACATGGGCCAGCATCCCTGTGGAAGGCTTTTGAAACCTTTTAGAGTCCATGCCCTGACCATTTTTTACATTTATTTAACCGTTATTTAACTAGTCAAGTCAGTAAAGATCAAATTCTTATTTACAATGACGGCCTACACAGGCCAAAACTGGACGACACTGGGCCAAGTGTGTGCTGCTCTATGGGACTCTCAATCCGGGACCATTGTGGAACAGCCTGAATTCAAACCAGGGTGTCTGTAGTGACACCTCTAGCACTGAGATGCAGTGCCTTAGACTGCTGCGCCACTCAGGAGCCCAAATTGAGGCTGTTCTGAGGGCAAAAGGGGGTGCAACTCAATATTAGGAAGGTGTTCCTAGTGTTTTGTACACTCAATGTAAATCTGTGTGAGGAGAGATGTAAACAGAAAGTGGCAAATATGGCTATTTAATTGAGGTATGCACGCAGGAAGGCACGCAGGCACCTTAGCAGGCAGGCAGGCACCACAGGCAGGCACACACACACACACACACACACACACACACACACACACACACACACACACACACACACACACACACACACACACACACACACACACACACACACACACACACACACACACACACACACACACACACACACATACTGTACCACATGTAAACACAGTAGTCTAGAGTCTAGACACTAACATTGTTGAGATTCTGAGATTCAAGGAAGGGTGGGGAAACTAATATCAATCATACACTACATGACCAAAAGCATGTGGACACCTGCTCATCAAACATCTTATTCCAAAATCATGGGCATTAATATGAAGTTGGTCCCCCCCCTTTGCTGCTACAATAGCCTCCACCCTTCTGGGAAGGCTTTCCACTAGATGTAACTGACAGTTAGACTTACAGGTTATGTTGTTGTCTTTTGTTTGAATTGTTTATGTGTACGCTGTGCGGGGGAAATGATAATACAAGCGGAACTACGTAGCTAATACTGTTGTAACGGGGATCTTTATTGTAGCAACACACTTTTGGAGGGAAGGCAATCCTGCGCTGCGTTAGCTAAGTTTTCATGTCATCGGGTGTAGTTCATAAAGGTTGAAGAGTGTATGTTAGGATGAAGTGTGAATTCTTGCCAGGAATAATAAGTGTGAAGTTTGATTTCCTCCCTTCTGTAATAAGCAGCCAATGAGTTATTTGTTCCTTTATTCATGTGTTTAATCTGAACCCGTTATAACGCTGGTTAAACTGTTATGTATGTAAGCACTTCAGAGTTATACCAAGCTAATAAGTCACTCGTAAGATAAGGTTGTAAGAGTGTGCTTAACTGTATTTTTCATTTACTTTATAGTTCTCACGGAAGGTGATAATTCTGACTAAAACTACAGAATAAAGCCGCCAGTTAAAATCAAGGAACGGTTGTGCTCGTGGTTACTGAAGGGAGCTACAGTGAGAACTCAATGCTCTTCACGAGCAAGAGAGAAAGAAGAATCTCATCCAGCTGTAAAATGTCTACAAGATTCCCAAATCCTGGTAGACCCTGTCATCTGCCAGATAAGAGTTTTGCACCTACCTGAAAACTAAGAAGAAAATCTCCACATAAGGAAGCATCGTGAGGCAACATAAGGTCAAGACTAACAGGAAAGTCAGACACGCAAGTACAAGTCAAGGTGTTTGAAGGTGGTCCTAGCCTTCTGAACAGCTAATAAGACACTTTAAGATTACAATTCGTAAGGACTGGAGATAGTTGTCTATTTCATAAAGACTCTGGTATTATGCATTTGCTCTTTCTATCTTAATGTATCGCTGGTATGTGTATTACTGAAAAATATTATTTGATACTTACTAAAAAAATATATATAGTCACAAACATTAAGGGTCAGCGTACACCTATTAATTCTATTTTCACCTGTAAGTTAATAGTGTAATTGTTTGGTAAGGTGTTTGTTCAAGCCTTTGTTTCAAGCATTATACATGTTTATACCACGTACTGAGGTATAAATTACAGTGAATTAGAGTATAAATTACCTACTCACTTATCCAAACCTTAGCTAGAATTGATTTGACTTGATTTAGAATGTCAGAAAGAGGTAGTTTCACTAAAGGTGATAGAGATGGGGTGGGTCAAGTTGAGCAGCTGCAGCAACACCTCGCAAACTTTGAGCCTTCATCAGAACAAACAGAACAGCAGGAAGAGGCCCAGACTGGTGTGGAGTCACTTCGGCCAGTGAATGATGATACAGAGGCTGCTAATGAGATAGCACAACAAGAGCCACGAAAAGGTGAGAGGGTCCGCAGGTTAACTGAAAAGGGCAGAGAACTGCGCGACGAAAGGTGGAGACAGCTCCAACATCGTTTCAGGGTCAGCTATGAGAAGTGGAAGGCTCTGGTAAAGGAAGCAAAACTGTCACTGACAGGCTGTTGCTCTGAAGACCTACTAGAAGACCTCTTAAACAAGATTAGCCATACCTCTACAGAGCTAAACCTTGTCTATGTAAATTTGCGTCAAATCGACATTCCCGACAACGATATACGACGCAGAGTTGATACTTGTGAAGCAGTTACAATGTCTATTATCAAGACTGTAAGGTGTCATTTAAAAGGCAGGGAAGAAGGTCAAAGTAACCAGATAGAGTTGCACTGGAAGGACAGCAATTCCTTGTGCATGTCCGAACTCTCACCTAAGTCAAGTCTCAACTATCAGCCCTCAAGTGCTTCCTCCCAGTCTCAATGCAACTCAAAGGTCAACTCCAGACGCTCAAGCGTGTCATCTGTCAAGAGACAAGAGGCTGCGGCGGAAGTTGCTGCTAACCAAGCAGCTTTAGAAGTAATGGTTAAGCAAGAACGCCAACTAGAAGAGCTTCAGCGACTCGAAGATGAAGATAAGAAGAGGACAGCGGAGCAAGAAGCTGAGGCTGTGAAACGCAGCTTAGAAGAAGCTATGCTGCGAGTCAAGTTAGAGGTAGAAAATGCTGCCAGACGAAGGACACTAGAAGACAAGCGTAGAGAGTTAGAGCGCCTAGAAGTGCTCAAGAAACTAAATGCTGCCAAGGCGCGAATGCAAGTGTATGAGCAAGATGAAAACTCAGAGGACGAGAAGAGAGAACTACTCTCTAACTGCAAATCTGTGAAAGAAGTCATGCACAGAAGTGGCTCATTTCACAGTCTCTCACCACAACATGTTGTGACAAGCACACAGCAAGAAGATGGCACCAAGACCATGTTCAGGTTACTAGCGGAAGCAATCAGTGAAAGCCGCCTCCCCATACCAGAACCAGTAACATTCAATGGAGAGCCTCTCTCGTACACTGACTGAAAGGTCTCTTTTCAGACTTTGATAGACAGGAAGAACATACCAACAACTGAGAAGATATATTACTTAAGAAAATATGTCGGTGGGCCTGCCAAGAAAGCCATCGAAAGTTACTTTATGTTAGGAACAGAATCAGCCTACCATGCTGCTTGGACCATTCTTGAAGAAAGGTACGGAAACAAATTCTTCATCGCCAAGTCTTTCAGAGATAAGCTCAATGCATGGCCTACGATAGGATCCAAGGACAGTCTTGAACTTAGAGACCTTGTAGACTTTCTTCGCAGCTGTGAAGCTGCTATGTCTCAGAATAAGGGCCTGGAGGTGCTTAATGACTGTAATGAAAACCAAAAGATCCTCGCTAAACTTCCAGATTGGCTAACTTCAAGATGGAATAGAAAGGTCACAGACATCTTAGAAGAAACGGAGATCTTTCCTAGCTTCAGTCAGTTTGTGAAGTTTCTCACGAGAGAAGCCAAGATTGCTTGCAATCCTGTAACATCCCTTCATCCTTTGAAACCAAGTGAAGATGGGAAACTTAAGACGCCAAGGATTCAAAACCCCGGAGCAAGGGTATTAGCAACTAACTCTGATGAAAAAGATACTGTTACTAGTTGTGTCTTCTGTGAGAAGTCAGGTCACAGTCTCCACAAATGCTGGAAGTTCATGGATAAGCCCACCGCAGAGCGACAGAAGTTTGTTCAAGAGAATAAATTGTGCTTTGGCTGTTTAAGGCCTGGGCATCGATCGAAAGATTGTGATAACAGGAACACCTGCGACACGTGTCAGAGGAGGCATCCATCCTGCCTGCACAAATAGCGTACTAAAGAAAGGTTAAGGGAAAGGAAGACAGAGCCCCCACGAGATAAGGGGACAAGAGCGTCAAGTGAGGCTAACAGTGTCGTAAGGGACATTAACACTCACACCTCCACAATCATTCCAGTATGGGTGTCAACCACAAGTGAGCCAGATCGTGAAGTTCTTGTGTATGCACTTCTTGACACCCAGAGCGACACCACTTTTATCCTTGAAGAGACAACAATGGCTCTCAATACAAGGAAGGAGCCAGTCCAACTGAAACTCTCTACAATGGCTTCAAGAAATACCACTGTGCCCTGCCAGAAGCTGTCTGGTTTGCAGGTTAGAGGGTTTTACTTGGACAAGAAAATCCCTCTGCCAACGACCTACTCGAGAGAGTTTATTCCTGCAAACAGAGATCATATTCCTACTCCAGAGACTGCAAGAGCATGGTCTCATCTTGAACACATTGCAGAGGAGATTGCTTCTCAACAGAGCTGTGATGTCGGTCTCTTAATTGGCTACAACTGCTCCCAGGCTCTCCTTCCAAGAGAAATTGTGTCTGGTAAGGGAAATCAGCCTTTTGCTCAGAGAACAGATCTTGGCTGGAGCATAGTCGGCTATGGAAATCCATGTATCAACTATGGCGACCCTATTGGAGTGAGTCATCGGATTATTGTTAGACAGGTGATGCCAAGCCTTCAATCTTCTTCCAACCTCACAAATCAAGTACACTATGTTTGTAGAACACATGTAAGAGGTAATCACAACACTGGACATTATCAAGACGCTTGAATCTGACTTCAACGAGAGAGCTGCAGAAGAGGACCTCATATCTCAAGAGGATATCCGGTTCCTGAAGAAAATGAAAGAGGGCATCAGACGTAAGGACAATGGACATTATGAGATGCCGCTGCCGTTTAAGGAAGAAGGACCCAATCTGCCGAACAATAAAACATGTGCAGTTCACCGACTCAAGTGCCTGGAAAGGAGGCTAAGGAGAGACAAGCAGTACTACAATGACTACACCGCATTCATGGAAGAGACTATAGCTTGTGGAGATGCTGAGAAGGTCTCTAAAGAGGAAATTAATAAGCATCCAGCATGGTACATCCCGCACCATAGAGTTTATCACCCACAAAAGCCTGGGAAGATGCGAGTAGTCTTTGACTGCTCAGCTAAGTTTCGAGAGACGTCCTTGAATGATCATCTCCTTACCGGTCCAGAGTTGACAAACACATTGCTGGGCATCCTTTGTCGTTTTCGTAAGGGTCCAGTTGCAATCATGTGTGACGTAGAGTGCATGTTCCACCAGTTTCATGTGAAAGCAGAAGACCAAGATTATCTACGGTTCCTTTGGTGGGAGAACGGAGATCTAGAGTCTCAACCCTCAGCGTATCGTATGAAGGTCCACTTGTTTGGCGCAGCTTCATCTCCTGGTTGCGCCAACTATGGTCTCAAACATCTTGCTGCCGAAGGACGAGGAAGCTTCAGCGAGAAGTCTCTATCCAGTTCATAGAAAGGAACTTTTATGGTGATGATGGGTTGACGAGCGTATCGTCTGAAGCTGAAGCGGCCCAGCTGGGGAAAGAAGCAAGAGAGCTTTGCAGCATCGGCAAACTTCGGTTGCACAAGTTTATCTCTAACAGCAAGGAAGTTATAGCCACAATTCCCAAGGAAGAACGTGCCAAAGGGTGCCAAAGGGGATGACCAAAGGGGATGACCCCCTTCCAGATGACCTACGTTCCCAGTGGGAATTCTGGCTCCAAGGTCTACAAAACTTGTCTGAAGAAAGGATCCAACGAAGCTACTTGTCATCAAGTTTCAAGGAGGTGTAGAGTTATGAGCTCCATCACTTCTCCGACGCTAGTACCTTGGGTTATGGAGAGTGCTCATACCTCAGAACAATTAGCACCGCAGGAGAAGTTCATTGCTCCCTAGTTATGGCGAAGTCGAGAGTCGCCCCTTCCAAGGTTACGACCATACCACGACTGGAACTTTCAGCAGCGGTGGTAGCTGTTCGAACAAGTGACATGCTCAAAAAGGAGCTAGAGATACAAGGTCTACAGGAATACTTCTGGACAGACTCGAAGGTAGTTCTTGGCTACATCAACAATGAAGCCAGAAGATTCCACGTCTTTGTAGCTAACCGTATTCAACACATTAAACCTCCAACACAGGCAGAAATGGAGTAAAGACAGAAGAAACGCAAGGATTAATGACATTGTCATTTTGCAAGATGATACTGCACCACGCAACCAGTGGAAATTGGCAAAGGTTACAGAAGTGTACCCGGGACAGGATGGCCGGGTGAGAAGATTCAAGTTACTGATCAGCGACTCAACCCTCGATGAGAGAGGTAAACGCATCACCAAACCCACCTATCTGGATAGGCCCATCCATAAGACAGTCACCCTCCTGGAAGCCGATCAAGAAACCTGCAGACCCCTTTCACAGAAATCACCGGTGATTGGTGGGAGTGTAACTGAGTTAGACTTACAGGTTATGTCTTTTGTTTGAATTGTTTATGTGTCCGCTGTGCGGGGGAAATGATAATACAAGCGGAACTACATAGCTAATACTGTTGTAACGGGGATCCTTATTGTAGCAACACACTTTTGGAGGGAAGGCAATCCTGCGCTGCGTTAGCTAAGTTTTCATGTCATCGGGTGTAGTTCATAAAGGTTGAAGAGTGTATGTTAGGATGAGGTGTGAATTCATGCCAGGAATAATACGTGTGAAGTTTGATTTCCTCCCTTCTGTAATAAGCAGCCAATGAGGTATTTGTTCCTTTATTCATGTGTTTAATCTGAACCCGTTATAACGCCGGTTAAACTGTTATGTATGTAAGCACTTCAGAGTTATACCAAGCTAATAAGTCACTCGTAAGATAAGGTTGTAAGAGTGTGCTTAACTGAATTTTTCATTTACTTTATAGTTCTCGTGGAAGGTGATAATTCTGACTAAAACTATAGAATAAAGCTGCCAGTTAAAATCAAGGAACGTTTGTGCTCGTGGTTACTGAAGGGAGCTACACTAGATGTTGGAGAATTGCTGCGGGGACTTGTTTCTATTTAGCCACAAGACCATTAGTGAGGTTGGGCACTAATTTGGGTGATTAGGTCTGGCTCACAGTCTGCATTCCAATTCAACCCAAATGTGTTCGATGGGGTTGAGGTCAGGTATCTGTGCAGGCCAGTAAAGTTCTTCCACACCGACCTTGACAAACCATTTTTGTATGGACCTTGCTTTGTGCACATTGTCATGCTGAAACAGGAAAGGATCTTCCCCAAACTGTTTCCACAAAGTTGGAGGCACCGAATTGTCTAGAATGTCATTGTATGCTGTTGCATTTACAGTTGGCACTATGAATTCGGGCAGGTAGCGTTCTCCTGGCACTGGCATAACGCAGATTAGTCCGTCGAACTGTCAGATGGTGAAGCATGATTCATCACTCCAGACAACTTGGCACTTGACATTGCGTATGGTGAATTTTGGCTTGTGTGCAGCTGCTCAGGCATGCAAACCCATTCTTTGAACCTTCCGATGAACAGTTATTGTGCTGACGTTGCTTCCAGAGACAGTTTGGAACTCGGTCGTGAGTGTTGCAACCAAGGAAAGATGATTTTATGCGCAACACGCTTCAGCACTCGGTGGTCCCGTTCTGTGAGCTTGTGTGGCCTAACACGTCGCGGCTGAACCGTTGTTGCTCCTAAACGTTTCCACTTATAACATCACTTCATTTTGATTGGAGCAGCCCTAGCAGGAAAGAAATTTGATGAACTGACATGTTGGAAAGGTGGCATCCTAAGATGGTGCCACTTTGAAAGTCACTGAGCTCTCCACTAAGGCCATTCTACTACCAATGTTTTGTCTATGGAGATTGCATGGCTACGTGCTCGATTTTATACACTTGTCAGCAAAGGGTTTGGTTGAAATAGCCGAATCCAGCTTCTCGGGTGGCGCAGTGGTTAAGGGCGCTGTACTGCAGCACCAGCTGTGCCACCAAATTAAATCAAATCAAATTTATTTATATAGCCCTTCGTACATCAGCTGATATCTCAAAGTGCTGTACAGAAACCCAGCCTAAAACCCCAAACAGCAAACAATGCAGGTGTAAAAGCACGGTGGCTAGGAAAAACTCCCTAGAAAGGCCAAAACCTAGGAAGAAACCTAGAGAGGAACCGGGCTATGTGGGGTGGCCAGTCCTCTTCTGGCTGTGCCGGGTGGAGATTATAACAGAACATGGCCAAGATGTTCAAATGTTCATAAATGACCAGCATGGTCAAATAATAATAAGGCAGAACAGTTGAAACTGGAGCAGCAGCACAGTCAGGTGGACTGGGGACAGCAAGGAGCCATCATGTCAGGTAGTCCTGGGGCACGGTCCTAGGGCTCAGGTCCTCCGAGAGAGAGAAAGAAAGAGAGAATTAGAGAGAGCATATGTGGGGTGGCCAGTCCTCTTCTGGCTGTGCCGGGTGGAGATTATAACAGAACGTGGCCAAGATGTTCAAATGTTCATAAATGACCAGCATGGTTGAATAATAGTAAGGCAGAACAGTTGAAACTGGAGCAGGAGCATGGCCAGGTGGACTGGGGACAGCAAGGAGTCCTCATGTCAGGTAGTCCTGGGACATGGTCCTAGGGCCCAGGCCAGTTGAAACTGGAGCAGCAGCATGGCCAGGTGGACTGGGGACAGCAAGGAGTCATCATGTCAGGTAGTCCTGGGGCATGGTCCTAGGGCTCAGGTCCTCCGAGAGTGAGAAAGAAAGAGAGAAGGAGAGAATTAGAGAACGCACACTTAGATTCACACAGGACACCTGAATAGGACAGGAGAAGTACTCCAGATAAACAAACTGACCCTAGCCCCCGACACATAAACTACTGCAGCATAAATACTGGAGGCTGAGACAGGAGGGGTCAGGAGACACTGTGGCCCCATCCGAGGACACCCCGGACAGGGCCAAACAGGAAGGATATAACCCCACCCACTTTGCCAAAGCACAGCCCCCACACCACTAGAGGGAAATCTTCAACCACCAACTTACCATCCTGAGACAAGGCCGAGTATAGCCCACAAAGATCTCCGACACGGTACAACCCAAGGGGGGCCCAGACAGGCCGACCACAACAGTGAATCAACCCACCCAGGTGACGCACCCCCCAGGGACGGCACGAGAGAGCCCCAGCAAGCCAGTGACTCAGCCCCCGTAACAGGGTTAGAGGCAGAGAATCCCAGTGGAAAGAGGGGAACCGGCCAGGCAGAGACAGCAAGGGCGGTTCGTTGCTCCAGAGCCTTTCCGTTCACCTTCCCACTCCTGGGCCAGACTACACTCAATCATATGACCCACTGAAGAGATGAGTCTTCAATAAAGACTTAAAGGTTGAGACCAAGTTTGCGTCTCTGACATGGGTAGGCAGACCGTTCCATAAAAATGGAGCTCTATAGGAGAAAGCCCTGCCTCCAGCTGTTTGCTTAGAAATTCTAGGGACAATTAGGAGGCCTGCGTCTTGTGACCGTAGCGTACGTGTAGGTATGTACGGCAGGACCAAATCAGAGAGGTAGGTAGGAGCAAGCCCATGTAATGCTTTGTAGGTTAGCAGTAAAACCTTGAAATCAGCCCTTGCTTTGACAGGAAGCCAGTGTAGAGAGGCTAGCACTGGAGTGCTCCGGGTTCGAACTCCGAACTCCGGGTTCGTGCCCAGGCTCTGTCGTAACCGGCCGCGACCGGGAGGTCTGTGGGGCGACGTTCAATTGGCCTAGCGTCGTCTGGGTTAGGGAGGGTTTGGCCGGTAGGGATATCCTTGTCTCATTGGTCATCTGCGACTCCTGTGGCGGGCAGTGCACGCTAACCAAGGTTGCCAGGTGCACAATGTTTTCTCCGACACATTTGTGCGGCTGGCTTCTGGGTTGGATGCGCTGTGTTAAGAAGCAGTGCGGCTTGGTTGGGTTGTTTAGGTTAAGTAATCCCTCTCACCCCACCCCCCCCCTAAGTTTTAGATGCACTATTGTTAAGTGACTGTCCCACTGGATGTCATAAGGTGAATGCACCAATTTGTAAGTCGCTCTGGATAAGAGCGTCTGCTAAATGACTTAAATGTAAATGTAATGTAAATGTATCGGAGGACGCATGACTTTCAACCTTTGTCTCTCCCGAGCCCGTACAGGAGTTGTAGCGATGAGACAAGATAGTAGCTACTAACAATTGGATACCACGAAATTGGGGAGAAAAAGGGGTAAAATAAAAAAAGAAATAGCCGAATCCACTAATTTGAAGGAGTGTCCACATACTTTTGTATATATTGTGTAAAAGCAACATTTATCTCAGTTTGTTGACCCTAGTGTGGCTACTACTTCCAGCACACTAAAACATACTCCTTCAATCTATCAAATACATTTTAGCTACTGCATCTCATTTGAATTGCTTCAGATGATGGAGTTGGAGAATACACTGTAAGTCACATGTGTGTACTAAAGCTACCGAGCAAGGAGAGACAATATGCACACACACGATAATATACAGGTGAAGTGGGAAGTTTACATACACCTTAGCCAAATACATTTAAAATCAGTTTTTCACAATTCCTGACATTTAATCCAAGTATCCAGCTTTTATTTCTTTCATCACATTCCTAGTGGGTCAGAAGTTTACATACACTAAATTAGTATTTGGTAGCATTGCCTTTAAACTGTTTAACTTGGGCCAAACTTATTCGGTAGCCGTCCACAAGCTTCCCACAATAAGTTGGGTGCATTTTGGCCCATTCCTCCTGACACAGCTGGTGTAACTGAGTCAGGTTTGTAGGCCTCCTTGTTTGCACACACTTTTTCAGTTCCTCCCACACATTTTCATTTACATTACATTTAAGTCATTTAGCAGACGCTCTTATCCAGAGCGACTTACAAATTGGTGCATTCACCTTATGACATCCAGTGGAACAGCCACTTTACAATAGTGCATCTACATATTTTAAGGGGGGTGAGAAGGATTACTTTATCCTATCCTAGGTATTCCTTAAAGAGGTGGGGTTTCAGGTGTCTCCGGAAGGTGGTGATTGACTCCGCTGTCCTGGCGTCGTGAGGGAGTTTGTTCCACCATTGGGGAGCCAGAGCAGCGAACAGTTTTGACTGGGCTGAGCGGGAACTGTACTTCCTCAGTGGTAGGGAGGCGAGCAGGCCAGAGGTGGATGAACGCAGTGCCCTTATTTGGGTGTAGGGCCTGATCAGAGCCTGGAGGTACTGAGGTGCCGTTCCCCTCACAGCTCCGTAGGCAAGCACCATGGTCTTGTAGCGGATGCGAGCTTCAACTGGAAGCCAGTGGAGAGAGCGGAGGAGCGGGGTGACGTGAGAGAACTTGGGAAGGTTGAACACCAGACGGGCTGCGGCGTTCTGGATGAGTTGTAGGGGTTTAATGGCACAGGCAGGGAGCCCAGCCAACAGCGAGTTGCAGTAATCCAGACGGGAGATGACAAGTGCCTGGATTAGGACCTGTGCCGCTTCCTGTGTGAGGCAGGGTCGTACTCTGCGGATGTTGTAGAGCATGAACCTACAGGAACGGGCCACCGCCTTGATGTTAGTTGAGAATGACAGGGTGTTGTCCAGGATCACGCCAAGGTTCTTAGCGCTCTGGGAGGAGGACACAATGGAGTTGTCAACCGTGATGGCGAGATCATGGAACGGGCAGTCCTTCCCCGGGAGGAAGAGCAGCTCCGTCTTGCCGAAGTTCAGCTTGAGGTGGTGATCCGTCATCCACACTGATATGTCTGCCAGACATGCAGAGATGCGATTCGCCACCTGGTCATCAGAAGGGGGAAAGGAGAAGATTAATTGTGTGTCGTCTGCATAGCAATGATAGGAGAGACCATGTGAGGTTATGACAGAGCCAAGTGACTTGGTGTATAGCGAGAATAGGAGAGGGCCTAGAACAGAGCCCTGGGGGACACCAGTGGTGAGAGCGCATGGTGAGGAGACAGATTCTCGCCACGCCACCTGGTAGGAGCGACCTGTCAGGTAGGACGCAATCCAAGCGTGGGCCACGCCGGAGATGCCCAACTCGGAGAGGGTGGAGAGGAGTATCTGATGGTTCACAGTATCGAAGGCAGCCGATAGGTCTAGAAGGATGAGAGCAGAGGAGAGAGAGTTAGCTTTAGCGGTGCGGAGCGCCTCCGTGATACAGAGAAGAGCAGTCTCAGTTGAATGACTAGTCTTGAAACCTGACTGATTTGGATCAAGAAGGTCATTCTGAGAGAGATAGCGGGAGAGCTGACCAAGGACGGCACGTTCAAGAGTTTTGGAGAGAAAAGAAAGAAGGGATACTGGTCTGTAGTTGATGACATCGGAGGGATCGAGTGTAGGTTTTTTCAGAAGGGGTGCAACTCTCGCTCTCTTGAAGACGGAAGGGACGTAGCCAGCGGTCAGGGATAAGTTGATGAGCGAGGTGAGGTAAGGGAGAAGGTCTCCGGAAATGGTCTGGAGAAGAGAGGAGGGGATAGGGTCAAGCGGGCAGGTTGTTGGGCGGCCGGCCGTCACAAGACGCGAGATTTCATCTGGAGAGAGAGGGGAGAAAGAGGTCAGAGCACAGGGTAGGGCATTGTGAGCAGAACCAGCAGTGTCGTTTGACTTAGCAAACGAGGATCGGATGTCGTCGACCTTCTTTTCAAAATGGTTGACGAAGTCATCTGCAGAGAGGGAGGAGGGGGGGGAGAGGGGGAGGAGGATTCAGGAGGGAGGAGAAGGTGGCAAAGAGCTTCCTAGGGTTAGAGGCAGATGCTTGGAATTTAGAGTGGTAGAAAGTGGCTTTAGCAGCAGAGACAGAGGAGGAAAATGTAGAGAGGAGGGAGTGAAAGGATGCCAGGTCCGCAGGGAGGCGAGTTTTCCTCCATTTCCGCTCGGCTGCCCGGAGCCCTGTTCTGTGAGCTCGCAATGAGTCGTCAAGCCACGGAGCGGGAGGGGAGGACCGAGCCGGCCTGGAAGATAGGGGACATAGAGAGTCAAAGGATGCAGAAAGGGAGGAGAGGAGGGTTGAGGAGGCAGAATCAGGAGATAGGTTGGAGAAGGTTTGAGCAGAGGGAAGAGATGATAGGATGGAAGAATGAGAGAGTAGCGGGGGAGAGAGAGCGAAGGTTGGGACGGCGCGATACTATCCGAGTAGGGGCAGTGTGGGAAGTGTTGGATGAGAGCGAGAGGGAAAAGGATACAAGGTAGTGGTCGGAGACTTGGAGGGGAGTTGCAATGAGGTTAGTGGAAAAACAGCATCTAGTAAAGATGAGGTCGAGCGTATTGCCTGCCTTGTGAGTAGGGGGGGAAGGTGAGAGGGTGAGGTCAAAAGAGGAGAGGAGTGGAAAGAAGGAGGCAGAGAGGAATGAGTCAAAGGTAGACGTGGGGAGGTTAAAGTCGCCCAGAACTGTGAGAGGTGAGCCATCCTCAGGAAAGGAGCTTATCAAGGCATCAAGCTCATTGATGAACTCTCCGAGGGGACCTGGAGGGCGATAAATTATAAGGATGTTAAGCTTGAAAGGGCTGGTAACTGTGACAGCATGAAATTCAAAGGAGGCGATAGACAGATGGATAAGGGGAGAAAGAGAGAATGACCACTTGGGAGAGATAAGGATCCCGATGCCACCACCCCGCTGACCAGAAGCTCTCGGGGTGTGCGAGAACACGTGGGCGGACGAAGAGAGAGCAGTAGGAGTAGCAGTGTTATCTGTGGTGATCCATGTTTCTGTCAGTGCCAAGAAGTCGAGGGACTGGAGGGAGGCATAGGCTGAGATGAACTCTGCCTTGTTGGCTGCAGATCGGCAGTTCCAGAGGCTACCGGAGACCTGGAACTCCACGTGGGTCGTGCGCGCTGGGATCACCAGATTAGGGTGGCAGCGGCCACGCGGTGTGGAGCGTTTGTATGGTCTGTGCAGAGAGGAGAGAACAGGGATAGACAGACACATAGTTGACAGGCTACAGAAGAGGCTACGCTAATGCAAGGAGATTGGAATGACAAGTGGACTACACGTCTCAAATGTTCAGAAAGTTAAGCTTACGTAGCAAGAATCTTATTGACTAAAATGATTAAAATGATACAGTACTGCTGAAGTAGGCTAGCTGGCAGTGGCTGCGTTGTTGACTTTGTAGGCTAGCTGGCAGTGGCTGCGTTGTTGACACTACACTAATCAAGTTGTTCCGTTGAGTGTAATAGTTTCTACAGTGCTGCTATTCGGGGGCTAGCTGGCTAGCTAGCAGTGTTGATTACGTTACGTTGCGTTAAAAGAACGACAACAATTATCTTTGATACACAGACGGCTATGTAGCTAGCTATGTAGCTAGCTATGATCAAACAAATCAAACCGTTGTGCTGTAATGAAATGAAATGAAAAATGTGATACTACCTGTGGAGCGAAGCGGAATGCGACCGGGTTGTTGAGTGCGGAAGTTCTATTCAGTAGACGTTGGCTAGCTGTTGGCTAGCTAGCAGTGTCTCCTACGTTAAGGACGACAAATAGCTGGCTAGCTAACCTCAGTAAATTAAGATAATCACTCTAAGACTACACGCTCTAAACTACACAATTATCTTGGATACGAAGACAGCAAAGACAACTATGTAGCTAGCTAACACTACACTAATCAAGTCGTTCAGTTGAGTGTAATAGTTTTTACAGTGCTGCTATTCGGTAGATGGTGGACGTATGCTAGCTGGCTAGCTGCTGGGCAGATAGCAGTGTAGACTACGTTAGGACGACGAAATACAAGTTGCAATAGAAGTGCTGACTGTTTCACTATGTTGTCCTCTTTCTTTTCCTTTTTCTTCTGTCCTTCTTTTGTCCTTATTTTGTCTTCCTTTCTTCTGTTAACTAGATATTTTTTGTTGTTATTCTTTGTAAGCTAGCTAGCTTCTTCCAGGAGAGATTTTCGATAAGGTTGAGGTCAGGGCTTTGTGATGGCCACTCCAATACCTTGACTTTGTTGTCCTTAAGCCATTTTGCAACAACTTTGGAAGTATGCTTGGGGTCATTGTCCATTTGGAAGAACCATTTGCGACCAAGCTTTAACTTTTAATAACTGATGTCTTGAGATATTGCTTCAATATATCCACATAATTTCCCACATCATGATGCCATCTATTTTGTGAAGTGCACCAGTCCCTCCTGCAGCAAAGCACCCCCACAACATGATGCTGCCACCCCCGTGCTTCACGGTTGGGGTGGTGTTCTTCGGCTTGCAAGCCTCCCCCTTTTCCCTCCAAAATAATGATGGTAATTATAGCCAAACAGTTCTATTTTTGTTTCATCAGACCAGAGGATATTTCTCCAAAAAGTACAATCAATGTCCCCATGGGCAGATGCAAACCGTAGTCTGGCTTTTTTTATGGTGGTTTTAGAGCAGTGGCTTCTTCCTTGCTGAGTAGCCTTTCAGGTTATGTCGGTATAGGACTCGTTTTACTGAGGATATAGATATTTTTGTACCTGTTTCCTCCAGCAACTTCACAAGGTCCTTTGCTGTTCTTCTGGGATTGATTTGCACTTCTCACACCAAAGTACGTTCATCTCTAGGAGACAGAATGCATCTCCTTCCTGAGTGGCATGATGGCTGCTGCATGGTGTTTATACTTGCGTACTATTGTTTGTACAGATGAACGTGGTACCTTCAGACGTTTGGAAATTGCTCCCAAGGATTTGTCGAGGTCTGCAATTTTCTTTCTGAGATCTTGGCTGATTTATTTTGATTTTCCCATGATGTCAAGCAAAGAGGCACTGAGTTTGAAGGTAGGCCTTGAAATACATCCACAGGTACACCTCCATTTGACTCAAATTATGTCAATTAGCCTATTAGAAGCTTCTAAAGCCAAGACATAATTTTCTGTTGTTTAAAGGCACAGTCAACTTAGTGTATGTAAACTTCTGACCCACTGGAATTCTGATAAAGTGAATTATAAGTGAAATAATCTGTCTGTAAACAATTGTTGTAAAAATGACTTGTGTCATGCACAAAGTAGTTGTCCTAACCAACTTGCCAAAACTATAGTTTGTTAACAAGAAATTTGTGAATTGGTTGAAAAACGAGTTGTAATGGCTCCAACCTAAGTGTATGTAAACTTCCGACTTCAAATGTACCTTTATGATATTAAGTATATTTTACTCAATATACTGTACATTATCATATGAACCTATTTTTGTCTTTGTGAAGTTACACTGGCCGTGTCTGAATACCCATATTTGCATCCTGTCATGTTTTGTCATAGATTGTCATGTCTTGTCCCTGTGCTTTCTCTTCTATTCGTTTCCCCCTGCTGGTCTTATTAGGTTCTTTCCCTCTCTCTCTCTCTCTCTCTCTCTCTCTCTCTCTCTCTCTCTCTCTCTCTCTCTCTCTCTCTCTCTCTCTCTCTCTCTCTCTCTCTCTCTCTCTCTCTCTCTATCGTTCCGTTCCTGCTCCCAGCTGTTCCTCATTCTCCTAACTACCTCGTTTACTCTTTCACACCTGTCCCCTATTTTGCCCTCTGATTAGAGTCCCTATTTCTCCCTCTGTTTCCGCTTCTGTCCTTGTCGGATCCTTGTTTGATGTTTGCTGTTCGCCTGTGTACTCGTTCCGTCCTGTCGTGTTTTTGCCTTCATCAGATGCTGCGTGTGAGCAGGTGTCTCTGTCAGCTACGGCCTGCGCCTACCCGAAGCGACCTGCAGTCTGTGGCCACTTCTCCTGTTATTCCCCTCTACAGACTAGAGGATTTCTGTTATTCCCCGTTTGGACATTTCCTGTTAAGGATTCAGGATTTGTAGTTTTCTGTTTGGACTTGAATAAACTCTGTTACTGTTAAGTCGCTTTTGGGTCCTCATTCACCTGCATAACAGAAGGACCCGACCAAGAATGGACCCAGCGACTACGGATTCTCTCTACTCTGCTGTCGAGTTCCAGGGAGCGATGCTAGGCAGACACGAACAGGAATTGTCTGCTGCTCGACATGCCGTTGAGACCCTGGCCGCCCAAGTCTCCGGCCTCTCGGAGGAGATTCACAATCTCCGCCTCGATCCACCGGTTACCTCCTGGGCTTCCGGGTCTCCGGAGCCCAGAATTAATAACCCACCGTGCTACTCTGGGGAGCCCACTGAATGTCGCTCGTTCCTTACCCAGTGTGATATAGTGTTCTCTCTCCAGCCCCACACGTACTCCAGGGGTATTGCTCGTATCGCCTACGTCATATCTCTCCTTACTGGACGGGCTTGGGAGTGGGGCACGGCTATCTGGGAGGCAAGGGCTGAGTGTACTAACCAGTATCAGAACTTTAAGGAGGAGATGATACGGGTTTTTGATCGTTCTGTTTTTGGGAAAGAAGCTTCCTGGTCCCTGTCTTCCCTATGTCAAGGTAATCGATCCATAACGGATTACTCTATAGAGTTTCGCACTCTTGCTGCCTCCAGTAACTGGAACGAGCAGGCGTTGCTCGCTCGTTTTCTGGAGGGACTCCACGCTAATGTTAAGGATGAGATTCTCTCCCGGGAGGTTCCATCCAGCGTGGATTCTTTGATTGAACTCGCTATTCGCATAGAACGACGGGTAGATCTTCGTCACCGAGCTCATGGAAGAGAGCTCGCGTTAACTGTGTCCCCCCTCTCCCCGACACTACCATCTTTCCCCACTGACTCAGGTGTTGAGCCCATGCAGCTGGGGGGTATTCGCATCTCGACTAAGGAGAGGGAACGGAGAATCACCAACCGCCTCTGTCTCTATTGCGGTTCCGCTGGTCATTTTGTCATTTCATGTCCAGTTAAAGGCCAGAGCTCATCAGTAAGCAGAGGGCTACTGATAAGCGCTACTACTCTGTCCTCTCCGTCAAGTTCCTGTACTACCTTGCCGGTCCGTCTACGCTGGACCGGTTCGGCAGCTTCCTGCAGTGCATTAATAGACTCTGGGGCGGAGGGCTGTTTTATGGACGAAGCCTGGGCTCGGGAACATGACATTCCTCTCAGACAGTTAGGGGAGCCCACGGCCATGTTCGCCTTGGATGGTAGTCCTCTCCCCAGTATATTATGTGAAACACTACCTTTAACCCTCACAGTATCTGGTAACCATAGTGAGACCATTTCTTTTTTGATTTTTCGTTCACCTTTTACACCTGTTGTTTTGGGTCATCCCTGGCTAGTGTGTCATAATCCTTCTTTTGATTGGTCTAGTAATTCTATCCTTTCCTGGAACGTTTCTTGTCATGTGAAATGTTTAATGTCTGCTTTTCCTCCTGTTTCTTCTGCTCCCTCTTCCCTCTTCACAGGATTGCCGGAGGAATATCATGACAGGTCTTGTCGGAGAGCCACCTCCCTTATATATATCATTTAGCAGACGCTTTTATCTGCGACTTACAGTCATGTGTGCATACATTTCATGGGTGGTCGGTCCAGAGCCACCTCCCTGAGCTACCTTCCTCCTCACCGGTCGTATGATTGTTGTACTGATCTCCTCAAGAAGTGTTTAACATCCGCTCCTATCCTTGTTACACCTGACGTCACTAAACAGTTCATTGTCGAGGTAGACGCGTCAGAGGTGGGCGTGGGAGCCATTCTGTCCCAGCGCTCCCATACTGACGATAAGGTCCACCCTTGCGCGTATTTTTCTCATCGCCTGTCGCCGTCGGAACGTAACTATGATGTGGCTAACCGCGAACTGCTCGCCATCCGTTTAGCCCTAGGCGAATGGCGACAGTGGTTGGAGGGGGCGACTGTTCCTTTTGTCGTTTGGACTGACCATAAGAACCTTGAGTACATCCGTTCTGCCAAACGACTTAATGCGCGTCAGGCTCGTTGGGCGCTGTATTTCGCTCATTTCGAGTTCGTTATTTCTTATCGTTCGGGCACTAAGAACACCAAGCCTGATGCTTTATCCCGTCTCTTCAGTTCTTCTGTAGCCTCTACCGACCCCGAGGGAATTCTCCCTGAGGGGCGTGTTGTCGGGTTGAATGTCTGGGGAATTGAGAGACAGGTAAAGCAAGCACTCACTCACACTCCGTCACCGCGTGCTTGTCCTAGGAACCTTCTTTTCTTTCCCGTTTCTACTCGTCTGGCCGTTCTTCAGTGGGCTCACTCTGCCCAGTTAGCTTGCCACCCCGGCGTTCGGGGTACGCTTGCTTCTATTCGCCAGCGTTTTTGGTGGCCTACTCAGGAGCGTGACACGCGCCGTTTCGTGGCTGCTTGTTCGGACTGCGCGCAGACTAAGTCCGGTAACTTTCTTCCTGCTTCTGCTCCTGGCCTTGCTGGGTCTCAGTCTGTACCCAGCCACCGCATCTCTCCTGCCCTTGCTGTGTCTCAGTCTGTCCCCAGCCACCGCATCTCTCCTGGTCCTGTTCCTGCACTTGCTGTGTCTCAGTCTGTCCACAGCCTGTGTACTCGTTCCGTCCTGTCATGTTTTTGCCTTCATCAGATGCTGCGTGTGAGCAGGTGTCTCTGTCAGCTACGGCCTGCGCCTACCCGAAGCGACCTGCAGTCTGTGGCCGCTTCTCCTGTTATTCCCCTCTACAGACTAGAGGATTTCTGTTATTCCCCGTTTGGACATTTCCTGTTAAGGATTCAGGATTTGTCGTTTTCTGTTTGGACTTGAATAAACTTGTTTCTGTTAAGTCGCTTTTGGGTCCTCATTCACCTGCATAACACATCCTAAACAGTAGGCCGTTTGAGTATGCAACTATTTTTTTGTATAGTATGTGACATTTTGACAATTGAGTATACTTAAAAATGCCTGGACGTCATACTCATTTCGTCATTGATAGCAGCTTTCGATTAGATATGGGAATGTGCTTCCAAAATCAATCAGTAGCAGAAAAAATGCAATATGCATGACACCTTTTCAGTATGTGAAAATGGAAAGTTTTAAACTACAATGAACGAAAATATAAAATCAACATTCGTCAATTTCAACGATTTTACTGAGTTCAAGTTCATGTAAGGAAATCAGTCAATTTAAATAAATTCATTAGGCCCTGATCTATGGATTTCACATAACTGGGAATACAGATATGTACAGTTAACGTCGGAAATTTACATACACTTAAAGTAAGGTGGTGATCCTAACTGACCTAAGACAGGGAATTTTTTCTTGGATTAAATGTCAGGAATTGTGATAAACTGAGTTTAAATGTAATTGGGCCAAGGTGTATGTAAACTTCCAACTTCAACTGTATGTTATCTTGTGTGTGTGTGTGTGTGTGTGTGTGTGTGTGTGTGTGTGTGTGTGTGTGTGTGTGTGTGTGTGTGTGTGTGTGTGTGTGTGTGTGTGTGTGTGTGTGTGTGTGTGTGTGTGTGTGTGTGTGTGTGTGTGTGTGTGTGTGTGTGTGTGTGTGTGCCTATGTTTGTTTCTTCACAGTTCTTGCTGTTCCATATTATGGATCCCCATTAGCTGCCGCTAAGGCAACATTAGGCAACATAAAGTTAGTTATACAATTTAAAAAAAAACATTACAATACATTCATTTCAGAATTCAAAACACACTAAGTGTTTGCCCTCAGGCCCATACTTCACTACCGTATATCTACAATGCAAATCCATGTGTACGAGTGTGTATAGTGTGTATGTTATCACGTGTGTGTATGAATGTGTCTATTCCTATGTTTGTGTTGCTTCACAGTCCCCACTGTTCCATAAGGTGTATTTTTACCTGCTTTTTAAATCTGATTCTACTGCTGCATCAGTTACCTGATGTGGAATAGAGTTCCATGTAGTCATGGCTCTATGTAGTACTGTGTGCCTCCCATAGTCTGTTCTGGACTTGGGGACTGTGAAGAGAACTCTGGGTGTATGTCTCGTGGGGTTTCCATGTGTGTATTTTAATTTACTGCTCGGTACATTCAGCTTGACAACACCTCAGAAAAAGAAGTAATGATGAAGTCAATCTCTCTTCCACTTTACTTTGAGCCATGAGAGATTGATATGCGTGTCATTAATGTTAGCTCTCCGTGTTCATCCAATGGCCAGCAGTGCTGTCCTGTCCGGTTCTGTTCTTGTAATTTTCCTACAGTAAGTCCCTTTTTGTGGCATCTGACCACACGACTGAACAGTAATTCAGGTGCGACAAAACTAGGGCCTGTAGGACCTGCCTTGTTGATAGTGTTGTTAAGTAGATAAAGCAGCACTTTATTATGGGCATACTTCTCCCCATCTTAGCTGCTGTTGTATATCAGTATGTTTTGACCATGACAGTTTTACAATCCAGGGTTACTCCAAGCAGTTTAGTCACCTCAACGTGCTCAATTTCCACATTAGTTATTACAATATTTTGTTGAGGTTTAGGGTTTAGTGAATGTTTTATTCCCAAATACAATGCTTTTAGTTTTAGAAATATTTAGGGCTAACTTATTCCTTGCCACCCACTCTGAAACTAACTGCAGCTCTTTGTTAAGTGTTGCAGTCATTTCAGTCGCTGTAGTAGCTGACGTGTATAATGTTGAGTCATCCGCATACAAAAACACTCTGGCTTCACTCAAAGCCAGTGGCATCTCATTTGTAAAGATTGAAAAAAGTAGGCTAGCTGTTGCCGCGTGCTCAAGCATGGGGTACATGTAACAGTGGATATTTTTAAATATCAATTTTGATAGTTATTTGGCAATGGTAAGTGTTTTGGAAACCTCAGGATCATCTCTTGTCCTCTTAGAACTGCTTGTAACACATTATGTTTGTCATATAAATTCTAACAACATACTGTTCGTGTGTTAAATAGACTTATTTAAGAAGAGTAAAGGACGGAGGGGGGGCAATTTTACATTCATATTGGGTCAAAATGATCTCCTTGTCATTTCTAGTGTTAAGCGATGGGATTCATCTGCCTCTGTGGCCCACCATCGTTCTGACCATTCCCAACAGGTTATAAAAATGCATTGGATGAGTTTTGGCCTCAGCATCATTGAATGTATAATCTTGAGCATTCATCTATGGCAGCTATGCTGAAAGGAAAACCAAAGCCTTGCATTTCTAAAGCAGGCTTCACATTACTTTATGTGTAGCACAAGTCATTGTTTTCCACCCGTAAGTGGATCACACTGCAAGGGGTTGCACTCCTGCACTCAAAGTTCAACTAATATTAACTTTCCAAGGCTTCTGCACACAACCTCGCGGTGAGCAAAGAACCCTGTGCAAATAATGAGAAAGCAGCATAAACCACAGAAGGAACCACACTGGTTTAACTTTACTAGTTGGCAGGTTTAGTATTTTGGATGCTATTGAAGCTGAGCTCATCCGGATGAATTATTCGTGCTTTGACATTTGTGATACCTGCCCCTCAGCATATAGTGGGAACATAATCCTAATTTACGTAAATGTTCATCTTTAGTCTGACAGCTGTCATCAGGTCCTCTCTTTTTACTCAATCTCTTCTTATCTAATAGTATTTATTGGACTGGAATCATGCTATTTTCCATCTTGTGAGATAGAGCTCTCTGTACAATGTTCCAGACACTGAGTTTACCACAGGTTGAATAATGTTTTAATTTGGACATGGTTGGCTTCATCTAGTTTATAACATTTGTTTTGTAGACATTTCTCTTGATTATGTGATACAGGAACTCAGCTAACTAATTTATTTTTCACTAAATACTGTAATTTATCTCAGCTAAGAGAGAAACAGTACATTGACAATGAGTACTACAGAGCATTTGTGCTGTATCCTCCATCTTAGTATCCATATACTTGAACTGTCTGTTGGCAGTTAATTTATAGTTTATTACTCAGGCAAGCATTGAAGCAGCTTGGAATTCAGACCAAAGGATATCCTGGTTTTGACTCCGGATACATAGTATGTATATACTGTGTTCTTCTGTGATCTGTGAATCATTTCTCTCCTCTCCGTTTTACGAAACTCTGTGGCCAGTCTGAGCTATCAGTAATGTGTGAAATCCATCTCAGCAGTGTCTGATTCTAGGGTACAGCTGACATGTGTTAGTAATGCTGCTAAACTGGGTTGTCTCAGTTCATTCTAGGCTGCAGCTGGAGATGTTTTGGAGTGACTTTTTAAGGTTTAGTGTGCAGTGGTAGGTGGTTGAATTAGTTTATTTACTGTTTTAAATTCATGCAACAGGTGCTTTGTTTTTGAAAATGAGAAACATCCCCAATGACCTTTGTGTTTTTTCCTTTTGATGTTGAGGTTATGGCTTGGCTTTTTGTACAATACCAGTCCATGTATATTTAAGTGTGCTTTACTCTTTGCAAACTGGTTTATGTTCTGAAATTCACATCATAAACATCACTACCATGTAATGCAACATGGACTGCACAGTTTGTACAAAAGACAGATACAGTAGATGTATGAAAAAAAAATAAAGCAATGTTTGGGGTCACAGCTTAATAAGAGCCACCTCATCTATAATACTGACACATTCTTGGACGTTTGATCAATGTACCCCACTGGACAAAAACTGGTTAAATCAACGTTGTTTCCACATTTAAAAAAAAGCCATCGACGTAAGTGAACTTCATAACCCTAACATTTAACCTAATCCAATTACATTATTATTATTTTTTATTTCACGTTGAATTCACGTGACTAAACAAAATGTAAGTCAAGACTCGATGTTTAACTGACGTCGGTGCCCAGTGGAATGGTCCTGCTGAATAACATTGTCAAAACTAAGTCATTGCTGGTGCTAATATGGTTAACCCAGCGAGGCCAGGAAAGAAGCTTTCCATTGGCAATACTAAATGAAAGTCCTGTGCTCTAGTGTTTCACAGCAGCCGAGGCCCGGCCTCCTGAGCTCAACTCCAGCCCACTCATCTGGTTCTATTTAAGGCCTTCAGTGTCGACTCTTATGATTGGCGTACACAACCCCCCCTACTCTTCCTCCAGCTCCAGCCCCAACAAGGAGAAGGAGGCTTTTTAACAGACTGTTTATTTTCCAGGGGAAACCGTTCCTTTCTCCCGCTGCACTATCGACAACCGGCCGCTGCTCCTGCTCTTTCTTACTCTTTCTCTCTATTGCTTTCCTCTTTTTCTCTCCATCCATTCCTATTTTTCTATCTCAAGTTTAGACTATGGATGAGGCCCCCCGACAGCTTAGAATGGATTCTCTTCAGCAAACTGCTTGATGTATTTTGGGAGACTTTCAGTTTAATAGGCGTTCCTTTTTGACTCTCCAGCTATATGGCCAGACTCTTGGGAAAATGCACAGAGCCCAGCGTGTGTTCTCATTGGCTGAGGTCTACTGACAAATTGGCCTATGGCGCAGAGGGTGCCCGGTGGTCGCTCTCGCGGACCCATGACCGGGAGCTGGCTGACAGCGTGTTTTTTCCCATCAACCCCAGGTTTGGATGGTGCCGATCCTATGCTACTGGAGCAGTACATGGTGGTGGCCAACTATGAGAAGCAGGAGCCGGCAGAAATCAGCCTGCAGGCCGGCAAACTGGTAGACGTCATCGATAAGAGTGAGAGTGGTGAGTGACCAACCTACACACACACGCATGCATGCAGGCACACACGCACGCACACACACAGTGATGCACACCTATTCATGCATACTTTCCAGCCAGCATCCAGATGAGAATTCCTATTTTCACCTCTCAGTCTGGGGTCATGGTCTTTTCTTCATCCCCAATAATTCCCCCTTCCCCCCCTGCTCTCCCTTTATGTCCACAGCTTTCAAACTGTGCCTTAGCCCTGGAGGCTCACTTTGGCCTTCAGAGAGGCCTGTTTTTTTTTTACCCTTGTTGGTTTAGGCCGGGGCCAGAATGTTGCCTTCTGTAGGAGGAATGTCTCCCAGACTCCTATATTAATTATCCAGCTCACTTTAATGGAAAGACAGAGAGACATGCTCGATTTACATATGCCAGCTGCACGGGGTCCTGAGTCAGCTGTTTAACCTCTGAAAATGGAGTGCTAGGAGCTGATCCTCAAAAGGAACTGAAAATAATCTTCATCTGGCCCTTGTTGAGATTGATTAAATTTGGCTTTTTCACAGTGAAAGGTGATAAATGTTTTGCAGAGCTTAGTCTGTTGACTGTTATGCATATCATGCCCTCCAGTAGAATCAATGAAATGGTCTACTCTTTATAAAGTCCTGTATACATATGTTGATGGTCTTACTTGATATGCCTGTGTTTACTTTTGCCTATACACTTTGACCCAGTTAAGACTCACTAACTCTTGCGCTATAACATACAAACACACCTCACCATTAACTGAACCACAGTTTTAGCTGACGCAGCATAAGGAAACCTGTCTGGTTTTCCTTTCCCTTCAGTAGAATGAAATAAGAAGTTTTGTCATCTCCATCTCCAAAGCCTCTAGAGCAAGAGACAGGCTCAGTAACAGAGGTTGACGTCCTGGCTTAAATGGTGTTCCCAGACAGTGAAGCAGTAATGTGACTCATGTGTTCTTCAAAGAGGAGGGAAACAGTGATCAGAAAAGCAATTTGACTTAGGTTTCACATTGGGTGTGAGTAAAACCCCATGCCATAGAGGCCTAAAGGAAGAGAGTCAATTGACTCAGACTGCTTTGAAGTGTCTCTACCCAACCGTCGAGTTCTTCCATTTATTTTTCCTTCTTGGTCCAGTTGGATTTGAGCCCACTAGGGAGTCACTTTGAGGCATATTTCCAAACACCTTGAAGTCCTTCTGCCCGAGGCCTTGACTTGAGTCCTTTCCTCCATAATAAGCATAGAGCTTGATGGATGATGCTGGTGACTGGGCTATTGAAGGCTGCAGTACATTTAGATGACTACAGAGTAAATATGTCACTGGTCAGAGACTTCACCCACCTGCAAGTCTAACTGAATCACTGTCTGATTCATAGGTGTACAACCAGTACTGTATAGATGGTATTTGTCATCAACAACTCAAGCACTGTAGGCAGGGGACTCCCAAGTATTGCAGAGGTAGCTAAATCAAAACCCATCAGAGCACTGTCTGAAGCCTGTAGTGTTCAACATAACAGTTAGCATTAGCTGAAACCTGTAGTGTTTATCAGAATGGTTAGCATTAGCTGAAGCCTGTGGTGTCTATCAGAATGGTTAGCATTAGCTGAAGCCTGGTGTGTTCAACAGAACGGTTAGCATTAGCTGAAGCCTGTTGTGTTCAACAGCATGGTTAGCATTAGCTGAAGCCATGACACCTCCTGGACAGCATGGAAGAAGGCTAAGCTGCAATGTGGGTGACATCAGTCCTAAGCCTCATGCCAATTCTAAGGATTACAGGTGCGCGTAAAATACTTCAGTCCGTTTAGTTCAGCATCCATCTCTCCCAGAATAAGTTTGTGTATTTTATGGCATCTGAGGTTGATTTCTGAAGCTCAGACTTTCAGTGCTGAAGAAGTTAGATATGTACTTTTTATGAACCCAGAACTGCTTAAATGTCTCCAGTGCTTTGCTGTCAAATGACAAAAGGTGCTCAGGTATTTATAGAGACTTGGGGAATTCTTTAAATGGTGTGAATATGGTGTTGATATGGTACTATGCTTCTCTTACAGAGCTCTCATTTGTCCAATGAAGAACATGGCTTAGAATGGAATTTGTCCTTATGACTGTGTAGTGTATGCATGGTGTAAGAGCTATTATTTTGTGCTCTACTTACCATGATGGTTCTCGAATTTGAATGTAGAAAGCATTTTGGTAAGTAACTCTATGTACTTTTCTTGTACAATGTAAATATCTAACTGATTTCACTGTTACCATACCCAAGGATAACAATTTTAATGCAAAAGTTGCCCATTGCACTAAAGGAATGGCACATTTCCTTACCTTGGATTAGATAATATACTTCTGACAGGGGCTTTGAATCTAAGTCAGTTCATGTAGGCACGTTCAGCTTTCTCAGCTTTCCATGTCCCTTTCCAGGCCAAACCATTATTTTCATTTGCACTGGTTTGTTGATACTGCTTTTGCATATTGGCCTTCAGTCAGTGTCATAGCTGATGATAATTCATGTTTTGGTGAGAGGTTGTTCCTGGTTATTAGATCAGGTACTGTACCTTGTAAATAAACATAACTCAGAATGGCAACGTGTATTTTTATTTTGATATTTATATTATACAATTCTTGTAAAAGGCCAGGAATGCTGCACTGCCAGGACTCATCAATGGCAGAGAAATTGGGCAAGATCTATATATTTGGTTATGTCATTTTCACAGAGTTGCAAGAAAATCAGCTGCCACTTTTCAGGATACTCAAAAGCAGTGTTCCATAAATGTTTTACCCCTGATGCCCTTGCAGTTTCTTGTATTTGTTTGATCGCAATCCCTCTGTATAACTTCACTACTGAGTTAGGTCAGAGCTTGCCAGAGAGAGACACTGACTTCGGAGAGGAGAGGAGTGTGGGGCAGGGAGAGAGTCAGGGGGAATATGGAAAAAGCCCTTTCCTGCCAAAGTTAGCGGTTCAGAGAGGTTGGTTCATTATAATGGCTTAATGGATCCTCCAGGATGCCTCCTCAACTTACAGTGTGTTATAGAGATGATAACCAGGGCTAAGCTAAGATAGCACACCACTTTTGAACCTTTACTTAACCAGGTGGGTCAATTAAGAACCATCCTTTTTATTTGTCTACAGTTGAACTTTTCTTGTTATCGAAATGCATAGGAAGAGTAAAACATTTGTCATCACATTTCCCTCTAGAGGTATGCTAACTACTCTACACCTCAAGGGCAATGTTAGGCTAGCCTTGCCCAGTCCAACCCAAATAATATCCCTCTAAATCGCTTCTGACCAGTGTACGTTTACACCGCTCAACTCCTAGATCGTCTTTTTAAATTGTAATTTGACAAATTAACTCCAGGAATGTCTGTGTCGGAGAGGGAAGCAGCTTGGGTCTGTCTGCCCCTCAGGCTCCCCATAGCTCCCCTGTACCACCCTGCATGCGTGTTCGTCTATAAACCAATAGCCTGCGTCAGTCAGTGGTGAATTCTGGGAACACTTTGTACGGTATTTTAGGCTTAAATGTTAAGGCTCTGTCCCAATGATTTTCCTTGTCTCTCTTTTCTTGTCTCCCTTCATTCTTGATGGACCATGGATACGTTGAGGAGGTACTCGATGGGTTTCCAACATGTATTTCTCTCTGCGCTTAAATCCTCTCAGATACTGTAGATCAGTGTTCATGAGGAAGAGGAGATGTGAATAAGGAGCTGTTTAACACCATTTGGGAACAAGCTTATGCTATGGCCAGACAATGGACATGAAACAACGGATTCGTGTGGTGCCTCTCATTTAGGAATAATAATTCAAGTTAAATATCATTTATGGGCGCCCCACGCACGCCATCTGTGCTGCCTAGAGCATAGGGCTGCAGAAGTACGTAGCTTTAGAAAGGTCAGCACACATTCTAGAGGGGATCCTTTCACACTCTAGAGGGGATCCTTTCACACTCTAGGGGGCTGCATTGGCTGATCCTTAGGTCAACATTAGTACTTTTTCGCCTCCCAAGCTTAACAGAACCATCGCTGGAAATTGGTCCCCATATTTTATGAAAACTGGAATTGAATGTATTGAACTTTATATATTTTGTACTCTATACAGTGTTTATAAATACAGAAACTTGAAATGAATGGGGGTTTCTCCTGCAGTGCTTTCCAGTGGGATCAGATATCTCCAGTAGTGCTGAGGCTCAGCATTCCACATCATCTCAAGCCCAGAGAAATGCTTGTCACGCTACAGGTTGTAATCTTCATATCACATCTGTAGCATGGGCTAATATTTCAAAGACTGACCCCAAAACACAAAAACTTGTTTTAGTAAGTAACACTTGTGTTTCAGTAGCAGTTAAAAGACAGGCTGTTTGATTCAATGTGAGACTTTTGATATCTATAAATAAAATACATGCAGCACAGTAGAGCCTGAGGCACCTCAATCCTTTGTTAAAACATTGCATGTTGTAGTTTAGATGAGTACATATGGTATACATTCACAGTAAGAAAATCGAAAGTTGCTGGCCTGTTCGCATTTTTGTGTTGAGCAATAAATGTGTTGTTGATTACAGTAATATGGAGGCTGCGGAGTGCTGAACCTGATATAGTGTTTCCAGACATCAGGTACTGCAGGGGAGACAAATAGGGCTCAGGCCCTCATCAACAGATAGGTTCCTCTATTTTGCCCCCCCCCTCCTCTTAGAAAGAGACAGGGGCAGAGGGGATATGAGTAAAGCTTTATCACTTTGAAGTCTGAGCCAAACATCTGTTCACTTGCTCCACTTTTTCCTTTCAAGGAATATCCATCCTTACTGTACCACTTTCCTTTTCACCCTAGAGCCAAATTACGACACACATGGCTTACATAATTATCGTCGTTTTTTTTTATGATTCATTTTCTCTGTAAACAAAACAAAGAAACGTTTTTTTCCAAAAGTGTTTGTTAGTGTTTTTGGCTGTGTAAATGAGACTGACGTCGACATTTCATCCAGGCGAAAGCCTAATTAGATAGTTGGCAACCACATCCTTTAATTTAGTACATCCAGTGTAAACTCTGTTGGCTATGTCAAAAATGAACTTACAACATTTATTTGTCCTGTCCTGAGTATCATGGTTTCTTTGCAGTGCAATCACATATGTAGTTTTGTATTGTTAACTCAGTGATTAGATGAGGAGAAAAGCACTGCATGGACCTGAACATAAACATTATGAAATTGCTCCTAATTCAAGTGAATGTTGTTTGTTCTGTTTATCTGTCACTGAATGGATCCTTGCAATTTCCCTTAAAAGCTCGTTCTTGAGAACTACAGTATAGAAAGGAAATAATATTTACTTCCTCAGCACAGCTAGTAACGCAGACTTGAGACACAGATGATAAAGATTCGTACAGCTGCAGAAGACACAGACACAGACACAGATGAGGATGTTAATGGAGATGACAGACATATGGTAGATAGACAGATGTAGGTGTAGTCGTATAATATCTCTCCACTTCCTCCGTGTTGGGTCTAGTCCCAGCCCTGCTGGTCAATGTATCAAATTATACATAATACACACAAAAAATGCACATGCATATACACACACACACACATTCTGGGATACGGAAAACGTGGATATCTCACCTTTCAACAGCTGTATGTCTACTCAGTTCCAAATGTTCATACATGTCACCAAATCATTTTCAGGGGGTTCATCTTTAAATGTATGTTTCTGTGTGATGGTATGTTGCCAAAACACCTTTAATTTGGTCAAGAAAATGCAACAAAAACAGTTGTAGCACTGGTATATTAACATTTATTCATTACTGAAAGACCAGAGACAATTTTCAGGTTCTCTGTAATTCATGCCAGTGTTTTATAAACCTGCATTGGCAAGGAAATATACTTGTATTGCCTCTTTTGAGGTGCAGTGAACTCAGCCTAAGCCCCTACCATATGAGAACAAGGTTGAAAAATAAAGTAGAGGTAGTCATAGCCATCAATAACAGAGTGTATTTACTCAAACGTCTTAAGGGACAGACACGCAGGCATGTACATTTGAGTCATTTAGCCATTACACTGCTCTTATCCAAAGTGACTTACAGGAGCAATTAGGGTTAAGTGCCTTGCTCAAGGGCATATAGGCAGATTTTTCTACTAGCCGGCTCGGGGTTTCAAACCAGCAACCTTTTGGTTCCTGGCCCAACGCTCTTAACTGCCCTTAACCGCTCTTAACCGCTTAGCACCTCTGAACAGATTGCCAGCTATAATTTGCAAACCAATTCTACGTGTAGAATTGCATGAAAATGTCGGACACCCACCGGTGAGTGGTCCCTAAAACACACCTCAGCGAACGAATGGTAGATGAACAGCAGATCGACATTCGGTGGGGTGTGTGGCTGCCTTATTAAAGTGGCCATAATGTATATTCATATGTCTAACCTTCAAATGTGCTTTCAAATTAAGGTACCACATTCGTATACCTTATTTCCATATTTCCCATATTAGCTAGCAAGACCTCAATTATCTCGTACCCCTCTACATCAGCTTGGTACTGATACCCCATGTATATAGCCAAGTTATTATTATTTATTGTGTATTTATTACTTGTATTATTACATGTTATTACTTTTCTATTATTTATCTATTTGCTCTCTCTCTGCATTGTTGCGAAGGGCCCGTAAGTAAGCATTTCACTGTTAGTCTACACCTGTTGTTTACGAAGTGAAGTGACAATAACTTTAGCCAGCCAACAAAGAGGAAGAGGCAAAGCCATTACATTTTTCCTACTACTATAGCTGGCTAGCCAGGTGGGTAGCAGACTGAGGCTAATATTATAGTTCTGTCATCATCGGCATTATGGGAATACTTGTTCTATGTGGCATAGTGACTCGGCAACAGTCAGAGGAGTGGTGGGGGTTACGTTAATGTCAAAAGTTAACCGCACTCTCGTGTCCAAAGAATGCTAGCTAACCTTTTTCGAAAAAAATAGTACATTTGAGAGGGAATTCTCACAAATAAAATGTTGCACTCCATGTAATAAGCGCAATAACACACTCCAGACTCTGCATTGTCAGGGAGATACTGCACACCTCAGCAGTTGAAAGGCTCCAGTCCAAAGTACTGTAGACATTTATTTTAGCTCTCCGTTCTCCATTTCATTTCTTGGCACCGGGTTTGTATGAAGCCACAGCCTTGGTGTAAAAATGTAACACATTACATGGCTTGTTAGGGCCTTGAGCCTTTGCCAATGCGGGGGCGCAGGGCCAGGTCCAAACAGCAAGGCCTTCTAGTATGTAGACCCACACAAAGTCAATCAAAAGTAACATTTAAAACTGCTGCTGAAGCATGTGTGATTGCATTTCCAGTGAACACTTCAGTCTTCATAATGGGGGATGTGAAGAGCTGTTGGCCATCTTGGATTCTGCTTTCCACAACAAATAGAGCATTCGTGGAGTGCCACATCACAGAGACGGTTTGCAAGGGTTTATTTGTAATACATTTTTTGTGATATCCAATTGTTAGTTACAGTCTTGTCCCATCCCTGCAACTCCAGTACGGACTCGGGAGAGGCGAAGGTCAAGAGCCATGCATCCTCCGAAAGACAACACTGCCAAGCCGCACTGCTTCTTGACAAACCGCTTGCTTAACCCAGAAGCCAGCCGCACCAATGTGTCGGAGGAAACTCTGTACAACTGGTGACCATGTCAGTATGCACGCGCCCGGCCAGCCACAAGAGTCGCTAGAGCGCGATTGGACAAAGATATCCCGTCCGGCCAAACCCTCCCCTAATTCGGACATCGCTGGGCCAGTTGTGCGCCGCCTCATGGGTCTGTGCCCCAGGCCGGGATCAAAACCGTGTCTGTAGTGACACCTCAAGTACTGCAATGTAGTGCCTGAGACTGCTGCTCCATTCAGAAGGCCCATTTTCGAGGGGTTTTGTCATTTCACTCTCCTGCAGAGAACAGCCATGACCTCTACAGAGCTAGGCGACAGAGAAATGGTGTTGAAAAGCCTATGTGGCAGCAGCCAAGGGGCTGGTTTTTCAAAAAGTTACCTGATTGGATTACCCCTATCAGATAGGATTTCATGTTAGAATTGACATAGGGATAGGGATTTGGTCATCCAATCTGATCTTTAATCAGGAATTGTAGGTGATTAGGATTGTTTTGATCCCAAAAATCATGCATATTTTGATCCCACTAGAAGGGTGCATTCAAGGTGGATTGGGAAAGGTGACAGGCACTACAACTAAGTCATGTCAATGTCACTAAGGTTAGGAGGCTTCAAAAAATTTATTACATCTCAAATCCAAAGGTTAATTATGTTAAATTGACTGCAGTAAGGTATGTGGTAAGTTATGTTAAGTGTCAAATAAATGCATCTCAAATCAAATCACATTTTATTTGTCACACACACATGGTTAGCAGATGTTAATGCGAGTGTAGCGAAATGCTTGTGCTTCTAGTTCCGACCATGCAGTAATATCTAATAAGTAATCTAACCTAACAATTTCACAACAACTACCTTATACACACAAGTGTAATGGGAATGAATAATAATATGTACATAAGAATACGTGAATCAGTGATGGCCTAACGACGTAGGCAAGATGCAGTCGATGGTATACAGTATATACACATGAGAGAGATGAGGAATGTAGGGTATGTAAACATTATATAAAGTAGCATTGTTTAAAGTGGCCAGTGATACATTTTTTTTACATCAAGATGCAGTAGATGGTATAGAGTACAGTATATACATATGAGATGAGTAATGTAGGGTATGTAAACATTATATAAAGTAGCATTGTTTAAAGTGGCCAGTGATACATTTTTTACATCAAGATGCAGTAGATGGTAATCATTATATAAAGTGGCAATGTTTAAAGTGGCTAGTGATACATTTATTACATCAATTTTTCCATTATTAAAGTGGCTAGAGTTGAGTCAGTATGTTGGCCACTCAATGTTAGTGATGGCTGTTTAACAGTCTGATGGCCTTGAGATAGAAGCTGTTTTCGATATGCTGATAGAATTTAGGGAGCCTTGTTTTGAGATTAGCCTTGTTAAAATGCCCAGCTACAATAAATGCAGCCTCAGGATATGTGGTTTTCATTTTACATAGAGCCGAATTAAGTTCTTTCAGGGCCGTCTATGTGTCTGCTTGGGGGGGAATATACACGACTGTGATTATGACCGAAGAGAATTCTAAGTCAGGTGAACAAAAGGACTTGAGTTCCTGTATGTTGTTATGATCACACCACGTCCCGTTAATCATAAGGCATACACCCCACCCTTCTTCTTACCAGAGAGATGTTTGTTTCTGTCGGCGCAATGCGTGAAAAAAACAGGTGGCAGTACCGACTCCGATAGCGTGGCTCGAGTGAGCCATGTTTCCGTGAAACAAAGAACGTTACAGTCTCTGCACTCTTGCTCGGATATTGTCTACCTTGTTGTCAAGAGACTGGACATTGGTGAGTAGTATACTCGGGAGCGGTGCACGATGTGCCCGTCTACGGAGCCTGACCAGAAGACCGCTCTGTCTGCCCCTTCTGCTGCGCCGTTGTTTTAGGTCGCCTGCTGGCATCCAATCTATTGTCCTGGGTTGTGGGCCAAACAGAGGATCCTCTTCAGGAAAGTCATATTCCTGGTCGTAATGTTGTTAAGGGGTGCAGCCATGGGTGGGCTTGGGAGGGCATAGGCCCACCCAAACACGCAGCCAAGCCCACCCACTCGGGGAGAAAGGCCCAGCCAATCAGAAGGAATATTCCCCCAGAAAAAGGGCTTTATTACAGACAGAAATATTCCTCAGCAACCCCCCCCACCAACCCTCTTCAGACGATCCCACAAGTTAAAAAGCCGGATGTGGTTGTCCTGGGCCGTCGTGGTCTGCAGTTATGAGACCGATGGAAGTACTGCCAAGTTCACTAAAACAACGTTGGAGGCAGCTTATGGTTCTCAGGCGACAGCTCTGGTGGATATTCCTGCAGTCATCATGGCAATTGCACACTCCCTCAACTTGTGACATTGTGTTACAAAACTGCACATTTTAAAGTGGCCTTTTATTGTCCCCACCACAAGGTGCACCTGTGTAATGATCATGCTGTTTAATCAGCTTCTTCATATTCCACACCTGTCAGGTGGATGGATTTTCTGGTCAGGGAGAAAATCTCACTAACAAGGATGTAAACATAGTTGTGCACAAAATCTGAGAGAAATATGATTTTTGTGCGTGTGGAAAATTGCTGGGATATTTTCTTCAGCTCATGAAACATGTGACCAACCCTTTACATGTTGCGTTTATATTTTTGTAGTTACTCATTTCTGTTTGCCCAGGTTGAAATAGTACCACAACCTGTCCAGTAGATGGCATGGTGTAGGCCTGTTTAAAACACTGAAAAACTGGATTCTGTGATCTTGATTTTGTGGTATCTGGATCAGAATGGTCCTATACGATTATTTTCTGGGGAAAAAACGGCTTATAAACAGCCAGATTTATCTGATCCTGGATAGCATGAAATAGGATTACAGAATCCGGATCATTCTGATCCCCCCCCAAAAAAGTCTTGAAAAACTGGCCCTTGGGGTTGGTGCAACGATCAAGGTGTTAGGTTACTGTCTGTAGCCATTCAGGCACTGAAAACACTGGTCTGTGTATTATTTCACATCCACTGAGTGACTGAAATTGACTCAAATGTGCCAAGTGAAGCATGAAATGACTCACAAGGCCTTGGAACGTACATCTCACTGCTAATCTAATAATCATTTATTCCCATGCACTTCAAACTTCAATATTTTCTTACTTTATTTTTCAGATGAAGCTGTCCTGTGTATGCATGCTCAATACTGTATCTTTCACCCAGACCTTTGTCTAGAATCCAATTGACTGAATAATGCAGTCATATCCCAAGGAATTCAATCATATCAAGCAAGACAATGATAATGGAGATTTGAGCTACTGTACCAGTTACGTCCCACCGTTTTCAGGGGTAACGAGGCTAAATTTGAGATTTAAATCATCACAAGGACATCCAAAACCACACTGTCCTCCCTTTGATGCTGTTGGCTTTAAGGCTAGGATGGCGCTGCAGAGCTGTATAGCTGCCGTCTAACGAGTTCGAGATCAATTCTGCTGTTTCGTGTGATTTCCTATGACCGAAAACAGCTTCTGGACATGAGAACAGTGATCACTAACCTCGATTTGGATAAAGATTTCTACTTCAACGAGTCAACAGCTGTGGATGTACTGCTCATTCCGGACCATGCCCTAATCCCCGGGATTCGAAAGAGGAAAAGGCGACGCCAGAGAGGCAAACGAGCGAGCTCCCTGACGAGACTAAGACGGCGAGTAAGTAAACACTCCTCCCACCCTCAATTCTTTTCACTAGAGAACAAGCTGGACGAGCACTGTTCGAGACTATCCTATCAACGGGATCTGAAGAATTGTAATATTCTATGTTTCTCGGAGTCGTGGCTGAACATGGTTAATATACATTTAACAGTTTTGTTATGTATTGTCAAGACCAAACGGCAGTTTCGGTTAAGGTTAAGGGGGAGGTGTGTGTCTCTTTGTTTACAACATATAGTGTGCAATCTTTAATGTTAAGAAAGTCTCAAGGTTTTGCTCATCTGAGTTAGAATACCTCATGATAAGCTGCAGACCATACTATTTACTAAGAGAGTTTTGATCTATATATTGTAGCTGTCTATTTACCACCACAAACCGATGTTGGCACTAAGGCTGCACTCAACAAGCTGTATAGGGCCAAAAGCAAACAAGAAAATGCACTTCCAGAGGCAGTGCTTCTAGTGGCCAGTGTTTTCAATGCAGGGAAACTGAAATCCGTCTTACCTCATTTTTTATCAGTATGTCACCTGTGGAAAGAGAGGTGAAAAAACTCCAGGTCACCTTAACTCCACACACAGAAACGCATACAAAGCTATCCCTCGCCCTCCATTTGACAAATCTGACCATAATTCTATCCTCCTGATTCCTGCTTACAAAAAATACTTAAACAGAAAGTACCAGTGACGCGTTCAATATGGAAGGGGTCGGATGAAGCTGCAGGACTGTTTCGCTAGCACAGATTGGAATATGTTCTGGAATTTATCCGATGACATTTACAAGTTTAGAACATCAGTCACCTTCTTCATTAATACGTGCATCGATGATGTCGTCCCCACAGTGACCATCCATACATATCCCAACCAGAAGCCATGGATTATAAGCAACATTTGCACTGAGCTAAAGGCTAGAGCTGCAGCTTTCAAGGAGCGTGACACTAATCCGGATGCTTAAAAGAAATCTCGCTACGATCTCTGACGAGCCATCAAACAATCAAAACCTCAATACAGGATTGAATCCTACTACACCGGCTCTGATGCTTGTCGGATGTGGCAGGGCTTGCACACTATCACAGGTTACAAAGGGAAACCCATCCGCAAGCTGCCCAGTGACGCGAGCCTGCCAGATGAGCTAAATTCCTTCTACGCTTGCTTCGAGGCAAGCAACACTGAACCAAGACCTTTAAACAGGTTAACATTCACAAGGCCGCAGGGCCAGATGGTTTACCAGGATGCGTACTCAAGTTGGCAAGTGTCTTCACTGACATTTTCAACCTGTCCCTGACCAAATATGTAATACCTACATGTTTGAAGCAGACCACTATAGTCCCTGTGCGCAAGAATGCCAAGTTAACCTGTCTAAATGACTATCGCGCCATAGCACTCACATCTGGAGCCATGAAATGCTTTCAAAAGCTGGTCATGGCTCACATCAACAAAATCATTCCAGACACCCTGGACCCAATCCAATTCACATTCTGCCCCAACAGATCCACATGTGACACAATCTATATTACATTTCACACTGCCCTCTTCCACCTGTACAAGAGGAACGCTGTTCAGCACCAGCGGGGACAGACAGCTCAGCATTCAACACCATTGGCCTCCAAGCTCACTAAGCTCAGGACCCTGGGACTGAACACCTCCCATTTCAACTGGATCCTAGACTTTCTGACTGACCGCCCCCAGGTGGTGAGGGTAGGCAACAACACATCCACCACTCTGACCCTCAACCCGGCGGCCCCTCACGGGCATGCTTAGTCTCCTCCTGCACTCCCTGTTCACCTACGTCTGTGTGGCCTCGCTTGACTCACACACCATCATTAAGTTTTCTGATGACACCACAGTGGTTAGCCTGATCACAGACGATGAGACAGTCTATAGGGAGGAAGTCAGTGTGGTCCTGGCAGTCAACAACGACAACAACGTCTCCCTGACGTCAGCAAGACAAATGAGCTGATTGTGGACTTCAAGAGATGGAGGGCCGAATATTCCCCCATCCACATTAATGGGCTTTAGTGGAGCGGTTTGAGAGCTTCAAGTTCCTCTGTGTCCACATCACTAAGAAATGTTCATGATCCACCTGACCGTGCTGCTGCTCCAGTTTCAACTGTTCTGCCTTATTATTATATGACCATGCTGGTCATTTATGAACATTTGAACATCTTGGCCATGTTCTGTTATAATCTCCACCTGGCACAGCCAGAAGAGGACTGGCCACCCCACATAGCCTGGTTCCTCTCTAGGTTTCTTCCTAGGTTTTGGCCTTTCTAGGGAGTTTTTCCTAGCCACCGTGCTTCTACACCTGCATTGCTAGCTGTTTGGGGTTTTAGGCTGGGCTTCTGTACAGCACTTTGAGATATCAGCTGTATCGGCTATATATAAATACATTTGATTTGATTTGATCCACACACACCAACACAGTGAAGAATGCACCACAATGCCTCTTCCCTATCACGAGACTGAAAAGGTTTGGTATGGGTCCTCAGATCCTCAAAAGGTTCTACAGCTGCACCATTGAGAGAATGTTGACTGGTTGCATCACCTCTTGGTATGGCAACTGCCAATAGAGGGTAGTGTATACTAGAGAATGACACAGGAGTGAAAAGTCATTCCTGTCCCCTCTTGTCCTGTCAATTTGTTTCCTGTGCTGTCCCAATCCCGCAACATTTATATAACCCTGTAAATTTCCTGTCCCATCCCGATAAAATCACTCCCTTCCCATTTCTAACTTTTAAGCGCATAAATCATAAATAACTTCCTCTGTTAGCTGCTCGTCCGTCTGTCCCCGCTCTGTGGCACCATCGCATTAGTGGAAACCAAGACTGTTCGCAGGGCAAGCTAGGTTGTAGCTAGATGTTCGAGTCGCATCAGGGACTATTTTAGCTAACCCCTAACCCTTTTCCTAACCTTAACCTAATTATCCTAACCTGATACGTTAATTATCCTAACCTGCTGTGAAAAGTCACTTATGCAAGTCAAAACCGGCAGTTATGCCTTGAGAACAGTCGTGGTTTCCACTAATGCGATACAGCCGCTCAGTGTGTGAATATCCTAGCAACTGCTCCCTTTGGCTGAGCGCTCACGAGACAGTTGCTTGTACAAAGCTGATAACAACCACCTTACCTACGCCTACTTACTTACCTAGAGTCTGATGAATTCATGGATATAGACATGTGTAATTATGTATGTCTACTCGTGCATCTGATTTAAGTAGTAACTGGAGCGAGAGTGAGCCGACGGAAAGGCGAGGGGGGAAATTGCCTTTTTATTTTGTATACATTTTTATTAAATTAACTACTCTATATTAGGCCTACACTGTTTTCTTTATGAAATGCTCCACACATGACATATTTATAACCCTTGCGTTATTATTATTATATCCACATGTTATAATTGTTCTATTATTTATATTTTCTCTCTGCATTGTTGGGAAGGGCCCATTAGTAAGCATTTCACTGTTAGTCTACACCTTTTGTTTACAAAGCATGTGACTAATAACATTAGTTTTTATTTGATTTTGATTAGAGAACCTGTCGGTGATAGAGAAAAGTTCATGTTTTCTCCATATCCATTAGTCTTTCAACCACCCTAGTCATCCAAGGAACATTTTGAATCACGGTCTATTAACTAGAACAAACATTATTCCTGAAATGGAGGAGGAACACTTCTCTAAAGTCATTTATAAGATTATAAACCATACTGAAAGATGCTGTCCTAGTTGACAAGCACCAAACAAAATCTCAATTGACATCCCTCTCTCTGTGCCCCCAGGCTGGTGGTTTGTCAGTACAGCGGAGGAGCAGGGCTGGGTCCCTGCCACATATCTGAATACCCACAGCAACACACGAGATGACCTGGAGCTGGGCGCCTCCAAGTCCAGGGAAGGTAAGAGCTCCACACCGCTGTGAATACAGGAAGAAAACCTCAACATCCAGAATACAGTATACAAGCTGCACCACAAAACAGACGACGTTAGCTTTTGTCACTTCCAGCAACTGGGTGAAATTTGTGGATGTGCAATATCCCACAACCTCCAAGACCGCTGTACCCCCACTACCCCCGTCTGTAGATGGGTACAGTAGTCTGACTACCACCCCCGAACCACCAACGACTGACGTTAACGTTCCCCCAGTGTGAACAACCTTCTTTGTGCTGCTGCCACTATAAACACCCCTGAACAAGCTCCAGAGTCAGCCCTGAATAAATACCCTGGAGAAGGAGTGTCAGGGCCTAAGCCACAACTCCGGGTTGAGGTGCACTGAGTGACGTACTGTACTCTACAGTATCAGTGTAGAAATTCAATGCAATACTAAAACGAGGTTACCTCCTTGGAGTTTAGGATGGTAAACGAATGAAAGCGGTGCATGTTTGGTTCACTGTAGGGATTGAGCTGTGAGGAGTTTGTTTATGTCAGTCAGTCACTAGCCAAGTCATGTCTGAAGATAATTATTCCGGGCCCTGAGATAAATCATGTCAGTTTATACAGACTGATTATGAAACAAAACTAGAAGATATTGATGAATGTTGCTCTGTCTGTGCAATGGTTGAATGCTGCTATATTCTGCATTAAAACCTACAAATCTGCGTCAGCCTATTGCAGACAGTCTGAGCACTGATGGAGGGATTGTGCGTTCCTGGTGTAACTCGGACAGTTGTTGCCATCCTGTACCCGTCCCGCAGGTGTGATGTTCGGATGTACTGATCCTGCGCAGATGTAGTTACACGTGGTCTGCCACTGCGAGGACGATCAGCTGTCCGTCCTGTCTCTCTGTAGCTCTGTCTTAGGCATCTTACAGTACGGACATTAAAATGTATTGCACTGGCCACATCTGCAGTCATCATGCCTCTTTGCAGCATGCCTGAGGCACATTCACGCAGATGAGCAGGGACCCTGGACATCTTTTGGTGTTTTTCAGAGTCAGTAGAAAGGCCTCTTTGGTGTCCTGAATTTTCATAACTGTGACCTTAATAGCCTACTGTCTGTAAGCTGTTAGTGTCTTAACGACTGTTCCACAGGTGCATGTTCATTAATTGTTTATGGTTCATTGAACAAGCATGGGAAACAGTGTTTTAAACCCTTTACAATGAAGATCTGTGAAGTTATTTGGATTTTTACGAATTATCTTTGCAAGACAGGGTCCTGAAAAAAGGACGTTTCTTTTTTTTCTGTGTTGAATATGGCTTTAGCTGAAGATGTTGATGTTAGGAGGCTATGACAGTCTAATGGTGAATCTTTCCCTTATTGGGAAGACTGTCACATTCATGAATAACACTTGGACATGTTCCTACTTAGGGTGGTCATATTTCATCATTTGTTTTTATTTTCATAAGTTCTGTAATACCTATAATAGGCCTTAGATTGACTCATCCAATATAATGGTCATCATTTTCAATATAATGGTTATCACAATGGATATGATTTTTTGACATTAGTGTTCTGGAGGAGTATGTGGGTCAGTTGTTGTATATTTTTGAACAGGGACTTCTTTTATTTCCTTTTTTTCAATAAATGTACATGTGCCCTGAAATCTGAACTGCCTGTTCATCTTCGAGATTAGTGCTCTGGTTTAGTAATGGGAAGCTTTTTTTTTAATTAGATATTTTTATAAGCCCTGCCGTTTATAGTGTTGGCATGTGACAAAAGATCATTCCCATCTCCTGCATTTAACTAACAAAAACAATCAACAATTACAGACCTGGCATAGAGCTGCTGCCAAAGGAATTCAGCTGGTCTATTAATTGGATGGCATTCCCAAGCAGCAATGTGTGCCCCAGATGCTCGTGCAGGACAGGATGGGAAAACCATGCTAATAACCGCAGTAATTACAAGCCACAGAGAATCTGTCCATAGTTTACATTTCCTGTATAACGTGCATTCACCCGCTTCATCCACCAGTCCTTCTAATGTAATGTGGTGTTGTAGTTTCCATGTTCGCCATGTAAGTAACTCAAGTCGGTCCTTTAGTTGATTCCATGTTGTTTGTACAGTGTGTCTTTTCTGTTTATCTGCCAATTTGTGTGTGTGTATGTGTCTCGTCACCATGTGCGTGGGTCAGTCACTAAGCACCGTAAGGCCCATCTGAAGAGGCTGGACCGGAGATGGACCCTGGGGGGAATGGTCAGCAGGCAGCAGAGCCGAGGTGATCAGAGACAGGGCGCCAAACTCCTCCTCCTCCTTCACTGCTCATCCTTCTATTCTCTGATGTCCCATTTTCCTGAACCCACTGTACCTTGTCCTGTCTTATCTTTCATACCTGATGCCTAATGTCTTGGTTTGTGTCATATACTGTCTTCTACACCATCATGATCCACACCCAATAACCACTAACATCGTTCTAAACCAGATAATTAACAGTCCAGACATGTCATTACAATGCTAAATTGGTTTTTACATCCACAATGGTGGTTTTCAGAAGTTGCAGGTTTGACCTTTTGCTAGAAGATAAACATCGGAAAACATTGACCATCTTGTTGTTACTCAGTTTCTGCACTTGAATGCGGTAGTGTTGGAAGAGATTGTGTTATGTAAGCGGTTTATTTTAATTAATGGCTATGTGCAACTCCAATCTTTTCTGAATTACAGCTATATAATCACAACAATCTAAAAGTTGGTAGGCCGCATTCAATATTTTGCCACTTTAGTTGGCTTTGTTACAAGCCAAATTAAACATGTACACATACTGTATGTACTTTTCAAAATAGCTAAAAAGCCAGACGTTTATCAACTAGAGATGTTTAGAGCAAGCAGGTCTGGATCAGACTAATGAAGAATTGTATTCATCTGTTGGAGTAAGAGTGAAAGTGTTTGTGCTTGCACACATTACACTTGCCTTGAGACAGTTTTTTTTGACAAGGTATGCAGGTTGGATTGCTGACAGCGGAGTGAGGATAGGCTATTTGAGTCCAGCCCAAGGTTTGTGCTTGGCAACAGTGTCCACAGCGCGCAAGAAAACGACTAGCCTCTGGAGTAAAAATAACTTTTTCAACTGCAAGAACTAAATCTTGCCTGTGGGGAAAAAAGCAGAAATAGCGCTGACTGCAGGAAAATTGTTTATAAAAGTTATGCAGGCGATGCATGTTGTGGTTAACATAATATCTTATTCATAGGTTCCCCCCGACTGTAGGCCCCTGTAGGGAGTGCCCTACCAAGCCTTAAACAGAGAGACTGGAAGTCCCATAAGTCAGTGCAGGGGAAAACAAAGCATTCAGGAAGTGGCCTTTTCGGTTTTATTTACAAGGCCCTACATCGTCCTATTTCTTTGCAAGTAAAAAACATTTTTACTGCATCCTTATTCAGTCCTTATAAATCCCTGATTGAGACTCAACAGGAGTTGAGGAAAGGAGAGAGTTATTAGATATCAGATAGGAATCCAGTCATTCCAGTCTTAGCATGCAAATAGGACATCTCCTCTCTACACCATTGGGCTGTGTTCCCTCCGCCTGTCTGTGTTTTACGGTGTGATGAGATGAGACCTCTGGTCTTTAATGACAGGAAGTACTCTGGCCTTTTGGGAAATTACAAATCAAGATGGCATCTCTGTTCTCTATCATCTGCGAAGTTTACAGAGGCTGACCGCTACCACACCATTAGTCCACTCTGTCATTAGAACTGTTTTCACCATTTCAAGAGATCAGTGTGTAATTAGCAATCATGACATAAAGGCAATGTGATTATCAGTTCCTGCAGGAAGACATTTACAGTATGAAGTGAGGGACATCATATTGTTAATTAGAGTTTCCCCGATTATTTAAAGCCTTTGATGGTAAAATGCTGGATATCGTTGTGGATCTGACAGAATCAATCACATCAGAACTACACACAGAAATGTCATCAAGTCCACAGAATTCTATACTTCAAGCCTATATGCAGTATGTCTTTATTTACTTTCACTCACGCAGAGGTGTTTCTACAATCGTTACAGTTCCTCCGATAAAACGTTGACATATTTTTCATTTGTTCGAGTAACGTTTTGTTTTTGAAGCAGTATCGGACATTTGAAACTGACATAAGTCTCTGTGTTCCCACGTCCTCTCTGTGGCCCGACAGAGGAGAAGTATATGACGGTGCAGCCATACACCAGCGAGGGGAAGGATGAGATCGCCTTTGAGAAAGGAGTCATCGTGGAGGTCATCCAGAAGAACCTGGAGGGCTGGTGGTTCATCAGGTAAGGCCATGATTTGTGCTCCAACCACAATATAAACGGTTGCCTGTTTATACTGTCTCTCAATTATGGTTATTCTCACTCATGACCACCCCTCCCACGCCTTTCCTTCCATTCTCTCTTCCTCTCCCCAGGTACCAGGATAAGGAGGGCTGGGCCCCGGCCTCCTACCTGAAGAAGGTGATGGAGGACTTCTCTCCCCGTAGTAGTAATAAGAAGACCCCTTTGACTGGCCCGGTGGAGATAATCAGCAACATCATGGAGATCAGCAACCTGCTGAACAAGAAGGCCCTGAGTGAGAAGGACGTGCAGACAGACGGCCAGCCAGAGGACAACCCCCTAACCACCCCCTCCCTGGTCAAGAGGCAGATCAGCCTGCCCATACCGTGCTCTAGCTCGGACTTCAGCCCTGGTGCCGCACTGGTGGATGTTAAGGGCAAACTAGAACCAGCCATAGCCCGCATCACTCCTCACAGAATAGAGATCGGTGAGTTGTCATTCAGAGACTGAATTGAAAGTTATAACGGTTTGTTAAACTAATACACTCACAAAATGTTATATCTATCAAATTTTGTTCTCTCTAGGCTCCCCAATCCTCAGACAAAAGCCACCTCCTCGCAGAGATGCAACTCTGGTCAGTATGAAACAAATCATAAATCCTCTATAGATGTAAAGTCCCCTAATTAGGGGGTGATCATAATTTTCCTGTACAGAAGATTATGCCAATTTTGTACTCTCACTAAATATGATCATATCCATTTTACAGTTATGAGGAAGGTGGAATCTAGTAGTTAGTCATTTATAATTTGAATCCACCAACTGGTGATGGTTAGGTCGGTTTATAATTTGATTGTTACTACATGGAAAAACTTTTATTGCCTCAGACCACCAACTGGTGATGGACTGAGAAATGCAAAGAAACGGGAAATATGTGTTAAAAGGTTTACGGTGTAATAGCAGATGATGAGTAATAATGACATAAGCAGAAATATGGCATATTATACAGTAACATAATGACAATAACATCTAGCAGCAAGGGTTTAGCTCTAGTACAAACTAGGATGTAATGGCAAATGCATAAATCAATTAGCATGAGTACTAATCAAGAAATTAGCAGTAATGGCAAATGACTAGCAGTACTAATCAAGAAATTAGCATTAAGTAATGATAGCGCATCATTAGCCTTAGCAATTAGCTAACAGTGGTAAACAGTGTATAATTGTCTTATGAAGTGCAAAGGTAATAACTATAAACCAGCAATAATAACTTATAAATAGCAGTAAACATGATATAAATTGTTCATAGAGTGCAATGATAATGGCTATAAACCCCAGCAACAATAGCAGCAGTAACAGTAAAATAACAGCCAGGCTGTTAGACAACCGCCATTTTAGGCCATAGGGGCCCATTCTAAGGGAATTTGCACATGACATCAACTAAACAAACAAGTGCAGGAGTTATTAGCATGTTTTAACCACTACTATGTAAATGCTAGATTATTGCACACTCAACAAGAAGGTCTGACGCTCTTACACTTCAGTGTTGTGATGCCAAAATTCTAGCAAAATGTATAGCGCATAGAATTAAAAAGGTATTGTCGGATATGAATTCTAATCAGACAGGTTTTTTACATGGACGATAAATTGGAGATGATATAAGACAAGTACTGGAAACAATAGAACACTTTGAAAAATCTGGGAAACCAGGCCTGCTATTCATAGCTGACTTTGAAAAGGCTTTAGAGAAAGTACGACTGCAGTTTATATATAAATGCCTGGAACATTTCAATTTTGGAGAATCTCTTATATAATGGGTTAAAATCATGTATAATAATCCACGGTGTAAAACAGTAAATAATTGTAAGGGGTGTGTAACTGGTGGAAGGGAAGTCAAACGCAGGAGAGCAGAACTTGGTAAATAGCCAGAGCCGTTTAATAAACATAACTACCGGCATACAAAAAACAACAAACACATGGGCACCAAACCCGTATCGCACCAGTCACACAATGCACACATACTTACAATGAACAATTCCCAACAAGGACATGGGGGAAACAGAGAGAACATACAACATGTAATTAGGGAATTGAAACCAGGTGAGTGTGAAAACAAGCCAAAACAAATGGAAAAATGGATCAACGATGGCTAGAAGACCGGATACGTCGACCGCCGAACACCGCCCGAACAAGGAGAGGAACCGACTTCGGTAGATGTCGTGACAATAATGGCTACTTCTGAAAGTTTGAAACTGTTGAGGAGTAAAACAAGGTTGTCCACTATCGGCATATGTATTTATTATGGCCCTCCAAAGGTTAGCTGTTAAAATCAGATCCAACAATAATATCAAGGGGTTAGAAATCCAGGGTTTAAACACAAAAGTGTCATTGTACGCTGATCATTCATGGTTTCTTTTAAATCCACAATTAGAATCCCTCCACAGCCTCATAGAGGATTTAGATACTTTTTCTAACCTCTCTGGATTACAAACAAATTATGATCATGTACTAAATGATGTATTGGATAACTAAAAATACATCTTTTACATTACCGTGTAGTTTACATTTACATTTTTACATTTAAGTCATTTAGCAGACGCTCTTATCCAGAGCGACTTACAAATTGGTGCATTCACCTTATGACACCTTATGACATCCAGTGGAACAGTCACTTTACAATAGTGCATCTAAATCTTAAGGGGGGGGGTGAGAGGGATTACTTATCCTATCCTAGGTATTCCTTAAAGAGGTGGGGTTTCAGGTGTCTCCGGAAGGTCTAATGGTGAAGTAGACATGCTTGGTATACATATCCCCAAATAAATAAATGATCTCCCTCCAATATATTTTAATAGAAAATTAGCAAAAATTGATAATATCTTGCTACCATGGAAAGGAAAATGCCTGTCTATTTGTGGAAAAATCAACCTGATTAACTCTTTAGTCATATCCCAGTTTACCTATTTGCTTATGGTCTTGCCTACCCCTAGCGAACAGTTCAAATTAAATGGGTCTATTTATATAATGAATATGAATTCGGAGGGCAGAAATTATTAAATATTGAAGCATTAGACTTTACAGGCTAACTTAAATGTATGGAAATGACTCCTCTACCCAAACTTAGGAAAGGGGAAGGGGGAAGGGGGAAAAAGTAGGGAACTTGTTTATCGGCCCTGCATTAAAGACCATAATTGGTTAAAGAAAATTGTGATAAATAAAAAAGTATAGAAGTTTCATTTAAGGACCAACAAATTGACAGTTGTGCCATATAGATTGCAAAATAGTTACGAAGAGATTTTCGACGTACGGATTCCATGGTACGTGTTTATGAACTGGTACACAAAACGACATCAGATTGAAATCTTAGAATTGTTCATTTTGAATTATTATACAAAATTATTGCAACCAGTAGAATGTTATAAATGGGGGATACAATCTTCCCAGCTCTGCAGATTTTGCTGTGAAGAGACAGAATCAACCATTTTTTACTGTCCATATGAAGCTTGTTTTTGGTCATAGATGTAGGAATGGCTGAAGAATTGCAACATTTACCTGGAGCTAACTCTGCAGATAACACTACTGGGTGATCTGAAAAGTCATAGTCAATCGATCAATAATATAATACTTTTAGCAAAAGTGTATATTTTTTATTTACAATCTGTAAAAAATTATGAGAATAGAAAGGTTCAGAACTTTTGTGAAACATCACAGCACAGTATGAATCCAATATGGATGGTGTTAAAAGATAGATGGGAGGGGTCGAATGAAGCTGAAGGTTGGGAATAATAACAACTAATAACAACAAGATAACTAATGTAAAAATATGATTTATGTATGTATATATGTATATGTTTATATATATTTGCAAAAAAATATACGGGGGATTGGAAGTGATGCTGACATTGATGGAGCTACAGTCTTCCAATTCATGCGGTTGATGCCAGGGCTCTGTGCAGGCCAATCAAGTTCTTCCACACCGATCTCCACAACCCATTTCTGTATTAACCTCGCTCTGTGCACGGGGGCATTGTCATGCTGAAACAGGAAAGGGCCTTCCCCAAACTGTTGCCACAAAGTTGGAAGCACAGAATTATCTAGCATATCGTGCTGTAGCGTTAAGATTTCCCTTCACTGAAACAAAGGTGCCTAGCCGGAACCATGAAAAACAGCCCCAGACCATTATTCCTCCTCCAACAAACTTTACAGTTGGCACTATGCATTCGGACAGGCAGTGTTCTCCTGGCATCCGCCAAACCCAGATTTGTCTGTCGGACCGCCAGATGGTGAAGATTGATTCATCATTCCAGAGCACGTGTTTCCACTGCTCCAGAGTCCAATTGTGGCGAGCTTTACACCACTCCAGCCTCATCTCTTGGCATTGCGCATGTTAATCTTAGGCTTGTGTGCGGCTGCTCGGCCATGGAAACCCATTTCTTGAAGCTCCCAACGTACAGTTTTTGTGCTGACATTTCTTCCAGAGGCAGTTTGGAACTCGGTAGTGTTGCAACTGAGGACAGATTATTTTTATGCCCTACACGCTTTAGCACCTGGCGGCTCCGTTCTGTGAACTTGTGTGGCCTACCACTTCACAGCTGAGCTGTTGTTTCCACTTCACAATAACAGCACTTCCAGTTGACCGGGGCAGCTCTAGCAGGGCAGAAATCTGACGAACTGACTTGTTGGAAATGTGGCATCCTACAGTATGACGGTGCCACGTTGAAAGTCACTGAGCTCTTCAGTAAGGCCATTCTACTGCCAATGTTTGTCTATAGAGATTGTATGGCTGTGTGCTCGGTTTTATACACCTGTCAGCTACTGGTGTGGCTGTAATAGGTGAATCCACTATTTGAATGGGTGTCCACATACTTTTGCATGGCTATTGCCGAAATTCTCTAATAATCTACAAACCACACAGAAGAACAATGTAAACACTTTACCATTTAAATAACAATAATAAAATGTAAAGTATAAGTACAAAGTATCAGCCATTTAATAACCATTGTAAAAAGCGACTTACCCTCAACAACATTATGTACATGACCTGGTGGGTGAAGAGAATCACTTACTCATCATCGACGCATTCATATCACACCAGGGAGGTTCAGAGTTTAGAATCCTTTGCAGAAAAGAGCCGATAGAAATGTCCAGTTGTGGTAGAGTAGCCTACTCCTTTCACTGGAAAAATTAAACTGACTTTTGACCCCGGGATGGGCCTGATTCTTATCATTTTTTATAACTTTTTTTTGTGTGTTTAGCAGATGCTCTTATCCAGAGCGATTTACAGGAGCAATTAGGGTTAAGTGCCTTGCTCAAAGGCACATTGACATATTTTTCACCTTGTCGGCTCGGGAATTCGAACCAGCGACCTTTCGGTTACTGGCCCAATGCTTTTAACCGGTAGGCAACCTGCCGCCCTTACATCAGTTCCGGCCTAAAGTTCCTATTGGCTCAAGGTCAAGGTGGACCGGGTCATGGGTCCCATGAAAGGTCAGAGGTGTGACCTGTAAACAGACACTTCACTCCTCCAAGGCAGAGGGGGAGAGCATCCTTCCCACTGCAGCAGACTTTCAGTAAATGTAAGCAACTCTATACTCAGGGGGAGAGGATTTTTAACACTACGTATATTTAGAAAGTATTTGAGTCATTTCAAGGCCTATTCCTCAACTTGTTGACCTAGTCCTATTCCTATTGAGTCATTTCAAGACCTATCCTCAATTTCATATTTTAATATTTTGATCATATTTTTACTATGTACTTGTGCTTTTGTCCTAAAAAGTGAGTACATTAGGCAATTTATAAAAACATTTACAAGAATGATGAGATTGTAATCTTTCTTGCAGCATTACTAGTTATTCTTTATGGCCTTCTCATGATAAATAATTACTTTTGGGTATGTCTATTTAGGGGGAAATCGACATCTAACAGGATCGTTATTTTAAATTGGAAGTTGAACTCTGGCCAATTATTATTGTTTCCTTTTAACAGTATCAGCTGTGCAATTCACATAATGCTGTAACATTTTTTCCACTCAGGGATTCAATTTACCCTCGCCACCAGAGCCCCCTACTGTTGAAGCAGAGTACTACACCATTGCAGAGTTCCAGTCCGTCATTTCAGATGGCATCAGTTTTAATGGAGGGCAGAAAGCAGATGTAAGCTTCTTTTATCTATACTTTGGAGTGCATGTATGTCCAATGTGTTATTGTTTTTGACCTTGTTCAGTTAAATTCTTGAAATTTACAGATACTGCAGATACTGTGGCTTATTTTAATTGTATTTTTTACCCCTTTTTCTCCCCAATTTCGTGGTATCCAATTGTTTTAGTAGCTACTATCTTGTCTCATCGCTACAACTCCCGTATGGGCTCGGAAGAGACGAAGGCTGAAAGTCATGCGTCCTCCGATACACAACCCAACCAAGCCGCACTGCTTCTTAACACAGCGCGCATCCAATCCGGAAGCCAGCCACACCAATGTGTAGGAGGAAACACTGTGCACCTGGCAACCTTGGTTAGCGCGCACTGCGCCCGGCCCGCCACAGGAGTCGCTGGTACGCGATGAGACAAGGACATACCTACCGGCCAAGCCCTCCCTAACCCGGACGACGCTAGGCCAATTGTGCATCGCCCCACGGACCTCCCGGTCGCGGCCGGTTACAACAGAGCCTGGGTGCGAACCCAGAGTCTGTGATGGCACAGCTGGCGCTGCAGTACAGCGCCTTAAACCACTGCGCCACCTGGGAGTCCTGATGATGCCTATTCTTACCAATAAATTCTCTCTGTTCTGTTTTGTAGGTAATCGAGAAGAACTCTGGTGGCTGGTGGTATATCCAGATTGGTGAGAAAGAGGGCTGGGCTCCCTGCTCCTACATCGACAAACGAAAGAAGCCCAACCTAAACCGCAGAACCAGCACTCTGAGCCGGCCCAAAGTCCCACCCCCAGCCCCACCCGTCAAGAAGCAGGACTCTGAGGAGACTGTCCCTACCAGCATTCCTGGATCCGAGGCTCCAGAATCCCCTGCATCTCCCGGAAGGCCTGTGTACGAGGAGCCAGAATATGATATTCCTGCCATTGGGTTTGATCTGGAGTCAGAGTTTGAGTTCCTCAGGACAGATGAGTCCTCAGCGGATGGGAAGAACGAGGATAGCTCCTCAGAGAAGGGCTCTCACCTTTCCTCCAAGCCATCTCCGTCCTCTTCTCTCCATAGCGCCTCCTTCAAGATGGGCGAGTCGTCCGAGGACGTGGGGCAGGAAGAGGAGGAGCCTGAGGGAGAGGAGTGTATCTATGAGAATGACTGCTTCATGCCTTTCAGAGAGATGCCTTATACACAATCCAGTGGCGACTCAGACTTCCTGAAGATTAGTGCCCCGTTGGAGACTAGCAAAGCTGAAAACTCTCACTCCATGTTTGGGGCAAGGAGAAAAGGGAAGACTATCCAGCTGAACGGCAGCCGGTCCCTGTCTCAAACCAAAGCAGAGACCGGGGCATCCAGCTCCAAACCTGCCTCTACAGAGTCCAAACCAGATCTCTCCAAGCAGTCCAGGCCAAAGAAGGACAAAGAGGAGCACAAGATGGGCTCCACCAAGTCCTCCACCAAACCTAAGCCATTGGTCAGGCCTAAGCCCCAGCTGGCCAAGGCCTCCAGTGCAGAGAAAATGGACATCGGCAGCCTCCGGAGACAACTTAGGCCTACAGGCCAGCTGAAGAAGGGCTCCAGAGGAGAAGACTTTGAAACAGCCTCTGTCATCTCCTCTGAGGACTCTGTGTCCTCCCACAGCACCTCCGACATCTCCTCCATCTATTCTAAAGGCAGCCGGGGAGACTCAGACGAGGGCTGCAGTCTCTACCGCACCACAGAGGCCTATGAGAAGGTCCAGGACTCAGAGATGAGCTTCCCTTCCGGGGTGGAAGTGGAGGTGCTGGAGAAGCAGGAGAGCGGCTGGTGGTACGTCCGCTTGGGCGACATTGAGGGCTGGGCTCCAACCTTCTACCTGGAGCCTGTCAGGCAGCTAGACGACAAAGCTGGGTCAGAGTCCGATGGCACCCCTACCAAACTGGGCAGCCTGAGCAAGTCCAACAGCCTGGAGAAGAATGAGCAGAGAGTCCAGGCCTTGAACAACATCAACCAGAGCCTAAAGAGGAGCATACCACCCATCCCCTCCAAGCCCTTTGGCCTGTTCAATGGCTCTCAGAAGAACGTTTTGAAACAGCAGCAGGTGGTCAGGCCTCAGTCGGTCTTTATCTCCAAGCCAATCATCGACGGGCCAAACCCAGTAGGCTCCCTTAGGAGGGGTGAGTCACTCAATTCCACTGACCACCCACGCTCTAGTCCCACCTTGCGCCGCAACGCTTCCTTTGGTACTACCCCACGGTGCCCAGTGTCGAATGGTAACATGGCAAACCGGAACAGACCCGGCACGGGAAGCTCCGAATCACTGGGCCGGGGGACTCAGAGGAACGGTCTACCTATTTCCACGGTGAAACCCAAAACCCACCTCATCCACAACAACCTCCGTGAGGTGTATGTCTCCATAGCGGATTACCATGGTGATGAGGAGACCATGGGGTTCCCCGAAGGAACGACTCTGGAGGTTCTAGAGAGGAACCCTAATGGGTGGTGGTACTGCCAGATCCTAGACGGAGGTCGACCTCGAAAAGGCTGGGTCCCCTCAAATTACCTGGAAAGGAAGAGCTAGTGACACACTAATATTCAGTGCATGTGCAATCAGGTCAGAGACCATGGAAGACAGTGGAAATGGACATGGAAAGACACTGTTTTTTTACAGTGTAAAGATGGAAATCAGAAGAGACCATTTATAGTATCATTGAAGTGGTATACTTTGTGTTTTCTAAACTGAGGGTGGCCAACCAATCCTGCATATAATTAATTACTTGACATTTTATTATTATAATCTGAAGTGACAAAGAAAATACTTCAAAGTATACTTTTTTGACAGGATTTTATCTATTCACAGACAGCCGGGGGTTGGAACAAATACCTTTGGCATTAAAATCAGCAAAAGATCAATCAAATATTTAACAAAATAATTAAACAAAGTGGTTGATTTGATGAAATGTGCTTTTTAATCCAAAATGGAATAATAATGGGATTTGGACACCATTGGAAGAGCTTTGGACAGCTTTGGCTGATCATGGTGAGATTTTGTGATATGATAACATTACTTAATGATCTCCAATGGGCTACAAATTATTCACTTCTAATGATATTTGATCATATAATGTTTTTTAAAATGATTTCTTCTTTAAAGGTCCAACGCAGCCCTTTTTATATCAATATCAAATCATTTCTGGGTAAAAATAAGTAGCTTACTGTGATTGTTTTCAATTAAAATAGTCAAAAATAAACAAAAATAGCTTGTTAGCAAATAGCAATTGGTTTATTAACTCATTTACTCAAATAGCTTTTACTCTAAAAGGGCATTATCATATTATTTTACAATTTCACAGTATTATTCCAACATCATAGTGTGTAAATATATATACAGTGCATTTGCAAAGTATTCAGACCCCTTCCCCTTTTCCACATTTTGTTACGTTACAGCCTTATTCTAAAATGGAGGAAATCCTCAGCAATCTACACACAATACCCCATTACGACAAAGCAAAAACAGGTTTTTAAAACCGTATTTACATAAGAATTCAGACACTATGCTATGAGAATCGAAATTAAGCTCACCTGCATCCTGTTTCCATTGATCAACCTTGAGATGTTTCTACAACTTGATTGGAGTTCCTTGATTGGAGAAACTTCCAGAAGGACAACCATCTCTGCAGCACTCTACCAATCAGGCCTTTATGGTAGAGTGGCCAGACGGAAGCCACTTCTCAGTAAAATGCAGATGACAGCCCGCTTGAAATTTGACAAAATGCACCTTAATGTCTCTCAGACCATGAGAAACAAGATTCTCTGGTCTGATGAAACCAAGATTGAACTCATTGGCCTGAATGCCAAGTGAAGCGTCACGTCTGTAGGAAACCTGGCACCATCCCTACGGTGAAGCATGGGGGTGGAAGCAGCATGCTGTGAGGTTGATTTTCAGTGGCAGGGACTGGGGGACTAGTCAGGATTGAGGGAAAGATGAACAGAGCAAAGTACAGAGAGATCCTTGATAAAATCCTGCTCCAGCGCGCGACCCTTTGGGACAAGTCTCTGAATGTCCTTGAGTGGTCCTGAAAATAGTTGTGCAGCAACACTCCCCTTCCAACATGACAGAGTTAAAGAGGATCTGCAGGGAAGAATGGAACAAACTCCCCAAATACAGGTGTGCCAAGCTTGTAGCTTCATACCCAAGAAGACTCAAGGCTGTAATCCCTGCCAAAAGTTTTTCAACAAAGTACTGACTAAAGGGTCTGAATACTTATGGAAATGTAATATTTCTGTTTTTTATTTTTAATACATTTGCAAAAATATCTTAACCTTTTGTTGCTTTGTCACTATGGGGTATAATTTGTAGATTGACAATGATTTTTTTTTATGATGCAACAAAATGTTGAAAAAGTCAAGGGGTCTGAATACTTTCCGAATGCATTGTATATATAACACAGAAAAATGTAGTTTTTGCCTGCACTGGACCTTTAAAGCTTTTTGCATGTTTAAAATGTTTTGTAAACATTTATCTTGAAATGTTTTGTATGTTGTATTTAAAAGGTCTGTTGCTACACCTTCTCATATGTTAAATGTCATCTGCAGAATGTCTTGTGCATGTTTTTAAGTCACTTTGTTATGAAGCTTAATGTATATTTCATGTAATATTGTTTCATATGGCTAATGTGTGTATGGCATATTGTTGTAGAGCTTTGTGAATGTGTTCTATCAGTTCATTACAGCATGTAAGTCATTTGAAACCTCTTAAAAGCTACAGTCGGAGATTTGAAAAACAAAAATAAACAGCTGAGGGATAGGGCTAGGACAATTTTGGTTTATGACAAAGACAGACAGTTGTGCTGAAGGCATTTATAAGAATTTTCTTCCAGAATCAAAATATGAAGAATTGAAATAACAATTAAACAGATTCCCAAGTTGCTGACTGTAGCTTTAATGTAATTCTTTATCAATGTTTCATGATTTTCTTGATGACACTCTACCTAATGTCTTATACGTACAGTATGTATCATTCGCCACCTTAGAAGTGTATTTCTGCTCTGGTCTTGTGACAAAATAAGTCAGCCTACTGTATATTAGAAGGAGTGGTAAATCAGCAATTTTTTTTCGCTCTTCAGAATCGTCTATTAAACCGTAAATGTTCATTAACTACCTTTTAAGGTGTTTGCTAGGTTGAAAAAAATAAAAAATAAATGATGAGCTGCTTATGCACTTCCATTATTCCATTTAATTTACCAGAGCAAGGAATATTTCACTTGAATATTGGAATTGAGGCTTTGCATTGGCTTTCAAAACCAAACCCCAGCGATGTGTTGAATAGCAATTCTAAATTGTGATCTTATCTGAGAGGGAACAAATCAATTACATTTAAAATCCTTTATTCATACCACAAGGGGCTTGCAGGCAGCAGTGCAAATGCATAAAACAATGACCCACCTGGTGCTACTCATAACTCATATGGGGAAAGACTTGATACTCTTGCCCCTTTGAAAAGGAGGCACATACAGTATTTAAAAAGGTGTACTCTTAATAATTCTGTGTAGTATAAATGTTTTATGTTTGAACATATATTCTAGCTACATAACTTTTTAAATAAAGTATTTCAAGTAATGAATTCCCTATTTTGAACTAACATCTAGTTACATTGAGATAATCTTACCCTGTTTTACATAAAATGGAATAGAACTGATTTATCAATGGATAGGTCACATTGCATACTCTCTTGCCCAAGCACAAAATTCTCAATTTATTTTAATGAAGCTGGCCCTCTTATGGCTGATGTTCAAGACTGCTGAAATATGGTTCCAATGAATGATCCTATTCTGCCAGTTTTATTTTACATACAAGTGTCCTTTGTCATTGTCTGCTGGACAGTATGGAATCGAACTTTAGTTGTAGAGCTTGCTACATTACAGAAATGTTATTTATATTATTCAGCAGAGAGAACGTTCATTTTATGATTACATGTGAACAATAATAATGAATTAATTGTGAATAAATGCACTTTCTGCATTACCTCAGTGTGCATTTTGTTTAAAGATGTCATTCTTTTACAGAATGAATTATGATTATTTTAATTTCTTCATCCTGTATGTTTCAAGGTATGAGACACCTTGGGGGTAATGCAAACTAAAGTGCCTCAAACCTTAACGCATCGTACTATTCAACGCAGTGAAGAAAAGAGATGCAACAGATTGACTGGCTGTCTTCATTTTAGGTAATGAGGCTGTTATGATTCTCAGTAGTTAAGTGGATTTCTCTGCAAGAATCTGATCTTGTGCATTACTCTCTGAGCTGAATTTGTGTTGCTTACTCCATAATATTGCATTGCTGTTGACCAGCCGAAGCTCACTATAGTTTCGTATTGACCCTACTGGATTGGATGTTGATACAACCTAACCTGCCTGCTAGCAACAACATGACAGCATTTTGGTATTTGTTTCATTAGTCCATTGTTGATATAGTCCCAAAATGTCAGCAATCAAGTTTTGAAGAGTCCTGGCTCTTGTCTGCGCCACTCATGGACATTCAGAGACTTGTCCTGGCTGTGTGAAATTTTTGCCAATATTTTTATTTAACATTAACAAACATTTATGTAGCATTGAATATCCCCAAGAACACAGTGGGCTCCATTTCTTAAAATGAAGAAGTTTGGAATCACCAAGACTCATCCTTGAGCTGGCTGCCCGGCCAAATTGAGCGATCGGGGGAGAACGGCCTTAGTCAGGGAGGTGACCAAGAACCCGATGGTCACTCTGACAGAGCTCCAAAGTTCCTCTGTGAAGATGAGGACAACCATTTCTGCAACCCTCCACCAATCATGCCTTTATGATAGAGTTGGCAGACGGAAGCCACTCTTCAGTAAAAGTCAACAAGATTCGCTGGTCTAATGAAACCAAGATTGAACTTTTGGCCTGAATTCCAAGCGTCATGTCTGGAGGAAACCTGGGACCATCCCTACGGTGAAGCATGGTGTTGACAGCATCATGATGTGGGGATATTTTTATGCGGAAGGGACTGGGAGACTAGTCCTGATCGAAGGAAAAATGAATGGCGCTAAGTACAGAGAGATCCTTGAGTAAAACCTGCTCCAGAGTGCTCAGGACCTCAGACTGGGGCAAAGGTTCACCTACCAACAGGACAATAACACTAAGCACACAGCCAAGACAATGCAGGAATGGCTTCGGGACAAGTCTCTGAATGTCCTTGAGTGGTCCAGCCAGAGCCCGGTGAGACCTGAAAATAGTTGTGCAGCGATGCTCCCATCCAACCTGACAGCGCTTGAGAGGATCTGCAGAGAAGAATGAGATAAACTCCCCAAATACAGTTGTGCCAAGCTTGCAGCGTCATACCCAAGAAGATTCAAGGCTGTAATCACTACCAAAGGTGCCTCAACAAAGTACTGAGTAAAGGGTCTGAATACTTATGTAAATGTCATTTCAGTTTTTTAATTTTAATACATTTCCTAAAATTGTAAAAAATAAATAAAATAAAACATTTTTGCTTTTTTTGCTTTTGGGTATTGTGTATAGATTGATGAGGCAAAAAAGTATTTAATACATTTTAGAATAAGTCTGTAACATAAAGAAATGTGGAAAAAGTCAAGGGGCCTGAATGCTTTCCGAAGACACTGATACGTTTCGCCGATTTCAATGTTCAAAACCTGTTGCTCAATCTGCAGTATGTCTGCTGCATAGAGATGAGAGAGAGCCATGAGAAAATATGTTTTGAATCAGTCATGGAAATAGAAGTGCTGAAAACATGTTGGCTCACTATTTAAAAAGAAGATTGAGCACAAGCTAAGAAATACAGTAGTTTTGGCGCAGGTGCAGCCAACTAGCGCTACAAAATGTTTTCCCCGGTCACTAGCTGTAAACTGAGAACATTTTTACTGAGGTTATCAGAATCGTACCTAATAGGATACCTAATGCCTCCACAGACCAAGTAAACCATGTGGAGCCTCCCACCATTAGCTCTGACAAATTGAAAACCCTAGTCATTGGTGATTCCATTACCCGCAGTATTAGACTTAAAACAAATCATCCAGCGATCATACACTGTTTACCAGGGGGCACGGCTACCAACGTTAAGGCTAATCTGAAGATGGTGCTGGCTAAAGCTAAAACTGGCGAGTGTAGAGAGTATAGGGATATTGTTATCCACATCGGCTCCAACGGTGTTAGGATGAAACAGTCACAGGTCACCAAGCGCAAAATAGTTTCAGCGTGTAAATCAGCTAAAAAGATGTGTCGGTATCAAGTAATTATCTCTGGCCCCCTCCCAGTTAGGGGGAGTGATGAGCTCTACAGCAGAGTCTGACAACTCAATCATGGTTGGAAACTGTTTTCTGCCCCTCCCAAAATATAGAATTTGTAGGTAATTGTCCCTCTTTCTGGGACTCACCCACAAACAGGACCAAGCCTGGCCTGTTGAGGAGTGACAGACTCCATCCTAGCTGGAGGGGTGCTCTCATCTTTTCTACAAACATAGACAGGGCTCTAACTCCCATAGCTCCACAATGAGATAGGGTGCAGGCCAGGCAGCAGGCTGTTAGCCAGCCGGCCAGCTTAGTGGAGTCTGCCACTAGCATAGTCAGTGTAGTCAGCTCAGCTACCCCCATTGGGCAAAACTAAACATGGCGGTGTTCGCTTTAGCAATCTCACTGGAATAAAGACCTCCTCTATTCCTGCCATTATTGAAAGAGATTGTGATATCTCACACCTCAAAATAGGGCTACTTAATGTTAGATCCCTTACTTCCAAGGCAGTTATCGTCAATGAACAAATCACTGATCACAATCTTGATGTGATTGGCCTTATAGAAACATGGCTTAAGCCTGATTAATTTACTGTGTTAAATGAGGCCTCTCCTCCTGGTTACACTAGTGATCATATCCCCTGCGCATACCGCAAAGGGGGAGGTGTTGCAAACAATTATGATAGCAAATTTCAATTTACAAATAAAATGACGTTTATGTCTTGTCTTCTAGTCATAAAATCTATGAAGCCTACTCAATCACTTTTTATAGCTACTGTTTACTAGTCTCTTGGGCCATATACAGCGTTCCTCAATGTATCCTTGAATTCCTATTGGACCTTGTAGTCATGGCAGATAATATTCACATTTTTGGTGACTTTAATATTCAAATGGAAAAGTCCACAGACCCACTCCAAAATGCTTTTGGAGCCATCATCGACTCAGTGGCTTTTGTCCAACATGTCTCCCGACCTACTCACTGCCACAGTCATACTCTGGACATAGTTTTGTCCTGTGGAATAAATGTTGCGGATCTTAATGTTTTTCCTCATAATCCTGGACTATCGAACCATCATTTTATTACGTTTGCAATATCAACAAATAATCTGCTCAGACCCCAACCAAGGATCATCAAAAGTCGTGCTATAAATTCTCTGACAACCCAAAGATTCCTAGATGCCCTTCCAGACTCCCTCCTCCTACCCAAGGACGTCAGAGTACAAAAATCAGTTAATCACCTAACCGAGGTACTCAATTTAACCTTACGCCATACCCTCGACGCAGTCGCACCCCTAAAAACATATGAAACTAGCTCCCTGGTATACAGAAAATACCGGAGCTCTGAAGCAAGCTTCCAGAAAATTGGAACAGAAATAGCGCTACACCAAACTGGAAGTCTTATGACTAGCTTGGAAAGACAGTACCATGCAGTATCGAAGAGCCCTCACTGCTGCTCGATCATCCTATTTTTCCAACTTAATTGAGGAAAATAAGAACAATCCAACATTTATTTTTGATACTATCGCAAATTTAACTAAAAAGCAGCATTCCCTAAGAGAGGATGGTTTTCACTTCAGCAGTGATACATTCATGAACTTCTTTGAGGAAAATATCATGATTATTAGAAAGCAAATCACGGACTCAACTCTGCCAGGACCTAGGATCAAGGGAGACACTCAAGTTTTTTAGTACAATATCTCTTGACACATTGATGAAAATAACCATGGCCTCTAAACCTTCAAGCTGCATACTGGACCCTATTCCAACTAAACTACTGAAAGAGCTGCTTCCTGTGCTTGGCCCTCCTATGTCGAAGATAATAAAAGGATCTAAATCCACCGGATGTGTACCAAACTCACTACAAGTGGCAGTAATAAAGCCTCTCTTGAAAAAGTCAAACCTTGACCCAGAAATTTTTAAAACACTATCGGCCTATATCGAATCTCCCATACCTCTCAAAAATGTTAGAAAAGTTGTTGAGCAGCAACTCAATGCGTTCCTGAAGACAAACAATGTATACGAAACGCTTCAGTCTGGTTTTAGACCCCATCGTAGCACTGAGACTGCACTTGTGAAGGTGGTAAATGACCTTTTAATGGCGTCAGACCGAGGCTCTGCATCTGTCCTCGTGCTCCGAGACCTTCGTGCTGTTTTTGATACCGTCGATCACCACATTCTTTTGGAAAGATTGGAAACCCAAATTGGTCTACACAGACAAGTTCTGGCCTTGTTTAGATCTTATATGTCGGGAAAGATATCATTTTGTCTCTGTGGATGGTTTGTGCTCTGACAAATCAACTGTAAATGTTGGTGTTCCGCAAGGCTCTGTTTTAGGACCACTATTGTTTTCACTATATATTTGACCTCTTGGTGATGTCATAATAATATAAATTTTCACTGATATGCGGATGACACACAGCTTTACACACAGCTGAAACATGGTGAAGCCCCAAAATTGCCCTCTCTGGAAGCCTGTGTTTAAGACATAAGGAAGTGGATGGCAGCAAATGTTCTACTTTTAAACTCGGACAAAACAGAGATGATTGTTCTAGGTCCAAAGAAACAAAGAGATCTTCTGTTGAATCTGACAATTAATCCTGGTTGTACAGTCGTCTCAAATAAAACTGTGAAGGACCTCGGTGTTACTCTGGACACTGCTCTCTCTTTTAACAAACATATCAAAACTTTTTCAAGGACATCTACATAACATTGTGCAAATCAGAAACTTTCTGCCCAAAAATGATGTAGAAAAATGATTCCATGCTTTTGACACTTCTAGGTTAGACTACTGCAATGCTCTACTTTCCGGCTACCCGGATAAAGCACTAAATAAACTTCAATTGGTGCTAAATACGGCTGCTAGAATCTTGACTAGAACCAAAAAATGTGATCATATTACTCCAGTGCTAGCCTCTCTACACTGGCTTCCTGTTATGGCAAGGACTGATTTCAAGGTTTTACTGCTAACCTACAAAGCATTACATGGGCTTGCTCCTACCTATCTTTCCGATTTGGTCCTGCCGTACATACCTACATGTAGGCCTCCGAATTGTCCCTAGAATATCTAAGCAAACAGCTGGAGGCAGGGCTTTCTCCTATAGAGCTCCATTTTTATGGTGTGGTCTGCCTACCCATGTGAGAGACGCAGACTCGGTCTCAACCTTTGTCTTTATTGAATACTAATCTCTTCAGTAGGTCCTATGATTGAGTGTAGTCTAGCCCAAGAGTGTGAAGGTGAAAGGAAAGGCACTGGAGCAACAAACTACCCTTCCTGTCTCTGCCTGGCCGGTTCCCCTCTCTCTACTGGGATTCTTTGACTCTAACCCTATTACAGGGGCTGAGTCACTGGCTTACTGGTACTCTTCAACGCCGTCCCTCGGAGAGGTGCGTCACTTGAGTGGGTTGAGTCACTGACGTGATCTTCCTGTCCGGGTTGGTGTGGCGGATCTTCCTGTCTGGGTTGGCGTGGCTTGTTGTACCGTGGCGAAGACATTTGTGGGCTATAATCGGCCTTGTCTCAGGATGGTAAGTTGGTGGTTGAAGAAATTCCTCTAGTGGTGTGGGGGCTGTGCTTTGGAAAAATGGGTGGGGTTATACCCTGTCTGGGTGGCCCTGTTTGGGGGTATCGTCGGACGGGACCACAGTGTCTCTGACCCCTCGTCTCAGCCTCCAGTATTTATGCTGCAGTAGTTTATGTGTCGGGGGGCTAGGGTCAGTCTGTTATATCTGGAGTATTTCTCCTGTCTCATCCGGTGTCCTGTGTGAATTTAAGTATGCTCTCTCTAATTCTCTCTCACTCTTTCTTTCTCTCTTCCTCTCAGAGGACATAAGCCGTAGGATCATGCCTCAGGACTACATGGCCTGATGACTCCTTGCTGTCCCCAGGCAGTGCTGTTGCTCCAGTTTCAACTGTTCTGCCTGCGGCTATGGAACCCTGACCTGTTCACTGGACGTTCTACCTGCCCCAGACCTGCTGTTTTCAACTCTCTAGAGACAGCAAGAATGGTGGAGATACTCTGAATGATCGGCTATGAAAAGCCAACTGACATTTAATCCTGAGGTGCTGACCTGTTGCACCCTCGACAACCACTGTGATTATTATTATTTGACCCTGCTGGTCATCTATGAACATTTGAACATCTTGGCCATGTTCTGTTATAATCTCCACCCGGCTCAGGCAGAAGAGGCCTGGCCACCACTCATAGCCTGGTTCCTCTCTAGGTTTCTTCCTTGGTCCTGGCCTTTCTAGGGAGTTTTTCCTAGCCACCGTGCTCCTACACCTGCATTGCTTGCTGTTTGAGGTTGTAGTCTGGGTTTCTGTACAGCACTTTGTGACATCAGCTGATGTAAGAAGGGCTTTATAAATACATTTGATTGATTGTTACAATCCTATATCCTCAAGGGGGCAGCATAAGCACTCTAGAACAGCTCAGTCCAAATGTAACTCTCAAATCCTTGTTTCAACACTATACCATTAGATTATGGCTTACTTGTTTGATACAGAATTTTGATATCAACATAACTATTTTAAGACAGCTATGAACCTGGAATTGACAACAGCTTTACATACTGGACAAGGACATGCTAATGAAATACACATTTGGAGACTACTATATATTTTTTAGCTCAAATGTCCAACAATTACACTGAACCAACAGTGCACAGCTTTGATAAGTGTTTGATAGTGAGACAATTTCAATTCAGTTTACTTTAATTCACCAACAACCGCACCCAAAGGGTGGGTTAAAAAAAATCGGAATAATACTCAGATGTCTGCCACCAAAACCATTAACTTACCGGTATGTTTGAATGAGGCCCAGGTTCATTCAGAGGTCTAAATGGAAAGTCTGTATGTAGAAAAGAGAGATATACTGTGTCCATGTCAGTTTTACACACGGTGGCTGTGTCTCCCCTCACTTTTGAGAAACTTGGTCCATGAAAAATGGTTGCCGCTGCTTGTTTCATGTCCAGCCATCACAGGCTTTATTTATGCATATTAGACTGCAGTATAAAACACTAGTGCAGCCAACCTAGCTAAGGCATGGTAGTAAATAACAGATGATGTTCACTCTGGCCAGGTCTACATGCCTCCCCTCTAAACAGTCTCTGTGTGAGTTATGACTGTTTACTGTAGCCCTCTGCTTTGTATTTCACATGCACAGACTGAAGACCAGAATACTACTGTGCAGCATGATTGTGTATGGATGTTATTTATATTTTTGGAGTGTTGCCCTAATGTTGCGGATCTATTTTAATGTTTAAAAGCAAGAAAGGTGTAGATATGAATCACTATTAACAAAACTCTACATTGTAGATTGCACTCAACACATTACATTAGAGATGTAACCAGCAGTTATGAAAACTCGGCTTTGGTACAATCATATCTAACTTGTCTACTAATGGATTAGCAAACCTCAGCATCGCTGCAAATGTAATAACCATGAAAGTAAGTTGACAAACTGACATTGCTAATATACAGTGGGTCAAAAATGTATTTAGTCAGCCACCAATTGTGCAAGTTCTCCCACTTAAAAATATGAGAGGCCTGTAATTTTCATCATAGGTACACTTCAACTATGACAGGCAAAATGAGAAAAAAAATTCAGAAAATCACATTGTAGGATTTTTTATGAATTTATTTGCAAATTATGGTGGAAAATAAGTATTTGGTCACCTACAAACAAGCAAGATTACTGGCTCGCACAGATCTGTAACTTCTTCTTTAAGAGGCTCCTCTGTCCTCCACTCGTTTCCTGTATTAATGGCACCTGTTTGAACTTGTTATCAGTATAAAAGACACCTGTCCACAACCTCAAACAGTCACACTCCAAACTCCACTATGGCCGCTCTCATCTTTTTAAGTGGGAGAACTTGCACAATTGGTGGATGACTAAATACTTTTTTGCCCCACTGTAGCTATAGAATCTTATGATGCATATTATTTCATACGTACTGTATGTGTAATGTGTAGGCACATTAGAATTTGCTTGGAACTACTTTAACTTAAAGTTTGAGGTGTCACGTCCATCTGACTCACACAGTGAACATAATGTTGCAAGTCAGAAAAGTATTATTTTATTATTCATTATTTTACACAGAGGGATGTTTTGACAAAATGATAACAAATCAAAAGTAGTAAAGAAAGATGACCTGATTTTTGCTTCAAAAAGCAATACTTCTACCCTGTCTCGTGTGTTTGTACCTTTAAATATTTGGTCCCATTTTATGATTATAGATATTGAAAATAAAAGAATGGGATGAAGCGAGGTGCGTTATGTGCGTGTTTCAGTAAAACAACACAATGTTGCAATATAAGATTGAACATTTCTAAAGTTGGAGAGGATGAAAAATTGATATTTAAGTGTCTGTGGGTGCGACTTGGATAAAAAGTAATGTTCGGCTATGGAAAATCCTATTTCAACCCACACTAGTAGATCAGTGGAAATTAAACAATAGAAAAATACTTGTCTACAGAATGTCAAAAGAACAAACACAGTGATAATTCATATGATTGAAAAAATAAATAATTATCATACAGTACAACACAAAATCATTATTATAATTGTCTCTGTTAACATGTATCATGGTTGTTCTCTGTATGTCCTAATTTGGTCAGAGAAAACTGAACCAGTAGAAAAGTCAAGGCAAACCACTTCTCAAGCGCAAGACTAATCCACTATTATACAATACAATGACAGAGGCTTGTGTTAAACAGTTTCTATTAATAGCGCTGAATAACTTCATACATAGAGTACATATTACACATACTCAAACGTTGGCTTTAAAACACCATCTTTTTTTTACATCACTAGATGGGATGTGTGATTGGATGCAAGTCTTCATTCCTATGTAAAAGTGAACTGGGATAAATATGCACCTGAATATTCATTTGCCTGAACATTTCAGTGTTGTAACAAGTTCTCTTCTCCAAAAGGCACACACGAACACTCTTCTATAATATTCAAACTAAGATAGTTAGTTATCCCATAGTGAGGGATCAGATGGCACATTTTGACACCATGAAAAAACACATTTAAAGAAAATGTACATATAATTCAACCTTGTTTTATGAACCTGAAAAGTGGCTTGTACCTGACCATTGTTGTCTTTGAAACATTATAGATTAAAAACACTGTATTAGTATGAAAACTTAATGATTAGATAAATAGCTTGTTTTAAATGATTGCAATGCAAGTCTAAAGCTCACATACTGTGCAACAATAACCAGCTACTGTAGCTAGATCCTTGACCTCCACATGTGTGAATACAGTTTCCTGTGTAAACAGCAAAAACACAGTATGAAGGCAAAATATCAGAGAGACTTTCTAACTAAAGAGACAAAATGTGACAAAGATATCCTGTTTCCTTTATCATAATCTCCTCTAACAGCTGGTTCTCTAGCAATTATCCTCGGGACAAGGTTACCTTTAAGTGTTAAGAAACATTATATTGTTTTTTTTTTACAATAAAATGGACTCCAAAATGACACAAACGATTTACCGTTCATTTATATTGGGCACACAATAATCTGAAACAACCTGAACAAAGAGAAAATGCATCCAACAAATGTGTAGAGTCACAAGCTTGATGTAGTCATTGCTTTCTATGAATATGGCACCGAATTTTTGCTACTTCAATACACATAAGTGAATTTGTCCCTATACTTACTGGTCCCCTAAAATGGGGGGACTATGTGCAAAAAGTGTTGTAATTTCTAAACAGTTCACCCGATATGGATGAAAATACCCTCAAATTAAAGCTGACAAGTCTACACCAGAAACCTAACAGTCAGTGTATCGTTTAAAATCCTGGAGTACAGAGCCAAAACAACAAAACATGCATCACTGTCCACCACCAGTGGGGTGAAAGATGATTGTTTTGCAGTGAGTGAGCCAGATCCCTCCTGGTTAAGTCCACCTCCATGATAGTCCAATCCAGTATCTGGGATACAGTGACACAGTGGAAGCCAGCATGGCCTCTTCCTGTGTATTGTTATAATATCTTTAATGGTCTATCACATACCTGGTACAGTAGAACAGGAGGTTGATGACAACTTAATTGGGGAGGACAGGATGGTGGTAATGGCTGGAGCAGAATAGGTGGAGTGGTATCAAATACATCATACAAATGGTTTCCATAACATTACCACAAGCCCATGCTCCCCAATTGATGTCATTCCATTTACTCCATTCCAGCCATTAGTATAAGCAGTCTGCCTCTCAGCAGCCTCCACTGTACAGTAGACAGGTAATGGTGAAATGCCAGCCCTTTATGCCCCAACATGTTTTTCTGATATCTTTGACGGGTCAACAGGATGATGCTGAATCTCAGTGTTGCTGAGCCATACTGAGACCGGCCAAACCTACATGCTCCAATAAGACTGAATTACAGTATGTCTCTGGTGGTCTTTGAAAAACCTCCTGTAGCTGAGCCATAGGTGACACAGACAGGTCAGCCCTACATGCACTGATAGGCCTCAATGTTTACTTTGATCTCGGTGAATAAGACACTGTGTTACACAGCCAGGCCGAACCTACGTGCTCCGGTAGGTCTTTATAATGTCTTTGATAGTCCTCCTGCAGATCGGACAGCAGGCGTTGGCCATCTTCTTCAGTTTGAGGCCACAGGCGTAGCAGAGACACATGTGACCACAGGCGTACAGCACCGTGTCCACCACGTTCTCATAACAGATGGTGCACTCGTCACTCCAAGAGCCCGAGCACACTTGGAAAGTGGAGGATTCTGGGTGGCTGGAGAATGGAGAGCTGGGAGTCGTACCTGGGAGACAATGGAATAGGTTTTAGTGTTAGGTGGATAATTGTCATACCGTATAGCCTGGAAACTGTACTTCTCCTAGTAGGCGTTTTTCAATTTCGGACTAATTATACTGCATCTTCTCTGAAAAGATATCTTCTATGTTTACACTTTGCAGGATATTGAGTCAATATAACTCATGTTGTTCCTTTTGAGAGGGACTAAACTATAATAACATGTATCAGCTTGCTGTGTGACCTTTTGTGTATACATATCACATTTCCTGCCTATCGCGGTCAAAAGAAACTCTCAACAAATGTGTTAAACGCAGCTAATGTTGCCCTTCTTGGTCACATTGCTGCCATAAACAAAGGTGGGAAATGATATACAGCAAGAGATAGAGAGGAGGAAGAAGAGAAAAGAGAAAAATAGAGAGAGATAAAACACCGGGATTACATCTGACCTGGTGAGTGAGAAGGTAGTAATGGAAAGAGGGTTCACCTGTGGAGCTGCTGAAGGCTGGTGGGAAGCTGGCATTGAGAATGGTGTTGAGGTTGATGTTCAGGTTGGGCTCGGAGCTGTCGCTGCAGCGCAGTGTTGGGGTGTTAGGGGTGCAGGATGATGAGCTGGGAATTGATGGCACCTGAGGGTCTGCATTCAAAGACGAGCCTGAGGGCACAGAGAAGCACTGTGTCACATACAAACTGCTCTGAACTCATGTACAGTGCATTTGGAAAGTATTCAGACCCCTTCCTTTTTCCACATTTTGTTACGTTACAGGCTTGTAAAATGTTTTATTCAATAAATAAAAATCCTCAATCTATACACAATACCCCATAATGACAAAGTAAAAATAGTTTTAGACTTTTTTTGCATACTTAAAAATCAAAAACAGTATATATATATTTTTTTTAGTATTCCGCCCCTTTCCTATGAGACTCAACATTTAGCTCAGGTGCATCCTGTTTCCATTAATCAACCGTGCGATGTTTCTACAACTTGATTGGAGTCCATCGGTGGTAAGTTCCATTGATGGGACATGATTTGGAAAGGCACACACCTATCTAAATAAGGTCCCACAGTTGACAGTGCATGTCAGAGGATACATGGATAAATGGATAGCATACGATCTATGTTTGTGTGCTATCCATTTATCTTTTTTATATGTTCTATTTACAGTTGAAGACAGAAGTTTACATACATCTAAGCCAAATACATATAAACTCAGTTTTTCACAATTCTTACATTTACATTTACATTTAAGTCATTTAGCAGACGCTCTTATCCAGAGCGACTTACAAATTGGTGCATTCACCTTATGACATCCAGTGGAACAACCACTTTACAATAGTGCATCTAAATATTTTAAGGGGGGGGGGTGAGAAGGATTACTTTATCCTATCCTAGGTATTCCTTAAAGAGGTGGGGTTTCAGGTGTCTCCGGAAGGTGGTGATTGACTCCGCTGTCCTGGCGTCGTGAGGGAGGTTGTTCCACCATTGGGGAGCCAGAGCAGCGAACAGTTTTGACTGGGCTGAGCAGGAACTGTACTTCCTCAGTGGTAGGGAGGCGAGCAGGCCAGAGGTGGATGAACGCAGTGCCCTTATTTGGGTGTAGGGCCTGATCAGAGCCTGGACGTACTGAGGTGCCGTTCCCCTCACAGCTCCGTAGGCTCCGTAACTCTTGACATTGAATCAGAGTAAAAATTCATTTTTTAGGTCAGTTAGGATCACCAGTTTATTTTAAGACTGTGAAATGTCAAAATAATAGTAGAGAGAATGATTTATTATAGATTATATTTATTTCATCACATTCATAGTGGGTCAGAAGTTTACATACACTCAATTAGTATTTGGTAGCGTTGCCTTAAATTGTTTAACTTGGGTCAAATGTTTTGCGTAGCCTTCCACATGCTTCCCACAATAAGTTGGGTGAATTTTGGCCTATTCCAGAGCTGGTGTAACAGAGTCAGGTTTGTAGGCCTCCTTGCTTGCACACGCTTTTTCAGTTCTGTAAACAAATGTTCTACAGGATTGATTGAGGTCAGGGCTTTGTGATGGTCACTCCAATACCTTGACTTTGTTGTCCTTAAGCCATTTTGCCACAACTTTGGAAGTATGCTTGCGGTCATTGTCCATTTGGAAGACCCATTCGCGACTAAGCTTCAACTTCCTGACTGATGTCTTGAGATGTTGCTTCAATATATCCACATAATTTCCTGCCTCATGATGTTATCTATTTTATGAAATGCACCATCCCCTCCTGCAGCAAACCACCCCCACAACATGATGCTGCCATCCCCATATTTTTGTTTCATCAGAGCAGGGAACATTTATCCAAAAAGTACGATCTTTGTCCCCATGTGCAGTTGCAAACCGTAGTCTGGCTTTTTTATGACGGTTTTGGAGCAGTGGCTTCTTCCTTGCTGAGCGGCCTTTCAGGTTATGTTGATACAGTGCCTTGCGAAAGTATTCGGCCCCCTTGAACTTTGCGACCTTTTGCCACATTTCAGGCTTCAAACATAAAGATATAAAACTGTATTTTTTTGTGAAGAATCAACAACAAGTGGGACACAATCATGAAGTGGAACTACATTTATTGGATATTTCAAACTTTTTTAACAGATCAAAAACTGAAAAAATTGGGCGTGCAAAATTATTATTAAACTTCCGAGATCAACTGTATATCTCCATAAATCAGACTGACCCCTGACTCTCATACAGAACTTTGCCCCTAACCTTAACCCCTAGCCTAGCTAACGTTCGCCACATCAAGAAAGTCGTGTACTGGACACAAATGTGTTATGAAGAAATTGTGTGGTAGACACAAATTGGAATAAGTAATAAGTAATTTGTGTCTATTTCATGATAATCTCTGATAGTCTGTTGGCTATATTGCAGATTAATTATAACACATTACATTGTATGGCCCCCTCTAAAGTTGTTTGTTTATATATACACAGTACCTGTCAAATATGTTTTTTCTTTATTCACAATTTTCTACATTTTAGAATAACAGTGAAGACATCAAAACAGTGAAATAGCACACATGGAATCATGTAGTAACCACAAAAGTATTCAACAAATCCAAATATATTTTATATTTGAGATTCTTCAAAGTAGCCACCCTTTGCCTTGATGACAGCTTTGCACTCTTGGCATTCTCTCAACCAGCTTCATGAGGTAGTCACCTGGAATGCATTTCAATGAACAGATGTGCCTTAAAAGTTACTTACTTTTTTCCCTTCTTTATGCGTTTGAGCCAATCAGTTGAGTTGTCAGTTTGAGCCAATCAGTTGTGTCCCCGGACCCCAGTCTACAGTATGTATGGTTGCATTTGTGTGCATCTATAAGTGAATCAGGAGCCCTTGAGGTATTGTAGTCTCACCAAGAAGTGCTCCTCCCCCCACCACATTTACAATCCCTCTGGCCATGGCAGTGTCTGTCCTGTGCCATATCCATCCATTCTGAACAGCAGCACCAGCAGCCCTATTTGGCATCAGACCTCCTATTGGCATCAGAGGAGAATAGCTATGACATTTCCAAATCCACAGACCTAGTGGGCTATATCTTAATGGCACAATTTTTTGTTGTTGTTTATACACAGGGCTCTAAAGTGCAACCATTTTGGTTGCATATGCTACGAAATACTATACTGTCTGACCCGACATTTTATTTTGGGATCACCGTGCATCTACAAAAATAATCAACCAGGTAATAATTTTTGTAATGATTAGGCTTCATTGTACTATTGTTTTTGAGTGACCTATAAAGATAAAAAAAATATAAAAGTGAAGTACAGATTCATTACTGTCATGGTTGCACCATTAATACAGCGAAAACTGATTGTTTCCAGCACAAACTGTTGAAATGGTTTTTTCTTTCTTACGTTCATAAACCATTCCAGGGGCTGTTCCAAAACCACTCACAGGCATTTGTTTACACCGTGTTCAGTCATGTAACATTATTCGCTAACTAACAACCTGGTTACTCAAGTACCAGTATAACCAAATGTTTAGGGGGAAAGAAAGAAAGGAAAAGGGATAGCAAAGACAGTACAGAATGAACAGTGTGGGGAAAGCTTCTTCAGGAAATCAATGACCTTATCATAGGAATGAACTGAACTCTCTTAAAGAGACAGTGTACAATGTTCAATGTAATGCATCTAAATAGGTAGTGCTTTTACACAATGTAGAAACTTAATATTCCACAAACGACTGTAATTTCAATGACATGTTTTTGTCATGTTTTAAAAAAATAATAAACAGAGTTTATAGGACACAAAACGAGCTAGAAATCCATATAGGCCCAATATAGACTCAATCACTTTTTTAAACATTATATAATTTCATGGTGGTCCTAAACTTTACGGTGAGAGCAACAGTACCACCAATAAGATGTTTTAATTTAGAAACCTGTTTAAACATTATGTCTGCCATAAAACTCCTCTTACACTGGTATCACTTATGTGCCAAATGAAACAACACCGTCAGTTTGCAAGCAGTAAGCATACACAACCCACACATTACCCCATTTGTTCCCTATTTTTATATCCCGTACCCTAAGTCTCCCTGAAATGGAATAGATACCTGACCTCAATCCCGAAGGTGAAAAAGAACCGCAACAGCTGTACTTCACTCAACGAGACCGGCCATTTTTTTTAAAAGAAAGTTTGAAACACATTCTCGTAAACCCTATTGCTATGACAATAATGTACATAATCGAGTCTAAAACTGAGTGACTCTGATACAATAGAGCCTTGACAAGGGGGCGCCCCTATACGTTCCCATCTCTATCTAGTTGGACCACCCTTACTGGTGGGGTCTCAGTTTCAATCCACATAGAATATTATATCAAAATTATTGTGGAGCTCCTGCACCTAAATACAAACAGTACCGGCACCCAACAAGAATACCGGCACCTATTTCAGTTCAAGTCAAGCACTTGTTTATTGTTATGTATCAACCAAGGTTACACTCAAACATGTTTGGTTTCAAGTGGATCAATGTAAAGTTTGCAGATATACAGTATCTTCTCTAAAACGTGTGAACCACATACATCACTAGCATTACTAGCAACACATTCAGTGACATTGTGGTAGAGTACTATAATTACACAAGTTTGCTTGCAAGCGTCCTCATATGATCATTATCTACTTAACGTGACCTGTGTGACAGACCGGCTGCACAGCTGTCTGGTAACATCCTGGTCACCTCTAATAGGAGATCATACAGAAAGATACCCTTCATGTGTATTCCTAAACCCTTTCATCCAGGACAGGGTTCAGATCCTGCCATCATATGAATGGATTCCTGGCCCCTCTATCTGGAATGGACAACATCTGAGGGCCTAGGAGTATGCAATGCAGCCTGGGATGTCTGCATGCGGCCCCAGCTAAATCCACTGTGGTTCAGTGTTTCCCAACTGCAGTCCTTGAGTACCCCCAACAGTACAGTTTTGTTGTAGCCCTGGGAAAGCACACCTTTTTCAACTGGTCAACTAATCCTCAAGCCCTCAATGAGTTGAGTCAGGTCAGTTTGTTTTGGGCAACAACAAAAATGTGCTTTTGGACTGGAGTTGAGAAACAATGATGTAGTGTATGCACAGCGCCTTTCACCACAACCTTATCAGACCTCAGTTGGTAGAGCAGGGTTCTTACAATGCCAGGATAGTAGGTTCGATTCCCGGGACCACCCATATGTAAAACATTTATACGCGCATGACTAAGTCAATTGGATAATAGTGTGTGCTAAATGGCATTAAATGATATCTTATCTGAAGTTTGCCACTGTACTTACAGTACACCATGATTTTATTATCATGAATGTATTGTAGCATGTGTGTGTGGAGCTGCAATGGGAATGAAGATAAATAAGTACTCTTTTGGAGCTCATACAAACAAGAAGAAATTAAGATATTCACGCACCACGATCATGCAAAAGTGATCTGCTTCATTTCACAGATCCAACAACACACGACCATGGACAAGAGCCACTTTCAGAGGTGGTGATGTCAGAGTGATAAGAGTGGAGAGAGCAAGAAAGAAAGAAGGTAGCGAAAGAGAAAGAGAGAGGAGATAGTGAGTGGCGGCCACCGTTAGGAGAGTAAGAACTGGATGGAAACTGTGATGTCAATGCGAGATGCAATTATATTTTCATAATGCATATGGAAGGAATCATAAGCAGCTAGCGGAGCCCCCCTCCACCCCCTGATGGATGATGACACTGTCTGACACTGCTGCTGGGCCCACGCAGAACAGAAATAACCCACTCTACCCAGGAGAGGAGAGTGGAAAATATAGGAGACAAATTACCTCGCAATATCAAAGCAGTTCCATTAGTTCCTTCACATTTCTTGTTTCATTTGTCTTTGAAGACCTGTTCTCAAACACTATGCTAACATAGTTAAACAAATTGAAACACAATCATTCTCAACAACAAGTTGGTCAGAAAACAAAGCCTACCAGGGGAACAGGTGGTTCAGGACATTATGACAAATAACCTGGCCTCAACAGAGCTTATTAATAAAACAATAGAGCACACATCTGTGCTTACAAGCTGTTTTCTGCTATATAGAAATCTTCATATCAAACTAATAAATTGCCTAAAGATGCAAGGCTCTGTAAAAAAAAGTATTCCCACAGAGTATCAAAGCCATTAACATCTAGTACTAAACATGCTTGCAAACCAGACAAATATGTAGGCCTACATCTTAAGAGTTCTGATTTGTTTCAACCTGTAAAACATCTTCAAAGTAATACTTTTCCCCCCTAACAATGTAGAACATTGTAGTTTACTTAAATTCCAGGCCCTAGAATCCACTTACAAACAGGAGAATCACTGCAAATATGAGTGCAAATCTCCACATGCATCTTGTCATTAATTATGACATGTTATTCTAGTGTTTATTTATCATGGGTTGGTCCTATAATCACCCTGTTGCCTCTGATACATGGGACTGGCACCTCAATACCAAAAAGTGGGAGTTGTATTCAGGTTTTCCCCCCTAAGGCCTCCTCATCTATCTAAGCTTGTCATGGTGTGTAAAGACTGGGCATGATGTGTTAGTCTGTACCTGAGAGGACTTACAGCTAGGGAATGAGTGTGTACGGTCATTTGTGGTGTGTGTGTGTGCCTGTGTATTCCTGCATGCACACAGACATATTCACAGTTCAATCAGGCAGAAATACAGCCAGTATGAAGATTTCGCATCAGTCTGATGAGTTTTGCAGAGGACAAGGAACTGAAAACTGCTGTTCACAAATGCTCTCCATCCAACCTCACCGAGCTCGAGCTGTTTTGCAAGGAGGAATGGGAAAGAATTTCAGTCTCTCGATGTGCAAAACTGATAGAGACATACCCCAAGCGACTTACAGCTGTAATCGCAGCAAAAGGTGGCGCTACAAAGTATTAACTTAAGGGGGCCGAATAATTTTGCACGCTCAATTTTTCAGTTTTTGATTTGTTAAAAAAGTTTGAAATATCCAATAAATGTCGTTCCACTTCATGATTGTGTCCCACTTGTTGTTGATTCTTCACAAAAAAGTACAGTTTTATATCTTTATGTTTGAAGCCTGAAATGTGGCAAAAGGTCGCAAAGTTCAAGGGGGCCGAATACTTTTGCAAGGCATATATATATATATATATATATATATATACAGATCATTTGAAAATACAGTACAACACCAATCAAAGTAAGTACAGAATAACCATCTATTTTTGTACATTTACGCTTTTCTCAATATTGTAATAACAATATATACGGGAAACTTGTATCCATGTACGTGGGTGTGTGTAATAATGTGTACATCTCCCACCAATGTGACACCCCCATGTGTGATCCCCGCTTTGAGAAGGAGGTGACCCGCTACATCCCTTGCTACATGGAGGAGTTTGGGTATCTGACCAATCACAGGAGGAGAGGAAGAGGATAAGCATCAGACATCACCAACAATGAGGTAGGCTACAACCTGCAGTCAGACTGTTACCAGGAGTGTGAGTGGATGTTTTGTTTTTATAGCTCATCTCTCACTGATCATTTCTGTCATGCCCTGATCTCTCATTCCCCCACCCCTTTCTATCCCCCCCTTTCCTCCTCTCTCCTTCTCTCTCCCAGTGTGAAGGCTATGTATAATGAGTTCCACAGCACTCATGGCCATCAATGAACAGGACCACCTGCACTGGTAGAAGAACACTCACAGACCGGGAATACCCACTGACTGGCATCAGTTCCAGGTGCAACACACAGCGGGCTAATGGAAGTTAATGGGGCCTAATGGAGTGTACTGTAATATGGGATGATGTAAAATTGTGCCCCTTTGTTATTGTCCGAGTTTGTCGAATGTAGTGAACAGTGTTACAAGCGAATGTAGTTAATGTAACCATTATTCAAGACTGTTAGAGGGTAATATACTGGACTGCCTTGTTGCGGGCACCAGAAAATAAAATAAATACAATTGAAAACTGTCAAGGCACAGAAAGGCGAGCATGTCTCCATCTGTTTTTGACATCACGCTACAGTACAACTATCTCAGTGATGCTAAAGGCCTTTGCCTGTACGTCACATTCAGCGTTTTACCATTATCACGTCACACTTATCATCCTGGCTAAATCATGCAGCCTGCAAAGGCCTGAAGAACTTAAGAGTCATTCAGTTCTCACCATCTCATTATGGTGAATCATCAATTCCTAATTACTGATTGGTTTATTAATTGTTTGAAGATAGTGTTATGTCTCCTCTGTGTCTGTATGTGTGTGAATGAATGACACAGAGATAAGCTTGTTGGGGGTGACTGGGTGCACAGTGCTGTAGCGGTGGGACTGAGAAGAAGGTGACAGAGAGCAGACCTGCCAACATGCACGCATTTTGAGTAACAACTATGCAATTCTCTACCCATGTACGCAGGTACAAGATCTGAGTTAAAGTACGCAGAAATGAATAGGACCTGATTTTTTAAATCAAAAATAAATCCACTGAGCAATCTAACATCCCGATTCTCGAGCTGCAACACAGACATGTACGGAGTTTGTGCCAATGGACATGGAGATTAATACATCATAATTCGACGTAGCCGTGTCTGCCCCTCCTGTTTGTTGTGATGCTGAGTTTGCCTACTGTCAGCTGTACGCAAACACATGGACAAATCCCTTTTCGACTCTGTGTTGTGGAAAGGTAAATACTAATTGTTTCAAGCTAACATAAGATGGACATACAGTGGGCTGTAAAGTACCTGCAGTTCACTCGCATTTGCTAGTGAAAGAAATTAAATGGCAAATACGAAAAACAACTGGTTTTGTGCGAGTATGATATACATTTAATTCTGCGTCCCATTAGTTGTATTTTCCACGTAACATTACGAGGATCAAGCAACCTGATAGACTAATTATGATCCACGGCACAAAAAGCATTACAAAAGTATAATACAAAATAAATAAACATCTTGGCATTAAATGGAGTCGGGAGTTTAGGAGACTGCGCGATGAAGAATGAATGTGTGTCCAGTATTAGCTATAGTGGCAATGCTTCTATAGACTCACAAACAGCGCGAGCATGAACGTGCGTCTGGTACTCTACAAAGTTGAACAAAGTTGACAGGTCTGAGAGAGGATTTCGTCCTGAGCCCAATAGTTTGATCAGCTCTGAGTTCAACTTGGGTTAACCAGTACCATGAAAGTAGCTCACCTTTTAGCCAGGTAATCCTTCAGAACAAACCTGCTCTTGGACAGGCTAACTCAAGGCTAACTCCACTTACCCTGAATGAAATGACTGAGCCAAGAGTTGAATACCAATTAAATCAGTTACCCTTCCTCTCACAAAGATTGTGTCATCATCCCCTTCATTTGAGGAAGGCTGATTAAATATTTTATTCATCAAATGTTAATATTACACATTTAGTAAGGACAGCATTTTACTTTCCAAACTGTACATTTTTTCACGTGATTGTATTTTGAAATTTGCAAAAGCCAAACTTACAGCCGCAACCAAAGATAGCAGTTCCCATTCAAGTGAAGACCTTCAGCCATTGCTAACGTGTACCCCTTTGGGTCCACAGGACAAGGATGAAGAAATACCGTTCTATCCAGACTAATCGGATTCCCCATTTCTCAGAGGCCATTTCAAAAAGTGCCTATTGGATAATGCAAATAAATGCAACCCCCTTTTTTTGCAAAAAAAACTAGCTGACCGATCTCGGTGACATCTGGTGACAAAATGGGAATGGAGTTCACAGCGGTGGTCCAAAATGACTTTCCAGAATATGGATATTGAACGAGAAAAGGGGGAAAAAAAATTCCCTTTTAAAATGCGTTGGCCAATCAAAACCTAAACTATCGTCTTTCCTATAATTGAATTACTTTGGTACATAGGAATCTATCCTCCACAGGCCATTCAAGGATCAGACACTGAAGTTGTTTCTTAAATGGGGAAAAAATACTTTATCTGAAAAGTCTCACCATTTTCAGATAAAGATTTTCAGATAAAGATTTTCACCAAAGATTAATATGATGAATTTGCTAGAGTCGATTACATGAGGCTGACTTTGTGAAAACAGATTAGCATTGTATTAACACATAATGAAGCCTTAGTTTATACTGGAATTTCACTTGATGCACTTGTCACAATGCCTTAACTCTGACATGAGTTTAACAGAATTATGTATTGAATTATCATAACAATTTTACAAAACCGTTCAGTGTCACAAACCCTCCAATGAACTCACCTAGGATCCTGAGTTGTGTAACGTCTCCATGCAGACCAAAGAACATCCATAGAGGTCTGGAGTTGTCCACACACACCTGCATCCCCACGTTGATCCCATTGAGGCTCAGAAATACCTCTCCCTCCACGTTCAACACGAAACACAGGATATCACTGTTATGCAGGGGGGTCCCTACCCGACACACCGCCCAGAATTCCTTGCGGTCGACCAGAGACTCCGGGCTGTATGGCAGGTCATTGGGCCGAAGCCCGGCCGGGTCGCACGACGTCACGCCGTAGGAGAGTGACCCGAGACGAGTGCCACCCGCCTTCGTCACTTTTACAAACACACTCTCTCCACAACACAGAGGCCGGCTGGTGAACACCAAGGTCCTCTCGTTACCGCTGCGGTGCTCCATGCCCCGGGTCACCGTGTTCTCATCGAGGGCTTTGACGTTGGCACCTCGGAGTGGGTGGAAGTGGAGATCGCTGTCAAGGAGCGAGGGGAGCAGGGAGCACTGCTGGGAGTTGAGGGAGTTCTGGGGGATGGAACAGGAGGTGGAGCTAAGGGGGTGCAGGCGCTCCTCTTCCTCCTTGTGCTGGTGGCGAAGGTCACACAGTCTGATAGAAAGGCGAGGGTCGTCTGGGTCCCGCCATAAGGACGCCCGGTGGGCCGCGGTGAAGGAGTGAGGATGCAGGCAATCGAGAGGCAACATCTCACTGTCTGTCGGGATAGAGAGACACAAAAGCAGAATGGTTAATCATCTTATAAATTTGGTGTGTAAAAAAAGCTTTCTATGTTAGTACAATGCACGAATTTGTACACTGAAGTGTCTTTTTTTATTTTTAACATTGGAATATAAGTATTATGAGCTGTTTGCCTAAAGCTTTTCAGTTGTCTTTCTTATGCATTCAAGATCTACTTTACTCACTGTTATGAAACATAGTCACAAATGCACAAATAGCTAAATGTGCATGTTTATGTGTTTAGAAATAGAAGCGTTAAAGTGGGAAGGGACATTGCTGGGGGGTAATGTCCATATCAGAATTAAATAGACATAATAGCGTTACATAACATTGACTGAATGAGCAGTTCACTTGTCCCTACTACAAAGACCAAAAAGCTCAGCTGTGCCCTGGACGGGACAGTTCTACACAATATCAGAGACCAAACATTCCAGCTGTTCCACACACTACACAGATAACATTAACTAGGCTTTCAGACTCCATATAGCTCACCATTCTGTTGAAAGCATTTATCAATCTCAAACAGTTCTCATCGAATGTTAGTGCACCCAGAATTAAGTAGGGGAACTAAAATGCTTTAATGTGCAAGTCTTTGGGTTAGTACAGTGTCTTCTCATGCCACTACAAGTTAAGCAACATGCATAAACATGTTTCAAAAAGCTATACACTCAGTGGAAAGTTTATTAGGTACACTCATCTAGTACAGAGTCAGACCCTCCTTTGCCCCCTTAGAACAGCCTGAATTCTCTGGGGCATGGACACATTGCTCAATTGGTATCAAGGGACCTATTGTATGCCAGGAAAACATTACCCACACCATTACACCATAACACCCTCAGCCTGTACCGTTGCCACCAGGCAGGATGTGTTTATGGCCTCATGTTGCTTACGCCAAATCCTGACTCTGTCAGCATGGCGCAACAGGAACCAGGATTCGACGGATCAGATAAATGTTTTTCCACTCCTTAATTATCCAGTGTTGTTGATCATGTGCCCATTGGAGCAAATTCTTGTTTTTAGCTGATAGGAGTGGAACCCGGTGTGGATGTCTGCTGTGTTCCAAAATGTCGTTCCGCACACCACTGTTGTACTGCGCCGTTATCCTTCGACCAAATCAACAAACTGTTTTTGCCCACTGGGTGTTTTTTGTTTGTTGCACCATTCTCACTAAACCCTAGACACTGTCGTGCATGAAAAGTCCAGGAGGCTGGGCGTTTCTGAGATACAGGAACCGGCACAACTAGCACTAACGATCATACCACCCTCAAAGTGGATTAGGTCATTCACTTTGCCCATTCTAACATTCAATCGAATAGTAACTGAATGCCTTGATGCCTGCTTTATATGGCAAGCCATGGTCACGTGACTCACTGTCTGTAGGAGCAAACGGGCTGGTGTACCTTATAAACTGGCCACTGAGTGTGTTTATGTATGTGCAGTGACGTGTATAAACATGACCCAACTTTACATAAGTCACATTAACATTGACCTTAAGTACAGTATGTCCTCTGTAGCCATTTGAACTATCCCATATAAAAATACTATATTATAGTGTGGTCTAAATACTATAGCATTCACTGTAGTGCTAAGGACTGAAGTCCGCAAAAACAGTAGTGAATATTGTAGTATTTACTGTCGTGTTTTTGCAGACATGACAGTAGTATATTGTAGTAACACCTGCCGACTAGGGTTAGCCAAAATGGCACAACTACCAGACTACGCCTACTGTTTAATGAGGAGAACACCTCAATCACAACAGGTTCGTGACAGGCCACTGATTGAGTTGGGTCAACAGTTTGAGCAATGCAACAGACCAGACAACATCTTACGAAATTCTATATTTTTCATTCCAATTGTAATTTTGAATGTTATACACAGGTTCATGATAGCTTTCTGGAGAAAAAAAAATTGGTGTCACAGAGATTCAGCTGACCAAGTTCACAAGATGCCCCAAAACACTGACAAATACTGTACTTCTGATGGAATTCAAGATCCACTTTACTAACTTATGAAACATACTGTCACATAAATGCATCTAAATGTGCATGTTTCTGCGTTAAATTTGGAAAGGAGATTGCTGGGGGGGTAATGTACATATCAGACAATCATAAATATAGTATTTGAAATGACCCTCTTTGATCATATGTGACTTAGTCATAAGTATTTATGATTGACTGAATACTGTATCACATGCCAATATATGGGTATGTACACTGCTAAAAAAAAAACTCCATGTGCTCGCCAGAGGTAGCCTGACTGCCATTAGGTACCGAGATGAGATCCTCAAACCCCTTGTGAGACCATATGCTGGTGCGGTTAGCCCTGGGTTCCTCCTAATGCAAGACAATGTCATGTGGCTGGAGTGTGTCAGCAGTTCCTGCAAGAGGAAGGCATTGATGCTATGACTGGCCCGCCCATTCCCCAGAATTTTAATTTTGTGTGACTCCAAATCCAGACCTCCATGGGTTGACAAATTTGATTTCCATTGATCATTTTTGTGTGATTTTGTTGTCAGCACATTCAACTATGTAATGAAAAAAGTATTTAATAAGAATATTTAATTAATTCAGATCTAGGATGTGTTATTTTAGTGTTCCCTTTATTTTTTTAAGCAGTGTATTATTGGCTGTCTGATGATATACAGTGCCTTCTGAAAGCATTCTGAAATCCCTCAATCTACACACAATACCCCATAATGACAAAGCAAAAACTGTTTTGTATAAATGTATTTACTTAAGTTGATTGGAGTCCACCTGTGGTCAATTCTATTGATTGGACATGATTTGGAAAGGCACACACCTGTTTATATAAAGTCCCACAGTTGACAGTTCATGTCAGGGCAAAAACCAAGCCATTGAGGTCGAAGGAACCTTCCATAGAGCTCCGAGACAGGATTATGTCAAGTTACAGAACTGGGGAAGGGTACCAAAACATTTCTGCAACATTGATGGTCTAAGAACACAGTGGCCTCCATCTTTCTTAAATGAAAGAAGTTTGGAACAACCAAGACTCTTCCTAGAGCTGGCCGCCCAGCCAGACTGGGCAATTGGGGGAGAAGGGCCTTAGTCAGGGAGGTGACCAAGAACCTGATGGTCACTCTGACAGAGCTCCAGAGTTCCTCTGTGGAGATGGTAAAATCTTCCAGAAGGACAACAATCAATGCAGCACTCCACCAATCAGGCCTTTATGGTATATTGGACAGACGGGAGCCACTCCTCAGTAAAAGCCCGCTTGGGGTTTGCCAAAAGGAACCGAAAGGACTCTCAGAACATTTTTGGCCTGAATAACATGTGTCATGTCTGGAGGAAACCTGGCACCATCCCTACGGTGAAGCATGGTGGTGGCAGCATCATGCTGTGGGAATGTTTTTCAGTGGCAGGGACCGGGAAACTAGTCGGGATCGAAGGAAAGATGAACAGCGCAAAGAGAAAGAGAGATCCTTGATGAAAACCTGCTCCAGAGCGCTCAGGACCTCAGACTGAGGTAAAGGTTCACCTACAACAGGACAACAAGCCTAAATACACAGCCAAAACAACACAAGAGTGACTACAGGACAAGTCTCAATGTCTGAGTGGCCCAGCCAGAGCCTGGACTTGAACCCGATCTAATATAATAATAATATAATATATGCCATTTAGCAGACGCTTTTATCCAAAGCGACTTACAGTCATGTGTGTATACATTCTACGTATGGGAGGTCCCGTGAATCGAACCCACTACCCTGGCGTTACAAGCGCCATGCTCTACCAAGGAGAGACTTGAAAATAACTGTGCAGCAATGCTCCCCATCCAACCTGACAGAGCTTGAGAGGATCTGCAGAGAAGAATGTGATAAACTCACCAAATACAGGTGTGCCAAGCTTGTAGCTTAATAATACCCCAAAAGACTAAGCTTTATACAGAATTCCCTGCTACAGTAGGTGACGTGGATGTGGGGGAGGGTAATTATGGCAGGTGTACCCTCTATATAGCTCTATAGCAAGGCATTTATACGGGCAGGTTCGAGGGTGCCTCCATTCAATGCAGGTTCTTCTCCATACTTATTTTCCAACATAATTTGAAAATAAATTCATGTGATTTTCTGGATTTTCTTTCTCATTTTGTCTGTCATATTTGAAGTGTACCTATGATGAAAATTACAGGCCTCTGTCATCGTTTTAAGTGGGAGAACTTGCACAATTGGTGGCTGACTAAATACTTTTTTGCCCCACTGTATATGTTCATTGCTGTTATTCCCACCTTTCCCTTTAGATCAACCATACTCCAAACAAAGCCGACCAACTGTCAATCATTCCCTGCATCTATAAAGACTCTTAAACTGAACTGCATTTCTGCCTCAGCCTGCTCTTTACCTGGAATTCCATAGTACAGTGCCTTGCGAAAGTATTCGGCCCCCTTGAACTTTGCGACCTTTTGCCACATTTCAGGCTTCAAACATAAAGATATAGAACTGTATTTTTTTGTGAAGAATCAACAACAAGTGGGACACAATCATGAAGTGGAATGACATTTATTGGATATTTCAAACTTTTTTAACAAATCAAAAACTGAAAAATTGGGCGTGCAAAATTATTCAGCCCCTTTACTTTCAGTGCAGCAAACTCTCTCCAGAAGTTCAGTGAGGATCTCTGAATGATCCAATGTTGACCTAAATGACTAATGATGATAAATACAATCCACCTGTGTGTAATCAAGTCTCCGTATAAATGCACCTGCACTGTGATAGACGCAAAGGTCCGTTAAAAGCGCAGAGAGCATCATGAAGAACAAGGAACACACCAGGCAGGTTAACTTATTTTTTTTTAACCATCAGTAGAACAGTATTGTTTATCACTGTTTTTGGTCATCTTGTGAACTTGGTCAGCTAAAGCTCTGTGAAAGCACTGTTGTATATCAGAAAGCCATCTATTGCAAGAAACAGATCTAAGTAATTTTGGTGTACTTTTGTTAACGTGTTATTTATGTGTGTCAAACAAGTCAACCTAATCCTCTAAGGTTAAATCAAATGTAACTTGTTCTTTATATCTGACACTGTACTGTTTCCCTTTAATTGACCTAGCTATAATGTGTCTAATGTTAACTTATTACAACTCTAATAAACATTTGATATTTTTTCTAAAGGTGTTGTCTGGTCGTTGCATTTCTCAAAACTGTTGACCCAACTCAATAGTTGGTCTGTCAAGATCCTGTGTCTGGTTGAGGTGTTCCCCTCATTAAACAGTAACTGGGGTTGTCTGGTAGTTGAGACATTTTAGCTAACCCTAGTTGACAGGTGTTACTACAGTATACTAGTCATGTCCACAAAACACTACAGTGGATATTAAAGTATACTACAGCAATAACTGCAATACACTAGTGAATACTATCGTATACTAGTAATTTCTATAAAAACACTAAAGTAAACACTAGTATACTACAAAGTCTGCAAAAAACACTAGTGAATACTGTGGTATTTAGAACATAGTATATAATAGTATTGTTTCATGTGTGTTAGCTGTAAATGGGTAACATGTTTGAACTAAGACCACAAAGGAAATACATTAACTTTGTATTATTCTTGAAACATTTCTAAATGAATTGTATTCGAGTGTGGTTGTATTCTTTTTTTAAACTGTCAATCAAGGGATAGTACAGTGTGGAGTATAATATTATACAATATACTATAACATTCTATATTAAGGACTACTCGATCGAGGGTGAAACTCAGAGGTAATCCCCAGCATGAGCTCCCCAAGGACAGCACTTTCGAATCAAATCAGCATAAATAAAGCTAGCGTCAAATCGATCTTAAAATCCTAAAGTAAGTGGACCACTATGTGGTCGAGGGATAGTACAGTGTGTAGTATACTATTCTACACAGTATACTACAAAAGTGTATAGTTAGCACTACAAGTTTGAGGGATACAATATATGGTATAGTATACTATTCTCCAGTATACTACACCATTCGAAAGTAAGAATTACAGGACTAGTACAGTATTCCACAAATGTCTATAGGAAGCACTACACGATTGAAGGATACTAGAGTATATGATAAACATCTGTTTATGTGGGATGTGTTTGGGTGGTATAGAGATGGCCAATGCTGCAACTGAAGGAACAGACATTCTGAAGCACCAACCATTTCCCCTTTGATTTGGCTGTGCTCAACACCAATACATAGTCTCCCTTAGGGATGAAACGGTTACCGTTCCATGGGAAAATTCCCAATGGTTACTATTAGCATTTCAAATTGTAAGTATCATTAAAACCGTGTTTGATTACCTTGGTTTGAAAAACTCACGGTTTGTCTGTCTAACTTGCTAATAGCTTCTCAATAATGTAAACTGAAGCTTTCAGTGTCACCTACTGTTGTAAAAACACTACACGTTGTTCTGCTGCTGTATGTGTCATGTGTCTGCAGACTCTATTCATCCATTGCACACGATAACACGTTATGTAGTTTAGTCACTCAACCAACAGATTTTGTTCATTTAAAATCCGTCAGTCGTCGACTTGGTTGTAAAAGTGGTTGTAAAAGTGTTCCAACAGGAGAAACACTAGAGTCCTATAGAAGGCTCCTACATTTATGTCAACAGTCAAAACTGTTCGCTGCTCTGGCCCCCCAATGGTGGAACAAACTCCCTCACAACGCCAGGACAGCGGAGTCAATCATCACCTTCCGGAGACACCTGAAACCCCACCTCTAAGGAATACCTAGGATAGGATAAGTATCCCCCCCCCCCTTTAAGATTTAGATGCACTATTGTAAAGTGACTGTTCCACTGGATGTCATAAGGTGAATGCACCAATTTGTAAGTCGCTCTGGATAAGAGCGTCTGCTAAATGACTTAAATGTAAATGTAAATTGTTGGGCTCATTGCTATCACTGCCTTCTTAAGACTCATTTGTATTTATGTAAATTGTGCATGGGGTCATTGCATACACTCAAATGCAACACAGAAGATAGACCGTGTGTGTGTGTGTGTGTGTGAGAATAATACTTATAACACCAATAATAATACATTTGCAATTCCCTTGTTTACAGAGTGGGCGTGCAGCAGGCAAACCCAGTGATGCTATGGGTCCCTCTACAGTTGTGACACAGACACCCGAGCAAGTATTTAAAAAAGGCAGGCTGCTTACACCTACATCAAAAAATGCTTAAGACCTCACTGCAGCCCTTTCATATTACATTGCCAATGACACTATGCCATTTCAAATTGTTGAGAGGCCTGGCTTTCTGAGGCTGCCGTGCCTCACTACAAAGTGCCATCACGAACATTATTTTCCAAGACAAATCCCAAACCTGTACAACCAGGTTAAAGCTGATGTTGGAAAAAGTTTGTCTCAAGGTGGTTTGCTGCAACTACTGACCTCTGGACCAGTGAAAGCGGGGGTGGTCAACACTACATCAGCTTCACTATCCATTAACTCACTCCAGACAAGCAACTGGAATCAAACTGCCTGGAAACAGTTCTTCCCAGATCACTCGGCTCACAGAGTTTTTTGATAATATGCTGGAAAAGTGGGGGATAAACAAGACCTGGTCTGCATAACCATAGACAACGCAACAAACATGATCAAGGCTTTTGAAGAGTTCCCAGATCTGTGACTTGGGTGCTTCGGCCATATTTTGAACCTGGCCATCTCAAAGGCCCTGAAAATTCAGAGAGTTGACGCAACAGTCAAGGCCTGCCGTCATCTGGTCCAAGGCTTCTCACGGAGCTGGAAGAGAAGGAGAGAACTGAGAGAAAAGCAAGGTGCCCTCAACATGCCACAGAACGCTCTGTTCCATGATGTGGTGACTCGATGGGATGCTTGAGTGTTTTCTCAGCCAACAGCAGCCAGTCTGTGCGACACTGGCTGGAGAAAGAGGAACATGGCATCTTATGCCGACATAAGTGTCATGGAGCAACTGTGCCAGCTCCTTGAACCTCTGAGCAAGTTTACAGATGTGCTTGCTTCAGACACACAAGCGACACTGTCAGCCATCAAGCCTGTCCTGGACCACACCACCTGTGATGTTCTGGTAGAAAAGGATACAGAGCCATCCCTGACCAAGGAGATGAAAAGGGTAATGAGAGAAGACCTTAACAAACAGATCCACAGAGAAGGCAAAGATAGTCATGCACATGGCTTGTTTCATTGACCCCCGCTTCAAAAATGAGCTTTTTAGATGAGCCTGAGGCTGCAAAAGTTGACACTGACAGCTGTGTCCAGGAAGCCTTGAAGCTGGCAGCTGCACAAGTCAGGGAAGAACCACAAAGCACCAGAGGCACCTCCACCACCACCACCACCACCACAGCGGCATCGGAGAAGGCTTTTCTGGGTTGCTGAGAAAGATCACATCTCTGCTGCATTGTTGAGGTAAAGATTCAGATTCCGACCACCCCAAAAGACAAAGTGGAATGCCTCTGCCACCCATTCCAGCAGAAGAGGATCCACTGGTGTGGTGGAGGGGCCATGCATCAGAGCTGCCTCACCTTGCCAGGGTTGCCAGTAAGCTTTTGTGCATCCCAGCAACCAGCGTGCCATCAGAAAGAGTGTTCATTGCCAGTGGGCACATTTGTCTCCCCTCGCAGATCACTACTTAAACTGGACAAAGTAAATATGCTGACATTTTTAGATTTCAATCTCAAGTGAACAAAGACGCCTACATACAGGATGTTAGGCCAGCAGCACCTCATTTCTTTATGAAGGAGAGAACGGACATACAATCAGTGCTGTTCATTTGATTAGTTGACATATTTTGTGTTATTTTAATGTCAACACCTGCACATTGGATGTGTTTACATATGGTTGTATTGTTCTCACATGCACATTGCTGACTTGTGTTGCCTTTATATGCACATTTGATTTGCTTACTTAAGGTTGTATTGATTAAAACCTGCACTAGGGAAACTTTTACCTCATGGCCACATGGTGCCATCTTTAATGTTAATGTTTTTATTTTGATATATTATGCACACAAAAAGTACATAGTGCTGCTAATTGTATTTGTTGTTTTCAATATAAAACTTGGTGAAATGATTTCAGTGTGTGTATCAGTACTTCTTGAACATTTCCAGCACATTTTAACAATACCGCGATAATACTGATAATAGTGACATTACATTTTCATACCATTTCATCTCTAGTCTCCCTTGAGCTAAATTTGCAAACTTGAGTGAGACAGCCTCATAGACAGCCTTAGCAGCGAAAACAAACCTTGGGTTAATACAAAAATATCTGCATCATAGCATGCTTAGGGACAGGCAGCAGAACAAAATTAACCTGCCCTCTAAACCTGGGCTAAAATTAGCCATATTGAATATGTGAGAAGAGCAGAATTGGGCACAGGCCAGGGGTTGATTGACATAAGAGGCAGAGCCCATTCATTGTACAAAAGAGAGCGTGTGAAGGAAACGTGTTTGTGAACTGTACGTATGTATGACTCGAGGGCCTCGGCTCCGTCCAGAGTGAGATCATTTATTTATTTGATTTAACCCTTATTTTACCAGGTCGGTTGACTGAGAACACATTCTCAATTACAGTAACAACCTGGGGAATAGTTACAGGAGAGGGGATGAATGAGCCAATTGGAAGCTGGGGATGAATAGGTGGCCATGATTGTATGAGATTGGGAATTTAGCTAGGACACTGGGGTTAACACACCTACTCTTACCATATAAGTGCCATGGGATTTTTTTGCGACCATTGATTCAATTTAACGTCCCATCTGAAAGACTGCACCCTACACATGGCTATGTCTCCAATCACATATTCTTTTTAGACCAGAGACTACTGGCTCTCCAACAACACTGCCAGCAGAACTCTTCCAAAAGCTTCGACTTTCTGACCTGAAATCATCACTGACGTCATGACTTCACCTCGTATTTTTCTGAGTTCCCAGTTGTTTTGAATGCAGCAATACTACCATACATGAATCTGCAGGTAGCTAAAGCAAACTAATTAGGTTCCGCGTTAGCTAATATTAGGCTATAACTAGCAATGCAAATACATTTCTGATACCAATAATATTACTACACAGATCATACACGTATTGTTAGCTAGCTTGCTAATAACCGTACGCTTTAACTTACATTTTAGTCATTTAGCAGACACTCTTATCCAGAGTGACTTAACAGTAGTGAGTGCATACATTTCCATACTTTTCCCCCCATACTGGTCCCACGTGGGAACCGAACCCACAACCCTGGCGTTGCAAGCGCAATGCTCTACCATCAAAATGTAGCTAGACTTACCCATATACATGGATGAATGCTTCTCCCTCTGTCAAGGATGGTTTGAAGATGTAATCCTGAGACAGGTGTTTTATTTAACAGCCTTCTGCGTTTTCTTTTTGAACTCTCCGCATTTGACAATCTCTGCTTTCAACGAGCATTCCACTGATTTCAAAACTCTGTCAACGACACTGTTGATCACCGTTTCTTCCCTACCTCTTTCATCAGAAGACTCTACAATGTCTGGTTCAATTAAACTGTTTTTACCTAAGTCACGGATTACCTCATTGTATGATTCATTTTCGGACAAGTCAGAGAGCATCAGCATGGCACGATCGTCTTCCTCAACTTTATCCCACTGATCTTTGTCGATTGCTGCCCTGAAGTGAATAGTGTTATGTTGAGAGCAGTAGCAAAACTTTTTTCAGTTCTTCATATCTTTCAAAACAAGTTGTGGTAGAAAGCATTATCCACACATACTGAGCAGCTCATGTTATTTTTTATTGATTTATTTCACCTTTATTTAACCAGGTAGGCTAGTTGAGAACAAGTTCTCATTTACAACTGCGACCTGGCTAAGATAAAGCATAGCAGTGTGAACAGACAACAACAAAGTTACACATGGAGTAAACAATAAACAAGTCAATAACAAAGTAGAAAGAAAAATAAAGAGTATATACATTGTGTGCAAAAGGCATGAGGAGGTAGGCGAATAATTACAATTTGGCAGATTAACACTGGAGTGATAAATGATCAAATTGTCATGTGCAGGTAGAGATAGTGTGCAAAAGAGCAGAATAATAAATAAATAAAAACAGTATGGGGATGAGGTTGGTAAATTGGGTGGGCTATTATAGTCAGAAGCATGCTACATGGCAGACCAATCCGAACTCATCTCTCAGCATGTCCAGCCCATCAATTATTTCAGCCAATCATTGCTAGCAGGAAGGTTGTATTTCTTATTTACAGATGGCATACAAGTTATTAAGGCATGTGACTTTCAAATTACAGAAGGCATTTCTGCCACCCAAAAATATAATAATCAAATTCAAAATGCCTCTCCTGTGAAGTAGTGACGTGCGACAGACACCTAGCTTCTTGAAACAGGTCAAATATAAAATCTCTCAACCCATATAAAATAACTTGAAAAAGCTTGTATCCCGGTTATGAGAAACCCGCATAAAATGCCTGTGATATGCAGATCGTAGACAGGATACTGTGGCATGTAAACATCTTATCCTGTAAACTGTTGTTTTCACGGTCTGTGGATGCTCTATTTCACACATCATGGGTGTTGCGTGAGGTTTTCATCCGATTGTCAAATCAATTCAAAAATTAGGCTACCTGTGCAGTTCGATCAAGCAGAATTAATTTTGCTGATAGGCCTACTCCATACTGGACCGTATAGACAACTGGCTACTTTCACCCCTAAATTATAGAAGTTTCTACTTAGAATTTCCAACATTTGTTTGTCAACTATAGTTAGATACAAGCAGCTTCTCTTCAGTTATAACTTATTGCACAAGAAGACTAAATAAAGTAGCACTCAACAGAAGAATATCTTACATCGATAGAATGAATGCATCAGTAATCTAGTTAGACAAATTTACTGGTGTCGTTTCATTTAAGGACCGGGCAGAAAACAGAGTAACTACAAAATAGTGGAAAGATTGGTCCATTCAAACATTCAATCAAACAGTAACTGAATGCCTCAATGCCGGTCTGCCTGCTTTAAATAGCAAGCTATGGGCATGTGACTGTCTCTATAGGAGCATTCCATTTTTGTGAACGGGCTGGTGAGTGTTTCAATGAACTGTTTCAATGTCAAATGTAAGAGGAGCTGCGTACGTATCATTCTTGGGGCATCAAGTTGGATTCTCTGGCCCAAAGCCAGATGTTTCAGATTCTTGGAACTCATTCCATATTGGAAAGAAGACCACTATACTGACCCACACCTTCCGCTAATCATTTAATTACCAAGGAGGACAAAAAAAAGGTTATTTGATTACTCCAACATTACTCATATTGTGTGAGCAAAATGTGACTTATTCATGTCACTGCACTTCTACAGCTAACAAGAAATGTAAAAAAAAAAATGTTATTGTGAATCGAGAATATTTTGGTTTGGTTCTAGTATATGTTCTAAAGACTGTAGTATTACTATACGATAGTTTTCACTGTAGTGTCTTTGCTGACATGAAAAGTATACTACATTATTCAGTGTTTATGAAGACGACTGTAGTATTTACTGTAGTGATTTTGTGGACATGAACTTAGTATATTGAAGTAACACCTGCCGGCTAGGGTTCGCCAAAAATGTCCACTACCAGGCTACGTCAGTTACTGTTTAAAGAGGGGAACAACTCAACCAGAACACAGGTTCGTGACAGGTCACCTATTGTGTTGGGTCAACAGTTGAGTAATGCAACAGAACAGACACCTTAGCAAAAATTGAAAATTCTTAACGTCTAAATTAACATCTAAATGTTATATACGTTCTAGGCCCATTAAAATGAAACAATACAGAGTAAGATATAAAGAACAAGTAAAGTTTATTAAAGCGTGTTTGACACATAAATAACACATTAACAAGAGTACACCAAAATGACTTGGATCTGTTACTTCCACTAGCTAGCTGTGACGACCCTCCCACTTTGTCTGCCGTATTCTCTCTTTGTTCTTGTTTCCTTATTAGGATTCCGGTGGGCGGAGTTGAGAGGGTCGTCAGTTACATGGGAAACACCTGGGACAGGTGTGTCCTAGGATAAATAGACCTCTTCCACATTCATGGAAGAGACTCTCCATGCAGACACCTTTCTAGATTTTGTTGTGTTTCTTGGTGGCGTTTTGGTTGTTTACTTTGGCACCTTTCAACACCCTGCATTATCACATTCATGCATGCAAAACACTCACTTACACACACCATTGTATATTATACTTAGTTACTTAATAAATATATATTTTATTACTCCTTGTCTCCCTTTTGTTACGGGCTTTGAGCCGGTTTGTGACAAGTGGGGGCACACACACACACACACACACACACACACACACACACACACACACACACGGCCTTAGTGCTATTAGCCCATAGAAACACATTTAAATACAGATTCACTACATAGAACAGATAGTCCCACCAAAAAATATAAAATGAAGTTTGTTCTGAAGTGTCTGTCCTATATCTGAGAGATAAGATATTTAACCTCTTATTTCCATCCATTTTTTCAACTGGTACAGGGGGACCTTCAGACAAGTCCTGTGAGGCCTGTCTGCATCCTAGAACTAAAGAGTCTCACCTTTCCACAGAGGGGTAATATTCCTAAACAATATCATAACCACCACCGATAAAAGACAGTACTCTGTAGCAGTCTGGCCAAGGCTTTCGACTCTGTCAATCACCGCATTCTTATCGGTAGACTCAATAGCCTTGGTTTCTCAAATGACTGCCTCGCCTGGTTCACCAAATACTTATCCGATAGAGTTCAGTGTTTCAAATCAGAGGGTCTGTTGTCTGGACCTCTGGCAGTCTCTATAGGGGTGCCATAGGGTTCAATTCTCGGGCCGACTCTTTTCTCTGTATATATCAATGATGTCGCTCTGGCTGCTGGTGATTCTCTGATCCACCTCTATGCAGACGACACCATTCTGTATACATCTGGCCCTTCTTTGGACACTGTTAACATTCAAATGAGCTTCAATGCCATACGAAACTCCTTCCGTGGCCTCCAACTGCTTTTAAATGCTAGTAAAACTAAATGCATGCTCTTCAACTGATTGCTGCCCGCACCCGCCGGCCCGACTAGCAACACTACTCTGGATGGTTCTGACTTAGAATATTTGGACAACTACAAATACCTAGGTGTCTGGTTAGACTGTAAATTCTCCTTCGACTGACATTAAGCATGTCCAATCCAAAATTAAATCTAGAGATGGCTTCCTATTTCACAACAAAGCCTCCTTCACTCATGCTGCCAAACATGCCCTCGTAAAACTGACTATCCTACCGATCCTTGACTTTGGCAATGTCATTTACAAAATAGCCTCCAACACTCTACTCAGCAAACTGGATGCAGTCTATCACAGTGCCATCCGTTTTGTCACCAAAGTCTCATATACTACCCACCACTGCGACCTGTACGCTCTCATTGGCTGGCCCTTGCTACATATTTGTTGCCAAACCCACTGACTCCAGGTCATCTATACGTCTTTGCTAGGTAAACTCCCACCTTATCTCAGCTCACTGGTCACCATAGCAACACCCACCCGTAATACGCGTTCCAGCAGGGATATTTCACTGGTCACTCCCAAAGCAAACTCCTTTGTTTGCCTTTCCTTCAAGTTCTGCTGCCAATGACTGGAATGAATAAAAAATAAAAATCATTTTTGCATCACTGAAGCTGGAGACATATCTTCAAGCATCAGCAGTCAGAGCAGCTTACCGATCACTATACCTGTACACAGCCAATCTGTAAATAGCACACCCAACTACCTCATCTCCATATTGTTTTTATATTTTTGCACCCCAGTATCTCACAGGGGTGTGCACATCGACTCTAGGGGAAAAATACCTTGCCATGGAGTTAAATATAGAAGGCACACATGCCACAAGTGCCCGCCATCCTCACATGACCATAGATATGGGTAGAGCGCACATCTGCCACGAGTGCCCTCTCCCGCATCCACGTCACCAAGCAGGGAATTCTGTACAAACATTGAAAACCAACTTCCAGTTTCTTTTAGCTTTACCAGTATAAATCATCAATAAATCAAACTACTGATTTTACATACCAAGCCACTATCTGGCTCAGACAATCGTGTAACTGGAGAATATTCTGTGAAAGGCAAGGAACCAAAGTTTCCCTGATAGACATGGTTATGGACAGCGAAAAAGGAGAAGAGCAGAGTGAAGAGGAAAGATGTGTGTTGAGGAAGAATGGCACCAAGTACAAACCGTATTCTGCCTTCTCCGATGGCTCAGAAATTGAACCTGATGAGAGTGAAGATTAATTACCTGTAGTGGCAGGGGTGGTGAAAACCGTCGAGCCTCAACCTGATGGTCATGCAAAGGATGGTGATTCGGGCCCAGTGAGAGTGACATTTTTGGACAAAGTGGATCCTTGCCTTTTGGCTGATCCATACGTAGTCTCAGGCTGGGTAGAAAAGAAGTTGGGTACTATTAAAAATCGGTGACGGTAGCTCGAAGTGGACTTGTCATGATTCCGTTTAGAGGGAGCGGGCGCTTTGTGTCATACACTGGCAGGCCCCGGTGGCAATAAAACCAAAAGCTTACCTTGACTTGGAAGAGTTCAAGTTTTGACTATACATTGCCAGATAGCTAAAATAGCATCCCTCTCTGTTATAGTAGGCTAAACTAGCTAGCTGCATTCGCTAGCTAAATGAAAAAAAAATAGCTACAGTCGCTCACCATTTTAAAATAAATTAAATTGATAAAAACTGTTCAACTATTGTCTCAGAGTCAAATACTAACCACATTGTATTCACTGTAGTGCTAGCTAGCTGTAGCTTATACTTCCAGTACTATATTCATTCTCTGATCCTTAGATTGGGGGGAACAACATGTCAGTTCAAGAGCTCTGATAGGTTAGAGGACATCCTCAGGAAGGTGTCATTACTGTATAAGTCCATGGAAGGGGGTGAGAACCATGAGCCTCCTAGGTTTTGTATTGAAGTCAATACCCAGAGGAGGACAGAAACCAGCTGTCCTCTGGCTACACCATGGTGCTAACCTACAGAGTGCTGTTGAAGCTACTGTAGCCCTTCTTTGCAAAACAGTGCGTTTTAATCAAATATTTGGTGAAGTGAATATATTTAGCATAGTTTTACCTAAAATGGATAACTTTAATGTTTCACTATAATTATGAAATTCACTAAGGATGGTCCTCCTCTTTCTCTTCCGAGGAGCCTCCACTGGTTGCTGGGGATCAGAAATGCCCAGTGCAAGAGAGACAGGTTGTGGTTGCCAGAGTCAGAGCAGAACAGAAGCAGTCGTATGCTGAGGCAGTGAAGAGAGCAGAGGATGATAGGTCAAGAGTGAGAAGTAGGTCTAGGCCAAAAGAGTGATACGAATTTGTGCTTCAGTAGATTCAAGTTAGTCACATGCACAAGTACAGTGAAATACCTTTCTTGCTAACTCAAAACCTAACAATGCAATAATGAATGACAATGATTATGAAATAAGAAATGATAAACAAGTAAATAAGCATACTATATACAGGAAACATTTCAGTTCCAATATATTTACATTGTAGAATAAGAGAATACTTTTAGATTAGATTCAACGTTGTCAAGTACAGTACAACCAAATATAGTTAGCACCTGACTAGAGACGCAAATTAAAGAGTACAAAAAATGTACAAGTGAAACAATTAAATACAATGTATATTATTAAGTGGGATGTATGAATGTGCAAGGCAGGGCAGATATAGATCTGTAACAGTTTGGGTCTAGAGTGTCTCCCCCTTTGAAGAGGGGGATGACCGCCGCAGCTTTCCAATCTTCTGGGATCTCAGACGATATGAAAGACGTTGAACAACAGTGGCGGTGGATAATTTTAGAAAGAGGTTCCAGATCGTCTAGCCCGGCTGATTTGTAGGGGTCCAGATTTTGCAGGTCTTTAAGAACATCAGCTATCGGAGTTTGGGTGAAAAAAAAGGCGGACACTTGGGCAAGTTGCTGTGGGGGGTGCAGGGCTGTTGACCGGGGTAGGGGTTGCCAGGTGGAAAGCATGGCCAGCTGTAGAAAAATGCTCAATCTCAAATATTGTGGATTTATAAGTGGTGACAGTGTTTCCTGGCCTCAGTGCAGTGGGCAGCTGGGAGGGGGTGCTCTTATTCTCCATAGACTTTACAGTGTCCCAGAACATTTGGGAATTTGTACTACAAGATGCAATTTTCTGTTTGAAAAAGCTATTCTTTGCTTTCCTAATGCAGTACGCCACAGGATGTTTTTGTGCTGGTCAAGGGCATTCAGGTCTGGAGTGAATCAAGAGCTATATCTGTCCTGGTTGTAAATTGTTTGAATGGAGCATGCTTATTTAAGATGGTGAGGAAAGCACTTTTAAAAGAATAACCAGGCATCCTCTAATGACGGAATGAGGTCAATATCCTTCAAGGATACCCGGGCCAGGTTGATTATAAAGTGTTTTAGGGAGCATTTGACATTGATGAGGGGTGGTCGTTTGACCGAAGACCCATTATGGATAAACGCAATGAGGCAGTGATCGCTGAGATCCTGGTTGAAACAGCAGAGGTGTATTTGGAGGGCAGGTTGATCAGGATAATATCTATGAGGGTGCCCGTGTTTACGGATTTGGGGTGGTACCTGGTAGGTTCATTGATAATTTGTGTAAGATTGAGGGCATCTTGCTTAGATTGTAGGACGGCCGGGGTGTTAACTTGTTGGAACTACCCATCCCGGAGAATTGTCATCAACTGACACTAATTAGCATAACGCAACGGACAAAAAAATCTTACTAGAAAATATTCATATTCATGAAACCACAAGTGAAATATATTCAAACACAGCTTAGCCTTTTGTTAATCACCCTGTCATCTCAGATTTTGAAAATATGCTTTACAGCCAAAGCAAGACAATAGTTTTTGTAAGTTTATTGATAGCCTAGCATAGCATTATGCCTAGCTAGCAGCAGGCAATCTGGTCACGAAAAATCAGAAAAGCAATCAAATTAAATCGTTTACCTTTGATGAGCTTCGGATGTTCACTCACGAGACTCCCAGTTAGATAGCAAATGTTCCTTTTTTCCAGAGAAGTAATTTTTGTAGGCAAAAATTAGCTCCGTTAGTTCTTCACGTTTGGCTCAGAAAACGACCGGAAATTGCGGTCACCACAAACGCCGAAAAATATTCCAAATTAGCTCCATAATAGCGACAGACATGGCAAACGTTGTTTATAATCAATCCTCAATGTGTTTTTCAAATATCTATTCGATAATATATCAACCGGGACAGACCGGGTGGAAAAATGGCTACCTCTTGTCTTTTGCGCAAGAAATACACAAAGAGCCATCAGGTGGACACTGACGCAATGTTGTTGTACACACTCTTTTTTTCAAAATAAATGCCTGAAACTATGTCTTGTGATACTAGACACATTAAGGAAGCCATAGAAAAAGGAATCTCGTTGATATCCCATTCACTACTCAATAGGGAAGCGTAGGAAGGGACTCATTTAGAAACCGCTGCGTTCCTGATTGGATTTTTCTCATTCTTTTGCCTGCAATATCAGTTCTGTTATACTCACACTATATAAAGCCTTGACGAAAATGTATCCTCCTGTTCCGAGGATGACGGTCCATACGTTAAAAGGACTAACATGTCAACTACAGAACTAAGCCAACCTCCGCGTGAGCTGTGGTTGCGAATGGTATGAAATTTGACCTCTTATTCACTACAGAAGTGATACCTCCTAGCATTTGAGTTAGCAACATCAGCTGCAAGCGTGGGCTAGGAAAGAACAGACAGTGTATCCAGTCTACCACACAACAACGTTACTACAACATACCCAATTTACCACCTGAGACATTCTTCAAAGGACTCGGTTGGGCAACACGGCCTTCCATCTACCACCAATATTTATTGCATTTTCCTTTTCGAAATGGGCGGTATTTTAAAATGCACAAGATATGATATAGACGTCGCTTCTCCCTTTGTTCCTCAGTCTTCCTGCTCTTTCACTCAAACCCAGCCCTTTTTCTTCGTGTAACCAGCTGTCATATAAGTTCCCTCCTCTAGGGACGTTTTCCTTCATGATATAATTTGTAATCAAGGTATGATTCATTCTGTGTATATGTAATTCTGTGTGATTAGTTAGGTATTTAGTAAATAAATAATTACCCCAATATTTTATTGCTGATTCAAATTGTTAGCCAGGGTTCGTGAAGATAACGAAGAAATTACAACTTTTAGATGAGATTGAAATAAAGGGTGACAATTAATATTGACTGCTATTGATGTAAAACATTACTAGTTCTTTAAGAGTTTATTCGGAAGATAAAAGCACTATAAATCTTATTTCGTGGTGCCCCGACTTTCTAGTTAATTACATTTACATGATTAGCTCAATCAGGTAATATTAATTACAGAGAAAGTGTTTTATAGAATAGCATGTCATATCACTTAATACGGCATAGCCAAAGACACGACAACGTGTTCCTGGTTCGAGCCCAGGTAGGAGCGAGGAGAGGGATGGAAGCTATACTATTACACTGGCAATACTAAAGTGCCTATAAGAACATCCAATAGTCAAAGGTACAGTGGGGAGAACAAGTAATAATAATAATAATAATTTTGATACACAGCCAATTTTGCAGGTTTTCCTACTTACAAAGCATGTAGAGGTCTGTAATTTTTTATCATATGTACACTTCAACTGGGAGAGACGGAATCTAAAACAAAAATCCAGAAAATAACATGATTTTTAAGTAATTAATTCGCATTTTATTGCATGACATGAGTATTTTTTTCATGCTAAATAAAATCACCAGCGGGATGCTAGTTAGGGATCCCTGGTGTATAGTATGATGTTGATGAAAGGCTATACCACATTCTAGATTCTACTTGTCCTCTTAGTCCAGTTGGAGGTCCAGTGTGAAATGTTTGGTTGTGAGGAGTAGCATCCCAGCAGCATAGGCCAAAAACTGTGTCAAAATGATTGATCTCGTTACAACGGCAGATTATCCTGGGCAACAATGTCATGGGGACTAAAGCATTTCTAAGGGAGTGCGCTTATATTGTACTCTAGTCTATGGTTTATCAAGCTTTGATATTTGAATAATGGACTATATTATTCACAGTAATCAACACACTCCATTTAATTAAAAGAAAACCTGAACAAAGAACACATTTACCACAAAAAGGCAACAACATCTTCCCAAATACACATCTTAACCTCGAGAGGTCTAAGAACAAAATTGTAATTGCTGATCACACTAATACATCATGTGCAAATGTCCTGCTGTTTCAGTGATTGAGCGTTTAAAATGTGATTAGAGACTGAGTGTGTATAGGGGCTGTACAAAAATTCATGATTGTAATATGGCAAAAATTGAAGCGCAGTGAATGAGTGTGAATGTTAATGTGGAGACACTTAGCAAAGGAGCTTAGTTTTGCGGAACATACAGCATTTCACCTCATGGAGAGTGACGAGAACCTAATGTATCTGGATATAGTATGAAACACCCAAGTTGGTATCGGTGAATATACATAAGCAGTTCCACTCAAAACACACAGTTAGGCTTTCACTTTGTTTAGTATAATTCAGAAAGGTTACACCACGTGTACATTTATGCACGCTGTATAACATTCTTGTCATTTGCTAGCTAGCCAACTTCAGCAAACTCAGTCACGTCACACATTAAACCTGCAGCATTTTCGTTTGAGCTTTTTTTTCTACTGGGATATGTCATGATAATGTTGTTGATGGGTGATTTCGCCTGGCTCAGAAAAAGTTGTCTTGTCTGGGCACTACTTATATGTACAACACTGTTTCCGAGGTCAGACAGGCTGTACCAGACAAAATTCCAGGCAAAAGGAAATAATGTGCGACTTGAGATAAATGCAAGAGATGATTCAACAACATGAACATGATAATCTTATGGAAGTGCAGTGATAATTTTCAGATAGAACGGTTAGCAGCCATAGGTGTGTCTGTGACGGCCAATACAACACGGCTTGGAACACTGCTCGTCCAAGCAGCATCCAGGGTTTAAACCACCAGTTTTATAATGTACTGTATTAGAGGATACCTTTTCTTAATCTTTTTATAGGGCTTTGGATTAGCCTTAGCTAAGTGTATACTTAACGTCACTGGCTCATAACGGTATAATAACCAAGCCTGTCTGTATTGATATTTGTGAGTAGGAAGAGGGCCTAGTGATGTAACAGATCTTACTTAAATTGCAGGGGCAGCATTGTTGGTCTAGAGGACCCCGAGGCTCAGTTTGATTCCGGCAGATTCATTTAGCTTCCTTGGTTATGCAACACCATCTCGGCTTTCAAGCAGTCGGACCAGCCTCTGGATCACCTTTGACTCATCACATGGGTGGCCATAGCTACTGAGCTACACTCCCCTGATACTGTAGCAGCTTGAGATGAAACAGAGAAAGAGGTCCTCAGAGATCTGAGTAATAACACCCCAGGAATGCAAACATTACCACCACCATTGGTAATAAAAACAGATAACAAGATCTTGTTAAGTTATGAAATTAAAAGTCTGAAATCATTGGTTAATCCAACATAAATCACTACTGTGCTGTACATTTGACCAGAAATGTTTCTCTATGTGACATTTTAAAGCGAAGTCACAGATCACCACATGTCCCTAGAGGAAATGGTGACCGAATATGTAGAATTAAACAGGCAGTGATTTAAACTCTACATTCCACCCCTTCTCTACTGTGCTGCATTTACTTACACATACTATATACTGTATATAGCATTGTGCCACTACCTACTATTTATTATCCATGTCACTCAAATCTTGCCTCACAACAAATATGAGGGGAAATGAATGTATAGCACAGAGCAGTCTCCTTACAGCTGGTACTGAGGAACTGCTTCAGTTACACTAATGTAACTGACATAAAATCAATCCATCAAACGTGAAAGACTAGGCACCAGATTACTCAAAGAGAAGACACATGCAGCTACATTTACAGTTGAAGTCAGAAGTTTACATACACCTTAACCAAATACATTTTAACTCAGTTTTTCACAATTCCTGACATTTAAATCAGAGTAGCAATTCCCTGTCATAGGTCAGTTAGGATCACCACTTTATTTTACGAAGGTGAAATGTCAGAATAATAGGAGAGAGAATGATTTACTTCAGCAGTTATTTATTTCATCACATTCCCAGTGGGTCAGAAGTTTACATACACTCAATTAGTATTTGGTAGCATTGCCTTTAAAATGTTTAACTTTGGTCAAACGTTTTGGGTAGCATTCCACAAGCGGCACACAATAAAATGGGTGAATTTTGGCCCATTCCTCCTAACAGAGCTGGTGTAACTGAGTCAGGTTTGTAGGCCTCCTTAGTCGCGCACACTTTTTCAGTTCTGCCTACAAATGTTCTATGGGATTGAGGTCAGGACTTGATGGCCACTCCAATACCTTGACTTTGTTGTCCTTAAGCCATTTGCCACAACTTTGGAAGTATGCTTGGGGTCATTGTCCATTTGGAAGACCAATTTGCGACCAAGCTTGAACTTCCTGACTAATGTTTTGAGATGTTGCGTCATGATGCCATCTATTTTGTGAAGTGCACCAGTCCCTCCGGCAGCAAAGCACCCCCACAACATGATGCTGCCACCCCCGTGCTTCGAAGTTGGGATGGTGTTCCTTGGCTTGTAAGCCACCCCCTTTTTCTTCCAAAACATATAAGGGTCATTATGGCCAAACAGTTCTATTTTTTGTTTCCTCAGACCAGAGGACATTTCTCCAAAAAGTATGATCTTTGTCCCCATGTGCAGCTGCAAACAGTATTCCGCTACTTTATGGCAGTTTTGGAGCAGTGGTTTCTTCCTTGTTGAGCGGCCTTTCAGGTTATGTTGATATGGAACTCGTGTTACTGCGGATATAGATACTTTTGTACCCGTTTCCTCCAGCATCTTCACAAGGTCCTTTGCTGTTGTTCTGGGATTGATTTGCACTTTTCGCAACAATGTACGTTCATCTCTAGGATACAGAACGCGCCTCCTTCCTAGGCGGTATGACGGCTATGTGGTCCCATGGTATACTTGCGTACTATTGTTTGTACAGATGAACGTGGTAACTTCAGGCATTTGGAAGTTGCTCCCAAGGGTGAACCAGACTTGTGGAGGTCTACAATTTGTTTGAGGTATTGGCTGATTTCTTTTGATTTTCCCATGATGTCAAGCAAAGAGGCACTGAGTTTGAAGGTAGTAGGCATTGAAATACATCCACAGGTACATCTGCAATTGATGCAAATTATGTAAATTAGCCTGTCAGAAGCTTCTAAAGCCATGACATTTTCTGGAATTTTCCAAGCTGTTTAAACGCAGTCAACTTAGTGCATGTAAACGTCTGACCCAATGGAATTGTGATACAGTGAATTATAAGTGAAATAATCTGCCTGTAAACAATTGTTGGACAAATGACTTGTGTCATGCACAAAGTAGATGTCCTAACCGACTTGCCAAAACTATAGTTTGTAAACGAGAAATCTGTGGAGTGGTTGAGTTTTAATGACTCCAACCTAAGTGCATGTAAACTTCCGACTTCAACTGTATGCACCAAGACCGCGCACATCTCTGACTGGAATACAGAGTGAAAGTTGGATTGAAGTTGAAAGATGAAAACTAGTTGAAAACTAGTCAAGATATTGTCACGCATATGGAAGATGGTTACGCCTCAGTGGTGGACAAGATTTAGGATATTGAACTGGTCACACTAGTTCAAATTACACACCATGTCACGCAAAAACTTTACATTTCTTGATTTAGATCCCTTACAGTCACCATAAACTATAAACCTTGAGATCAATGTGAAAATGGTCCTCATTCTTTTCTCAAATGTTCCATTTCTTTCACGTTTACTTAAACAACCAAATAAAAGGTCATCTCTCAAAATCACGTACTCCAAAGCATTGTTTTTTCACTAAACTCACCCCTATCCTACAGGACCAACCTCCTGACAGATTGTATGATAATAGCTTGACGCACAACAGGTGAATTTTGGCATCATTAAGTATTAAAATGTCCCCTTTGTTAGGAAACTGAGCACGTGCCAGATCACTGGGGCAGACTTTGATATGGCCGACCTATATCTAAGGGAATACGGGTTGCTCGAACTGTGGCCAACTGCCGGGGCAATACTAACACTTTGAGATATATATATGCTCTTCAAATGGTGATGTTTAGGCTATAGACGAAGACGGATAGAGAAGGGACCCTTAAGTTGACTTAGGGCTAAAGGCTGCTGTGAAAGGGCAGCAGGGTAGTCAGTGTAGACAAGTATGAGAGTACCTAGGCTTAAAGGGATACTTTATTTAGGGTATTTTCCTACTGTACTTACCCAGAGTCAGGCAAACTCATGGATACCATTTTATATTTGCATGCAGTTTGAAGGAAGTTAAAAGGTAGCATATTGTTAGCTTAGCGCAACTACTGGAGGACTCTGGGTATCTACTAGTCAGCTCCTCTCAAAGCAGGGAAATAGACCTAACTACTCCAAAGCTGGGCACTTTGTAAAGTATTCTTCACAATTAATATTTTGATTATAGTTGTTTGAAAAACATTTCCTTTTTTTAAAATTCTCTGAACTATACATTTAATTAATCCACTGAGACGGTGCAAACAAGGATTGGCTGTGCATGAGTGTCTACACAGCTGGCCAGTTTTGAACATGTTTGCTAGATATTAAGTAAGTGTGAGAACAGTACATCAACGACAAACCCAACAGAAGAAGGAGTACATCAACAGACTGACATTGCTCATCAATGGCAATATTTTTACCTCGCAGCCATGACTGAAGATTGTTGACACCATTGGAAGTATTTTCAAGCTATTAGCTAGCAGCTAAGTGTGGTGAAACTTGTGTTAAATCGACGTTCTACCATCACCACAAAATTTGCAATAACAAACCAAGTTACTGGTCGGCTATTATCTTCCAAACTTCAATTGAATGATCCGGACCAATTGAAACAAAGGCTAGTTCCCTGAATATAGAAAACATTTCAACCAAAGACCTCAGAAAGTTAGTAGTTTGATGTGATATTTTTTATAGAGGGTCTGTTGAGAGGATGGAACTGACAAGTCAAGATGAGACGTTTCCTGAGGGATATACAGAAGTCCCATCAGTGGAGACTGTACGCACACCAGAACAAAATGGAATGTGGTTAAATGTGATGATCTTACATTATTTGATTGAATTGTAGTTAGCTGCTCTCATGATAAAATTAGATAAGCCTGTTAATTTGTCATGGATAGGCTATCCATTTAGGGTGACCACATGAAATATACCCAAATGTGGGAGAAGAGGATGATATTTTAAAGACATTTGCAGTTTTGGCTACATAAAAGTTTGGGGGACTATTCAGCTGACCAACCAAAAATGAGACGGTAACGTTATCCTATGCTATTATATTTGGTTCTGTTATGCAGAACATTAATTAAATCAATGTGATCTTCTAAGACGTTGACTAAACTTGACCGACCGGCTTGATTCGGTCTTTTGCAGCAACATTTTAAATTATGTTTTTTCCATGGGATAAAAGTAGAGACTCCGAGCTAGAAAATTGTATATCATACACTACAGTTAAGGAACAATGGGAAAGTCATTCTGCTGTGAAAGTTGATGAACTTTTAACCTCACTTTTGAGAAAATGGCCCTTGAATTTTTTGGTACACCTACTGGAGTGCTCTTCTTTGTCCACACCCATTCAGCATCGTTCAAACCCTCTCTCCCACCCATCTCTGTAAGGATTCACATGGGAGGCCATGACCTAAATAACCAAAGCTTTCAAGAATAAATGCTGGTTTATACTACGGGGTGAGTTTGGAAATTTAATCTGGAGTGCCAGAGTGTGCTATAGGCGTTTGTAAAACTCAGCGCTGTCAGATTGCGCTGAATTTACGAACGGATGTTTCGCTCTGTACGCTCTGGTCGGGGAGTAGGGTTGATCCGAGCATTCTGGCCTAACAGCAGTTAAGCACCCAAGCTAACTGGCTAACATTGGCTAGCTACTTCCAGACACAAATGAGAGAACATCTCACTCTGGCCATTTTACTCGCCCTAGCAGAGCTGGTTAGAATATTTTTATGTTATCCAGAGTGTTGGTGACTACTACGTACAGCACACATAAAGCAACGCAATCTGTGTCTTACAGCCACTCTCCACCAGGTGTAGCACTTCTCTCGCCATTTAAAAATAAGAAAGGGACAGGGTAAGGGGGGATAGCTAGTCATTTTTTGCATCATCACTGCAAGCCATCAAGACTCTCAAAAGCAGCGACAGCCGCTGTTTACTCCTGAAGATAACTTTAGCGTTGCCCGAACAACACGATTCAAATAGGTATGTAATGACATTATATAAACTCTATTTTATTTACATTTTAGAGGTGATAAATTGGACAGATTGGGTGAAAAAAAGCTGAAAAAAGTTGTTTCCCCACACGACATCTCTCCCTTTCACTATCACGCAATAGGTTTCGCTTCCCCACCCGCCATTTTTTAAAAAACCAGATAGAGCTCATTGCCTTCTTGAATCATACAGAGATGGGCATCATGAAGGTCTCGTCATTGCTTTTGTTGGAAAGGGGAGAAATTGTGCTTTACAATGGTATTGATACTACAGTTGATCTGGAAGTATTATGTGTTTTGGGCGCTAAAATAAGGTATATTGTACAGACCAGAATGATGTACACAAGTGAGTTAGTAACCGTTACATGGGTGGACCCTTCTCCATCTCTGTCATGGATGCCATGGTTGCCCAAGACGTAATCTGGAGACAGGTGTTTTATACAACAACCTTTATGTTCTCTTCTCTTTTCGACCCCATTTGCAATCACCCTGGGCGGCAGGGTAGCCTAGTGTTTAGAGCGTTGGACTAGTAACCGGACGGTTGCAAGTTCAAATCCCCGAGCTGACAAGGTATAGATCTGTCGTTCTGCCCCTGAACAGGCAGTTAACCACTGTTCCTAGGCCGTCATTGAAAATATTTATTTGTTCTTAAACTGACTTGCCTAGTTAAATAAATGTAAAAAAATAAAAAATAATAAATAAAAATCCAGAAATTACTCCATCTCCTTAGCGATCATACTCTAATTGCACAGATTTCAAAACGTGGCCCCCAGAAAGAAAGCGCAAACACTTATGCAGTTCTACTACGTGATATCTTTAAAAAAAGCAGTGTTAGAAAGGATTACCTACACATACTGACCAGCTCATGTTATTGACAGAAGCGTGCTACATGGCAGACCAATCCGAACTCATCTCTCGGGAAGTCCAGTCCACTCATTATCTCAGCCAATCAGGCTAGCGGGAAGGTTGCAGGCTTTTTCCGTAGCTAAACCAACTAGGCTCGTAATTTAACAATTTTATTATTATTTACCGATGGCACACAAGTTAGTTACTAAGGCACATGAAAGTTCACGTTCCAGAAGGCATCTCTCCCATAAAACTCATTTTGATTAAAAAATAAATTTAAAAAAGTTTACATTCATGCCTGTGAAGTGATGACACACGCCTAGTTTCCTGAAACGAGTCACAAATGAGCAACATTGTGAGAAGTGGCGGCTTGATGCTCCGGTGCATTCCGGCAGCACTACACCCCTACACCTAACGAGTTAATTGAAGCGCACCTAGCCTACTCTTTTGCCTCATGCAAAATTGGGTGATGAAGGATCAAGGGACCACATGTGGCTGTTTTATGAAAATCTGGGAATATGTGGCCAAGGAAACTATTGTGGTGGTCTCGGGGAAAGTAAAACAGTTAAGTCTTTCAAACTGCACGTCGATACATAAAAATGGTATCCGTGTGTTTGCCTGACTATGGTAAAGTCAGACATAACTCAAAATATCCCTTTAAGTGCTATGATAGCTGCTATTCTGGAAACCTACAGTAGGCAGAATCTACATTCGACATAAAAATATATACAAATACATAAATTCAAATGTAGTTTTTTGTAGATTACTGTAAAGAATCCTGATTGCATATGATCATGTTTCGGTAAAGTCAAAGCCCAGAGGGGATCCAATGCAGTGATTTCCACAATACAAACACAACCTACACTTTCTTAGCCCAGGGAAAACATTACATTTTTCACGTCGGGGAAAATGACTTCAGTCACGCCATTTTCCTGACATCACATCTACTCCGTCTGTTGAGGAACAAGAGCTTTGTGCCTTGTGTCATCACAGCTCACAGCAAGGCCACTGAACTCCAGAGAGTCGCACTCTAGCGCTGGATACCAAACAGCCCAAAATAGGATAGCACACTTCTTGTTGTCAGCTTAATGCAACCAGAAATTAGGTTAAATGGTACTAATCTACACTATATGGGAGCTTGTTTTATTTTTATTAAGGGTAACGATTCTTGAAAACAACCCCATGTTGATTAAAGTTTTCGGGAATTTGAAAGTTGTTTTATTTCCATCTTAACTTTGTTTGAATTTTCTCAAGGGGTGAATAACAGAATTGTACTCTAACAAGAGCAAAAAGGATTAAGCAAAATCTAGGAAGGTATACTAGCACTATTTGACAGTAATATGGCTATTTTCAGCTCCAAATATCAGACTGCACTCCTATCAATGTTAACCCCTTAGACTCATTTCCATTAGTGTATATGGATAGGGCCAAAGTGAAATGTTTCTAACAGAAGAACTAAATGGATGCCCATAGTAGCAATTAAGAAAATAACTCTTTGGAGGTGAAATTATCAGACCAAAAGGTTAGGACAACAGTTCACCTGACAAGACTGAATCCAAACATTACACTGTTGATTTTATGTGCATTTTACATTAATTGTGACTCGTTTCAGGAAACTAGGCATATGTCGTGGGTCACTACTTCACAGGAGAGCTGTTTGAACGTAATGCTTTTAAAATCAAAACGCGTTTTTGGGCAGAAATGCCTTCTGGAACATGTGAACTTTCACATGCCTTAATAACTATTTGCAAATACTAATAAAATAAAATTGTTAAATTACGAGCCTAGTTGGTTTGTCCACAGAAAGACAGCAACCTTCCCGCTAGCCATGATTGGCTGATGGGTGGCCTGGACATGCCGAGAGAAGAGTGTGGATTGGTCTGCCATATAGCACGCTTCTGTCTAGTTGAGCTGGTCAGTATGTGTAGGTAATCCTGTTTAGCACAGCTTTGTGTTTGTTTGTGTGTATATTAAAACTGCATAAGTGTTGTTCTCCACTTTGTGGAGAACTGAGTTGAGTATGATAGCTAAGGAGATAGAGAAAGCACCCATCTCCAGATTACATCTTCAAACTAAGGGCAACCATGGCATCTGACGCATCCAACCACGAATGATGTATACGGGTAATAGTCTAGCAAGCTACATTTTCTGATATTACACGTTTCTAATTTTGACAGAAAGAGCCATTTGATTGACTAGCTAAAACCTAATGTTAACTGACTAACATTGATCTTGGTTGGTTAGCTACCTGCAGATTCATGCAGGGAATTAACATCATGACTTGTGATTACGCAAGTCATCTTTTCAGTGCTTTCTTAAATTTAGTCTGGCCACCTACCGATTTCAGAGCACTCTCAGAGGGTGCCAGAGAGCGCAGAATAACTGATGAATTTACAAAAACACCTGTTTAATATGGCCGGTGTCAGTAAATGGTCGGCAAAAAAAGCGTAATTAAATTGTTGCCAGCAGCAGTTAGTCACCAACGCTCTAGATAACCAGCTCTGCTAGGGCGGGTAAAATGGTCAGAGTGAGGTGTTCTCTCATTATGTGTATGGAAGTAGCTAACAAGCTAGCCAATATTAGCCAGTTACAAAATATTGAAAAGTGAACATTTGGACCCCCGGGTGTGTGATTTGCTTGAATGACATCAAAGCAGTATTTTTTATAATCCTCAATATCTCATCTTTCAGAAAAATAATAATAATACTCCTCGATTTACAGCAAAAGTAGCCTAATTAGTGGGAGGGATGGGGGCATCTTTTTGTTGCGTGCGGTACTCAGGTTTATAACGGCTGTCAGTCAAAACCCATACAGCAGAAGTGGAGAACCAGAGCTCTGACGTCATGTATAGCATGTTACTGTACAGCCACTGCGTTCCAATTTAGGTGCATATCATTGAAAAAAAATCTTCCATTTCTAAACCGTAAACGGGATGACAAGAGCTGTGAGTAGAAAGGGCTACTCAGACACTCAGTTTGAGAGCTGGTTAAAACTTCAGATACTGGTAATAACATTAACTACAAGTCTCTTTTTTAATGGTACCTTTAACCCCTTTTCCTCCCAAATTTCGTGATAGCCAATTGGTAGTTACAGTCTTGTCTCATCGCTGCAACTCCTGTAAGGACTTAGGGGAGGTGAAGATCGAGAGCCATGTGTCCTCCGAAACACAACCCTGCCAAGCCGTACTGATCGCTTAACCCGGAAGCCAGCCTCACCAATGTGTCAGAGGAAACGCTGTACAGCTGGCCACCATAATGAGTCGCTAGAGCACCATGGTACAAGCACATCTCAGCTGGTCAAACCATCCCCTATCCCGGACGACGCGGAGCCAAATTGTGCACCGCCTCATGGGTCTGTGACACAGCCTGCGATTGAACACGGATCTATAAGGATGCCTCTAGCACTGCCTTAGACCGCAGCACCACTCGGGAGGCCAACTACAAATCTCTACTTAACAAATATCTCTTCAACTTGAAATATTTTCAGAAAAATAATAATCTGTTGGCTGGGAAAAGTTTTCTTGAAATGAGTTTAAACTGTTTGCGGTAAACCCATCAAACAGAATGGTTAACATTTCGGAATAGATGCCTCGTTTCCCAGGTAGGGTTGCAAAGGGTCGGAAACTTTCTGGGAAATTTACAGAAAATTTCCCATGGGAATAAGCCCTGGAATTTGGGGAATTTTGCTTAAATTCATTAAAAAGTTTAACTTATAACAGTGAACCTTTTTTTGTGGGATACACAAGGCAAATCTGGGTCTTGTGGCATATTTTGGTTAAAGTATCTCCCATTCAATGGAATTGCAATCCTCTGCATGCAAAGTGCATTCTTTCATCACATGTGCAGTGCACTCTTCAACACATGTACGGCGGATTCTCAAGAGCTTGCACACTAATGAGATGCTATTGAGCCCACACTACTACACTGTGAGCCAATGCTTTCTGGTAAGTTTTGATTACAATAGTGGGTTGGGTGAATATATTTGATATGACATAGATGCTTTTTTGTTAACTAGTAAATAGTAGCCTACGGCAAATCATTTCAAACTTGTTAACAATTTCTACTCGTTTGTTTTTACTACCATGTGGGTTTAAGCTTGCTTGAGCCTGCTAACTGAAGATTGTTAATTCACCTGTTTCCATACGCGTTTCATTTTCAAACATTTATCTTACAAAGGAGTTGTTTAAAACTTCTTAGGGATAGGGGGCAGTATTCGGAAGTTTGGATGACTGAGGTGCCCAACGTAAACTGCCTGTTACTCGGGCCCAGAAGCTAGGATATGCATGGTAGTATTGGATAGAAAACACAAAAGTTTCTAAAACTGTTAAAATAATGTCTGAGTATAACCCAAGGACAATCCATCCAGGATTATTTTTTTTACGTCAATGGCTTTTCCAATGCTTTTCTATGGGGAAGCCAAATTATTAGGACCCAGATTGCAGTTCCCATGGCTTCCACTTGATGTCAACAGTCTTGAAATTGTTCGATTTTTTTTGTTGAAAAATTAAGAAGTAGTCGTATTCTTTCTAAGTGTCACGCACTTTTGGTGCGTGTGAATGAGAGCGCGCTCCGCGTGGTTTTTCTCCGGTATTGGAAACAGTTTATTCCATCTTAACTTTTATCGATTCTTTACATTTTAGGGTACCTGGAAGTTGGATTTTACAAAACGTTTGGACCAAGTTTACAGGTAACTTATTAGATCCTTTGTAGGCATATTGGGCGAGTTGGAACAGGTATATTTCTGAATTTTTGGGATATAAAGGATTTTATCGAACAAAACGACCATTCATTGTGTAACTGAGACCTTTGGGATTGCAAAAGGATGAAGATCTTCAAAGGTAAACAATTAATTTTATCGCTATTTTTGACTTTCGTGATGCATCTGTTTGGTTGGAAAATGTTTTTCATGCTTTTCATGCTTTTGTCCTCAGATAATCGCATGGTATGCTTTCGCAGTAAAGCCTTTTTGAAATCTGACAAAGCGGCTGGATTAAAAATAACTGCATCTTTAAACCGATGTATAACGCTTGTATTTTTTATGAATGTTTATTATGACTATTTCTGTAGTTTGAATTTGGCGCTCTGCAATGTCACCGGATGTTGTCAAGGTGGGTCGCTATCAGAACGCATGCACCAGAAAGGTTAATCCAACTAACTATTTATCTGCACATGGAATTGTATTTGTTCCCCCCTCCTCCCTCATTTTTACAGGAAAATGTCTCAGGCACCATCTGTGTGGAGACATTTCACTGCAGCTAATGTAGGAGGAAAAGCAGTGTACATTTGCAAATACTGTGCCAAATCATATGTGAAGAAGCAACAAAGATTCAGAATCATCTGGCCAAGTGCATAATGTTCCTTTGGCGCTCGCAACAAGCAATATCTGACAAAAGTCCCACTACTTCTATTTGAGGTGAGAATTATGAATCAGACACCTTATCGATAGCAACAGATCATGTTCCGCCTGGAATCTGAAGTTTTTTTTGACTCAATGGAGGAACGTAGTCAGAGAAATGCTGATGAATGTCTTGCTCGAGCTGTGAATGCAACTGGTTCACCTCTGATGCTCACAGGCAATGTGTATTGGAAGAGATTTCTGAATGTTCGTCACCCAGCATACACCCTTACAACCAGACATGGTTTATCTACTCATTTGCTGGTGCAGAGTCCCATGGAGTTCAAGTGAAGGTCGAGCAAATTATAGAGAAAGCAGACTGTATTGCAATCATCTCTGATGGGTGGTCGAATGTTTGTGGGAAAGGAATAACATACTACATCATCTCCACCCCTCAACCAGTATTCTACAAGAGCACAGACACAGACACATTGGTCTCTACATTGCAGATGAGATGAAGGCAGTCATCAATGACCTTGGACCACAGAAGGTAATGGCACTGGTGACAGACAATGCTGCGAACATGAAGGCTGCTTGGTCTAAAGTAGAGGAGTCCTACCCTCACATCACCCCATTGGCTGCGCTGCTCATGCATTGAATCTGCTCCTCAAGGACATCATGGCACTGAAAACACTCTACAAGAGAGCCAAGGAAATGGTTAGGTATGTGAAGGGTCATCAAGTTATTGCAGCAATCTCACCAAGCAAAGTGAGTAGAATAAGAACACCACATTGAAGCTGGTGTTGTCATCATGTTTGACAGTCTCCTGGAGGGGAAGGAGTCTCTCCAAGAAATTGCCATATCACGGTCTGCCGAGATGGACAGCCCCATCAAGAGGATCCTCCTGGATGATGTATTTTGGGAGAGAGCGGTAAGCAGCCTAAAACATATAGCAGTAGAAGTTGCACAGATTGAGGGCGACAATGACATCCTGTCTGATGTTCAGACTCTGCTTGCAGATGTAAGAGAAGAAATTTGTAGTGCCCTACCCATTTCATGGTTGCTCCAAGCAGAGAAAACTGCAGTTCTGAAATACATCAAAAAACATGAAGACTTCTGCCTGAAGCCCATATACACAGCATACATGTTGGACCCCAAGTATGGTGGTAAGAGAATCCTGTCTGGTGCAGAGATTAACAAGGCCTATGGTGTCATTACTACAGTGCCTCGCCACCATATCCAATGCAAAAAAACATCTACATTTAAATGCTATATTAATTTGCATATATTTCCGTTAATTCCCACTATGGTGCCATTTATTTTATGCTAACATCTGTGCAACCTATCTTTTTTTCCAATGGACCATTTTGATTTGATTGTGTATGGGAAAAGTAGAGCAGTATTACAAAAAGTGACATCACCAAACAACCAACTGCACTTAAACACACCAGGCACATTGCATTTTAACATTTAACCACCACTTGCCATCACAAATCAATATGGGAAATTCATCAAAATGAATTTGAATTGTTAACCAATCTCAAATCAGACAGAACAATGTATGGCCAGGAGCATCATAAGCCACCATTACACTGTCCTTTCTCCTTGTGAAACTCACCCAGTAGCTGGACCCCTCGGGTCAGGCCGTAGACGTCTATGAGAGCCCAGAGTGGCTCGGAGGCATGGACCCCGCAGAAGAACAGTATGGGGCTAGAGTCAATGATACGGTAGAAGACCCGGCCCTTCTTGTCCACCCAGAATGAGATGATGTTGCCCTCGTTGGACAGCTCCTCGGGCAGGGCCTTGGCCCAGAATCCATTCTGTGAGACAAGGTCTGGGCAGGCGTACTTAGGCAGGTTGTCTGGGTTGATGCGGGACGGGTCCTTGGAGGTGAAGCCCAGACGCAGGGCTCCGCTCCAGCAGCACTGCTTCTTAGTGATCTGGAGGAGAACAGGTAAAGGGTTTTGTACCATTTAAAACATGATCAAATAGAGTTAAGCTGGTGAATAACCTAAAAACCATTCCATTAGTCGTGGTTGTCTAAGATTTATCACTCCACATTCTGGTTGGCCATATGTTAAAACTTTGACAAACAAAATGGTAAACAACAACAAAAATAGACATGTCTGTTTATCATCTGGCTATTCTTGTCTCACCTCATTTAAAACCTCCATTTACACTGCTTTCACCGTGTAAGATAACAGTACGGCTCACATGGCAATGCTTCCCATGCGTTCACTTTCGAGACATAGATGGACTGATAGGTGAAGTGGAAACGTTTGCAATGCTGCTTTGGCCCACACAGAATCAGGGTAATAAAGGCAACATATACATAGTGAGAGAGACAAACAAAAACATTTATGGAAAACAGTTAGACTAAAAGAAAGAGATAAAGGAGTTTCTGCTTATAAACATGGTCCACCTCCCAGTCTGTCCATACCTTGAGGCGGACCTGCTCGAACAGGGCAATGGGCCGGTTGCTGAAGGTGATGGCGTTGCAGAAACTGGCCTGTCTCTTGACGGTCCTCTGGGCCATGTCCATGATGATCTGGGAGCCCTTGGCACTAGGGTGGAAGAGCAGTGGAAAGGAGGACCTGCTGCCTCCACACTGCTGGATAGGCAGACATCTCTTGGTGGGCTTATGGTTGCAGCGGTGAGACGTGGTGGGGAAGGGGCCACCCAAAGAATCTGAAAAGCAGGAAGCATAGGGGGAGTTTGTAGATATAACTAAGAGCATTACTTAAGAGATCAGAAAAGTATTACTGAACAAAATATAGGAACCTAAATACTTCCAGCTGTTGTCTGGCATCCACTGTATAAATATGCACAACGTCAATATAGCAATGCATCAGCAGTACACACACAATCAAAACTTCCTTTTTTCAATTGGTGATGACTGGGTGTATGTGCCTTTAGTAAGCATTTAACTCAAGCTCCATTTTCAGAAATCATATCAAGGAGTGCAAACAAAATGAAATATAGTTATGTTAGTCATCTCGATTTTCTCAGATAAAAACACAAGGATAAGAGCTGCTTGGTAAGCAGAAAGAATTGTGTAGCTGCGAGAAACTCGTACAAAATTAGGTCATTTCTGTAATAGGCAATTTCCTGTAACACCTATATTTTTTGCTATTCCACATCTTGCCAATTTGACACTGGTTTGGTCATGAGTCTTGAATATATCTACATGAGAAAATAACAGATTTTGAGAGCAGCAGTTAGCACGGATGATAATACTCTGGCAAGAACAGTCAACATTTGGAAAACAGGCAGATGTTCCCTTTCAGTCAGACAACTTCAGTACAACACACTATGGGGAGTAGCACTCTCCCGACTTCGGTTTAAGGATCTACAATCACGCCTGATAAGGCCAATGAAATCCACACCTCACTGGAGACGCGCCTTCCACAGGTGATAAGTGTGAGGCACTGTTCTCCTACTTGTCCTCGGCACAAGTTCTCTTGACAATAGTGTAGCATTCTTTAGGGGGCTTGGTGTTTCCGATAGTGACTTCCTCTCCCGGGTGCCTGCACCTCAGCGGAGTCTTATGTCTCCAGGCTCCTGTGTGCTCTGTTTCCGGTTATGGGAGACTACTCAAAGGAGAGAGGGTGACAAGGTTCTGTGGATATCTTCTCACCGCATGTGTCTGCCTTGGTTAAGCAAGGTATCTTCTCAGAAGGGTCCTGGTCCCTTCTCAGTGATCCGGTCCTATGTAGACTTGAGACCAGGATAGCTAACATGCCCTGCATAGCGTGCTAGCCAAGTTAGCTAACTCGCAGAGGTGAGCTAGCTACTGCTGGCTATTCCAGCTTCCTAAAGGTGAATTGTTTGGGTAGTTAATTTGTTTAGTATGCGTTTCTAGTGTTAAGTCGCTTGGTTATTCTAAACAGACCGTGCTGTGGTCAGAGGCTAGCTAGCCTAGTTTAGAAGCTTAATCATGCATAACTTCCGGCTAATAGAGCTTAATATCCCCCCCCCCCCCCATTACTAGGAATAGGATTAAATTGCAAATCACCCGTCTGTTATCACAGAAGGGGGTCAGTTTTTCAGAGCAGTCCATCCCTTTCCAGCTGGGTTAAAAGGTGCTGTGACACTGGTACCGCTATAATTAAGGTTTTCCACTGGATCCATCTTACTGCCTAAACCGGGTGAGGCTCGTTGTGACAGAATAACCCAAGAGGCACTGCCAATCAGAGTTCATCACTGATTGCCGGAGCCCCCCGAAACCAGCTTAGACCAGGCTTCAGGCAAACCTTGGTGCATAAACACAGTTGTGTCAACCCAAAGTTCCAAAGTATTTACAGGTGTCAGAAGTGTTGGGTCTTCCACATGTGGGATCAATGAAGTGTCCCTTCTCCACATTCAGACACATGGTGCTAGAGAGTGATGTAAAGGGAAAAATAACCAAATCTCTCCCAGTCCACAATGTGGCACCCCTTCAGATGGCACTTGACTGCTCAAACCAAATGGCACACATGCGCAGTGTTGCTCTGGATTATGCGTATAGTGATGTCGGGGTACCATCTGAAATTTGTTGCGCGTCCCCCGCGTTTCTACAGCGTCATCACACTGACTGTTCAAGCCCTCAGTGCCCATTTTGAGAGGGGGGATATCATCCAGTCTTCAGACGCAGGCAATCCGAGTGATTTCTATGTCAGATACAGGACGGCTGGTACAGGTGGTATTTCCTGGATCTGGAAATGGGTCAAGACTTTACGCCCCGCTCCAAACCTGTGTCCCTAGTAAGCATCTCAGGCTATGAACTCAGAATGCTCACGAGCCACCGGCTATTACAGTCAACAGGCTGGTGGCAAGCAGTGTTACACACATACATGCTGGTGTCCCATACTCAGTCTGAAGGCTTCATAGGAAACTGGGAAAAAACTTTCCCGACTCCATCTCAGAACATTCCGTTTCTGGGTCTCGAGTCAGTGAATCACGCTTTTCTATCCCTATAGGGGGTGTCCAGGTTCTGCCTCTGATTAACCCAATTTCATCTGTGTCACGCAGTGTGTTTTCACCAGTGCCTACGCCTACAGGGCATGATGACTTCTGTGATAGAAAACGTTCCCCTGGGGCTATTGTTGTTGTGGCCTTTCCAGTACTGAGTGCTAGTCGCGCAACTTCCACGCATCTCACAGCCTAATCGGTCATGTCGAGTGTCTCTGTTGAGCCTACAGACCCTGGTCAAGGGGTGAGACACCCTATTGTCAGGAGGCTCCCATGGTGTCAGTTGTACCCTGCAGGATGATCATGAAAGATGCATCCCTCAGCTAATCCAGCTCGTGGCAGGCACTCTCTTCGCAGCGTCTCTCCAGCTGGAACAGGAGAAATTCACTAGGCAGTGCACCTTGTGTGTAATACCCAGACCTCCACAATCTTGCAGGGTCAGGTCTGGGTGGTCTGGCATGGGCCATTTCATTTAGTATTCGTTGGCTTAGGGCGTGATACTATTTCCCCATGGTATGTTGTACCAAAGTTAACTGACTGGAAGGTAACGTTATGACTATAACTACTGTTCCCTGAAAGAGGGAAACGAGGTACAACACCTGTTTAGCCCCTGCCCGTTCCTGTGATCGGTGAAGAGCGGTATTAAAATGAAGGAATTAATCCGAGCCTCATGCTTATCACCTGCGGAAGGTGGGGCTTCCAGCAAGGCGCAAATTTAATTGGCCTTGTAAGGCGTGATTGTAGATCCTTAAACCAAGTATGTTGCACCTCGTTTCGCTCTTTCAGTGAACAGTAAGTTATAGTCATGATGTTACGTTTTCATCCTACAATAGTTACAAGTGGGAGGAAATTAATGAGTCATTAATGTGAAATGCATGATTCCAAAGGCCCTTGAGAAGGTAGTTACCAAGAATAGGTAGCCAGGATATTAACTTTGGTGATGAACCGTAAGACTGCTAAAATACTCATCAGAGAGATGGTGAAAGCGACACAGTAGTGATGATGAGGATGACTAGCAGTTAGCTTTAAGTGTAACCCAACATATCTGGATGTGCCTAATGTTAAATTGATTGCATGAAGGCTGCATGAATGACTGTCTTTATGACCATGTTGCAGGCAGTCATCAGGAAAAACAAAGTCAATGACTAAGAGCAAGAAAATAGGATTGCCATTCAAGGTGTTATTCAAAGCTTTGGACATGTTAAGAGGAAGTAGCAAATAGAAATCCCAAAAACATATTGTATACCTTTCCCTGAACAAGCAGAAACACAAATGTGTATAAAAAATGAAAAACTACTACAAAGCTACTGCGGGGCGTATCTGACTTGTAGTAAATTAAAGAATGCATCATGGGTAATAAACGGCTCTGACACATACATACTTCAATGCCGCTGTAATTGACTCAATCTACTTCTTACATCTGGCATTTTGTAAAACACTAAGCGCTAAATCAACAGTTAGGCTACTCCCATTGGTTAACCCCCCCCCATCTCTCATCAAATCATTACAATGCCAAGGACACAGAGTTATCATGGTGATATTTCTGGTTAGGTCATCCCAAATAATGCATTTTTGACACATTTGTGGGAATGAGGCATATGTAGCTCATGTTCTTTTTTGACTTTCATTTAGCTGATTGTCAAATTAACATATCAGTCACAGGTAGCAGTCCTTTACCAACCTACAGACAGTATTAATTAGTAATTGTGAGGGAGCAGGTCAACACTAAACTGAAAAGCAAAATGTCTAAGGATCAACAAATAGAGAATGTTTGCATGCCTAATAAAAGATACGCGTGTGTGAACGTGTGTGTGTGTGTGTGTCCATAGCCTAATCTAGACATGCCCTTAGGAACAGAAAGTTATTCTTGCTCATCAGCTCATATCTTCTAGGGGTCAAGAACTTTTCAGACTACCCAGGAAACAAATCAATTAGGCAGCAGAGGCAGCCAGTGGCACATTAAATTGGGGACGAATGGCTCAGAGTAATGGCTGGAACGGAATAAATTGAATGGTATCTTACACATCAAACATGGTTCCATTCACACCATTTCAAACGGTATTATGAGCCTTCCTTCCCTCAGCAATCTCCTGTGTTAATATTGGCAACAGAGCATCATGAGGCATTTAAGACCACAGGCTATTTGCAGCTGCTTCAATTTCAAGGCAGAAATATTGTGCAGTGGGAAAACACTCCCATATCCTGATCCATGAATGTAAATATAGCATAATTTGAAGAGGACATCAGCAAATTAACCAAATGTGCTTTTACATAGTTTGTTTATTTGTGAATCTCTTTTAAGTTGTGGCTGCCAATAGAACTCCAATGAATTGTTTGAGCTGAACTGTCATATGATGCTTATTTGTTATAGTATACACTTGTGCCTTGAGGTATTCAAATTAGGCTTGGGCAGTATGCAGCTTGGCATACCTTCATACCAAACTTGTGCCATACCAGGATATTTCAGTAATACTTGCACTGGACAAAAGGGGTGCCGTTTTCAAACTGTAATCCGAAGGTTAGCAATGCTAACAAGTACATGTAAAATCCCATAGAGAATGCTAACGAGTGCATTTCAAACATTTTGTACAGTTTCTGACCTAAACTATACAAGCAACTCAAAAATGCTACTCACAGTTTGCTGCACGCACAAAACAAATATTAGCCCGCAAGGCTCTTGATCCAGAAAGGGATTCTCTGCTGTTACCAAGCAAATGCTTGATTTTGTAAGAAGCTAACCACTTAGCTAGATAGCTACTAGATTAGCAAACCAAATGCACAGCTGCAGAGCATTTAGACAGTTATCTAGTTGTGAATTAGATACTGTAATTAGATCACCCTGGCGCATGCTGCACAACAGTGAGTGACTTTCGTTGTGTGCTTGTAAACAAACTACCATACAATTCATAATAATGTGAACGTATTGTACAAATTGACTGCAGGTATTTACTTAAAGTATTTACTTAAAGTAGTGACAAATATAAAATAAAATAAATAGTTCATGGTATCGATGGTATTGAAAAACCATTCCGTGGCTTTTTCCACATACCCCGGTATACAGTATACAGCCTAAGCCTAATTCAAATGTCTATCCCTGGGCTACTTTAACAATGTTGAATTGTTCTCTATATACACCAATGATCTTAAATTAAGTCAGAACAAATAAATTAACCATATTGTATTTAATGACAAATTATGGGCTTTACATTCAGCTGGTGCTAAGGTGGCGCAAGTATCAATGTAAAAACTGTCGCACTGGCATTTCCCAGCCCTGATGACAGGTTCGGCAATTTACCTGTATCATCAGCTCGCTTGTGCTGAGGTGGGATGAGTAGCAATATCTGAGATGTGTCCTTAAAAACAAGTGTGAGCGGTTTTAACTTCATTGGAATAGGTAGCAGCATTGGGAAGTTTGGATGAAAAGCGTGCCTAGAGTAAATTGCCTGTTACTCAGGCCCAGAAGCTAGGATATGCATATAGATTTGGATAGAAAACACTTGAAGGTTTCCAAAATTGTTAAAATAAATGTCTGTGAGTATAACAGAACTCACATGATAGGCAAAAAACTCAGAAAAAAAGGTTTAAAAAAAAGTGATTGCCTATCCAATATCCTGTGTCTATGGGGTCAGATTGCACTTCATAAGGCTTCCAGTAGATGTCAACAGTCTTTAAAAGTTGTTTCAGGCTTTTATTGTGAAAGGGGATCCAATAAGAGCCGTTTCAACAAGTGGCCAGGCTGAAAGCCTTTAGTTTAGTCGTGTGGCCGTGAGCGTGACGCTCATTCTCTTTCCTTTCTAATGACAACGGAATTGTCCGGTTGGAATATAATTGAAGATGTATGAAAAAAACAATCCTACAGATTGATTATATACATCGTTTGACATGTTTCTGCAAACTTTTTTTGACTTTGTCTGCATTTGGATTACTGGACTAAAAGCGCGAACAAGAGAGGTATTTGGACAAAGATGAACTTTATCAAACAAAACAAACATTTGTCTAAACATGGAGACCTGGGAGTGCCATCAGATGAAGATAAAAGGTTAGTGATGAATTTTAATGCCATTTCTGACACCTCTCCTTGGTTGGAAAATGGCTGTATGGTTCTCTGTGGCTAGGTGCTGACCTAACATAATCGCATGGTGTGCTTTCTCCGTAAAGCCTTTTTGAAATCGGACTCAGTGGCTGGATTAACAAGAAGTTTCTTTAATCCTACGTATAACACTATCTTTCATCAATGTTTTTCTGTAATTTCATCAGATGTTTGAGACAATGCATTTCTGAACATAACACACCAATTTCAAATGAGGTTTTTGGAAATAAAGATTAACTTTATCGAACAAAACACACATTTGTCTATCATGGAGTCCTTGGAGTGCCATCCGGTGATCAAAGGTTAGTGATTCATTTGAATGCTATTTCTGACTTGTGACACCTCTCCTTGGCTGGAAAATGGCTGTATGGTTCTCTGTGGCTAGGCGCTGCCCTAACATAATCACATTGTGTGCTTTCACTGTAAAGCCTTTTTGAAATCAAACACTGTGGCTGGATTAACAAGAAGTTTATCTTTATAATGGGACCAACATGTTCCTTATCCCCTTACACTGTGTATAAGACTTTTGGAATTGTTAGTTAGATTACTTGTTGGTTATCACTGCATTGTCAGAACTAGAAGCACAAGCATTTCGCTACACTCGCATTTAACATCTGCTAACCATGTGTATGTGACAAATACAATTTGATTTGATTTTGATTTGATTTTGATTTGAAATACTTGTATATTTGAGGAATTTTCATTATGAGATTGCTGTTTGAATTTGGCGCCCTGCAATTTCACTGGCTGTTGGCAAGGTGGGACGCTAGCATCCCGAACGATCCCAGAGAGGTCAAGACCCACAAAAAGTAGGTCTTAATGGTAACACAGTTGATAATAGCATAGATTTTGAGAGCGGAAGTGCCGCGCACAATGCCCATGGAAGAAGAGATGTTCCTTTTTTGCAGGTGAATCTCGTATTTAGAAACATAAAAACAAACAATTGGCATCTACCCAAATTTTATTTAATAAAAAAAAACAAGCATAGCCTCCCCTTAATGAAGACTGGTTTTGCAGCATCACAAGTGCATATTTTTTAATCCTGGACATTAGCCAAAAGTAGCCTGAATAAAAGGGTTAGATTTGCTCCATCAAGAACTGACTGAATTCAATTGTGAGTTGGTTGTCTGTGTTCGCAGGTGGGAAGAGTTAGACAAATTATTTCACCAATTAGCTTCAGCCAGCTGGTGTGCAACCACGGCAAAATTGGTTTGACTTTAGACAGCCTATCTCAGGGGATAGTTAGGGACTGTCAATAAATTAAACAATATAAATGAGATAATATTTTCATGTTGTACACCTTTGGATCTCATTAAATTGTTTCAATATTTGTACACTGAACATAAACAGAAACGCAAATAGTGTTGGTCCCATGTTTCATGAGTTGAAATAAGATTGACATTTCCCATATGCACAAAAACCTTATTTTACTCAAATGTTGTACACATTTGTTTACATATCTGGTAGTGAGCATTTCTCCTTTGCCAAGATAATCCATCCTCATGGCAGGTGTGGCAGATCAAGAAGCTGATTAAACAGCATGATCATTACACAGGTGCACCTTGAGCTGGAGACAAAAGGCCACTAAAATGTGCAGGTTTGTCACAACACAATACCACAGATGTCTCAAGTTGAGGGAGTGTGAAATTGGCATGCTGAATGCAGGAATGTCCACCAGAGCTGTTTCAGAGACCTTAAAGTTAATGTATCTACTAAAAGCCAACTCCAATGTCATTTTAGAGAATTCGGCAGTACATCCAACTGGCCTCACAACCACCTAACCACGCAAGCCCAGAACCTCCACATCAGGCATCTTCACCTGCGGGACCTTCTGAGAACAGCCACCTGGACAGCTGGATGAAACCGAGGAGTATTTCTTACTGTAATAATGCCCTTTTGTGGGGAAACAAAATATTCTGGTTGGCTGGCCCTGGCTGCCCAGTGAGTGTGCCTATGCGCTTCAAGGCCTACCCATGACTGCACCCCTGCCCAGTCATGTGAAATCAATAGATTAGGGCCTAATTAATTTATTTCAATTGATTGATTTACTGTAACTCAGTAAAATTGTTGCGAGATATGTACATACACACACAATTTTAATTGGTTTGAAGTCACGGCGATGGTCCCTAACTAGCCCCATAGGGATATTCCAAGTCAACCCAAATGTAACACAGGCAATATGATCAGATCACGTGCAGCTGCACTCCGAATGTATTATTCATTGTGTGCTGCCAGCTATAGGCAAAAAATAATAATAATAACACCCTTCATTTACGTTGTGATGCGATCACAAACAAGTCTCAAAACGACCAAATTATCCTATTTACACTTCGCAGTAAATTTATCGGTAGAATAAATGTTTGACTCATCTATGCCACATAGGCTGTTTTCCAAACGAGAAGTTGGTTTTAAGGGGCAGTTGCTGTATAATTACAACAACTTGTCAACCAAAGATAATGTACATTTGTCATTTAGACACTTATCCAGAGCGATTTACATTTAGTGCATTCATTTTAAGATAGCTAGGGACAACCACATCAGTCATAGTAAGTACATTTTCTTCTCGAAGTATGTAACTATCTGTCAGAGCTAGTATGCCTAATGGGGAAACAAAGTCGAGTGTTATTCCCGAATGTATAAATACCATCAGCCAAATTGCAAATACGAAGTTCATTCTTGATCTAGACTACATGCACGTTTCTGCGCTAACAAAATATTGCATTGCTATAAGTGTGATAACGTTTGCATGCATTTTTACATACAATTTACACATGAAGTCATAGCTTGAGTATTCATAACTTACGCTAATTGTCTTGCAGACTCCAAATGTGTGCATTACTGACCCTTAACTCTCAATGTATAACCATCCTCGATTTGCCATTTCTGCTACAAGGTTTTCGTTGTAGCTCTGACAACAACGATTTGATTACTAAATATATGCAATCTATAGTCGAATATTCCTCCACCTCAAATGTAAAATCTCCTTACCGTACAAGGTATTTCTTGTTATCTGACCTCCCATGTTTAAATACAAGGCAAGTTCCTCTTCTCTGGGTTTGTTAGACAAAATATTCAGAGGCATGCGCTCCTTGGCTGTCAACATAACATAATCGGATAATTCACGATTTCGTTCTCTCCGATTCACAGACGTCCTAACACTTAACCCTCCGTGAGAGTAGTGGCTGTCCCAGCCGATTCACATCGGATTCAAATAGCAGCACCGCAGCGTAGAATCACATAAAGTGAATATTCAGTAATTAGCGCTATCGATATCTTCAACGAAGGAGAATTCCAACACCTTTTGTGGTCCCCGAAAAATGAGCGTATGAACAAACCTAGCCCGACCAAAAACAAGTTATGCATTGAGAGGAAGGAAACAGCCTATAAGAAATATGGATGACCTACACAGCTTTGGCAAATGCAGAAAAAGTCCGCCAAGTTACTTTTATCTACAGCGCAAGTAGCCCAAACGGCCGCAAGATGGCCCTATTATTATTTTGTCATTTTACGGCTGACTAACGTGCACAGCCAGCAATACACTCCTGTCCCCCATTGGCCGGCATCATAAATCATACCCACTGCGCAAAAACTGGTTGAGTTTTTTCAACGTCACTTCAACCAAAATAATCTCATCAAATTGTATTAGTCGCATGCGCCGAATGCAACAGGTAGACTTTACAGTGAAATGCTTACTTACAAGCCCCTCACCAACAGTGCAGTTAAAAAAATATGGATAAGAATAAGAGATAAAAGTAAGAAGTAATTAAAGAGCAACAGTAAAAAAAAAATATGTACAGGTGGATGCCAGTACAGGTAATCAATGTGATGACGTTGAATTACCATGGAAAACTGATTGGATTTGGATTTGCAAAAAGTAATCAACACAATGGAATTTCGTATTACTTTCACCTAAATCCGATGACATGGTCATTTGTTTTTTATTTCACCTTGAATTCACGTTATTTGACATCTTAACCAAATTAAAATCTAAACATTGAACTGATGTATGTGCCCAGTGTGTCGTCCTTTCAAGCTGCTAATGCGTCAGTTTCCTCCTTAGCTTTAATGGCTCATCTGTGGAAACAACTGCCAAAATATTCATACTGTTAATAAAATACAATTTTCCATCACAATTTTCGGATTTTCAGACAACTTCCGGATGGTGCGTGACTGTTGCTTACCCCTGGCTGAACATAGTGGTCAACATCAGGAAGTAGAATTAGCCACCCTGGCATGGTGGTGGAAAATGGTGTTTTATTAAGACAGTACACGTATTTTGCCAGGTTTTTTTTCCACCAACGAGCCATTCAATCGAGTTGAGGAGGAAACTGAAGCATTTACAGCCTGAATGGAGGATGTTTAATGTAAGAGCCAGTTCAAGGTGTACACGAGTGTATACCCGACTGTGCACATTTTAAGTCGGACGTAAGACTACAGTAAAAGGAATAATACCGCCATCTTGCGACTGGTTGGGCTACTGCACAAGTTGAATGGATAAAACCAGCCACAATGCATGTCAATTGCCTCGCGCAGCCTACATTTTTAGGTTGATATTAATGAAGACATTAATTCATGTGTTTATGAACAGTGTAAATATAAAACTGCATCCGGTGTTAATAGGGCTGACCCCATTTAGTCGACTGGTTGATTGATAGGCTGTTGGTCGACCAAGACTGTTTTATTGGAGCAGTGGCAAATATATAAAACAAATGTATGGCACACGAGACACCCGTCTGATTCACGCATTTAGTGGTTAATTCCCAGTATCAAATTTACTGTTAATTCCCATAATTTCTAATATACAATGTTTGTGTGGTTACGGTCATTTCAGTTAATGCATTCAATATATTTATTATTATTACAGTCTTACCGTTGTCATTGTAGGAATAGAAACGTTGTTTACAGAGCGCACAACCTAGGCTACACTTTTTTTTTTCTCTTTCTTTCCATTTACGAGTTGTTAATTTTTTAATTGTCTTTTGTTTGGAGCGCTCCTGTCAATATTTGAGTAAGGACAATCACCTGATTACGCATCAAAGTAGGCCTAGGGCAGTTGGAGGTTCGGGAACTTTTTTATTTTTCTTGTTAGGCTATACTGATCTTTGGCTCCCTCTAATAATTAGTGTGGGTTAATTTTTAATCCCAGTGCTGAAAGCATCAAACAAACTCAGTAGCCTAGATATAGTTTATTTTATTCAATCATAGGGTGTGCCTATATATGGAAAAAGGCCTCCGCACAAGCTCTAATTCGGGTTGCACTTTCACTGTGTCAGGTATATACCAGGCTAAGCTATATGTAGCCTAGTAGAAATGATCCAGACTGAACACTGGTGCACAACTTTGGGATTTATTATGCTCACGTGAGCCCATTTTTAACACTGATGCATTTTGACAGGTTTGACTGTATAGCAACTACGATGCCCATATACCGCTAGCTGCGGGCTGGAGCTGAAGAAAATTATTGAAGATACCAAGACAGCAGAGCTGTGTTGTGAACACCAGTAATCAAGTCAGGTAGGCTGCACACGCATGCTTTTGTAGACTTGAATCATTAAATGTAGGAGTGATGAGCACTGGTTACCATTGGGATTGATTTGTTGGTTATTTGACAAAGAAAGTCAGGCACTTATTACAGTGTAGGTCTGCAGTGTCTGGGTCCAACCATGCCAAGTTGACATCATCACTGGGCACTTCTCTGACTTTTCTTTATCACCTCAGCCATTACATAATGCATGTAACAAGCCAGCCTTCAGATACTGTACATAGCTTGGCTAGTAGCAGCGGTGGTATTAATACAACTGGTTGAAGACATACTGGTTAATTAGACATGTGTTTGACTGACAGGCGAGTTTGTCAGAAACAGCATATCATTAGCCATCTCTGCCGACCCAGTTGTTGTCAACTGTTGTTGTCAGTAGTCATCCAAAGCACAATGACATGATGGAAATCAGAGAAAAATGTATCCAGTCTTTACTTGACAATATGTTTACTTGAGCTCTGATGGATTGTGCAGTTTATTTATTAGAAAGTTAAAAAAAAACACTCTTGGCTCAGTGCACTTGGAGGATGTTTTCACGTGGGATGGAGACCCCTGTGGCTATGACATTTATTGTTGACACAGTGTGATAGCTGACAGGCCACCTGATCACTTGACTTTGAAAATATGATTGGGCATTTTCTGATCATAGGATGAGCATTGTAAACATGTAGAACAACATGGCCTGGAGTGGAATAAATGTATCTGCACTGCATGCAGTTTAGGCACGCTTTTGAAGATAATTGAATGGATACCCTTAAAACTAGCATGGAATAATAATACGACATTACCAGTGGTGTAGTGGTGCCTGAAGTGGGTATACTCTTGTGCCATACATGTCCAATTTTATGACAAACATGTCCAATTTTATGACAAACAGCAGTGTGTAGGAAGGAGACTCCTATTTGTGAGACGTGTGCAGGAGGACATGAGACTAAGGAATGTGTAGTATCGCTGGGAAAAGATTTGTGTTAATTCATGGTGCGGGAGATCAGAATTGTCCAGTGAGGGGAAAAAGGCAGGTTGAGGTTGGCCAGGATGTAAGTAGTACAGATGGTGTTGTATGCTGAGGCAGTGAAGAGCGCAGCAGAGGAAGATGTGTCCAGGGCAAGGGATCCTAAGAGAATCCCTGTGAGTAGGTCGAGGCCAATAGAGAGTGGTAGGAGTAACTTGCGTTCATAGCCATAGAAATCAACTGTACCGCAGAAATGGAATGTAAAATCACAGAAAATAGATGTTATGGTGGAAGCTGCAAAGAAATACTTGGCTGTATGAAATTTTACTGCAGAAGAGTTACAATGTGTGTTGAGCGATAGTGTCCTGTCCTCCCAGGCTGCCGGGCTGACCTAGGATCAGATGGAGCCAAAGTAGTTGAACAGTGGTGAGCTTTTAATGGGTGTAGGGTTAGTTGTTAGGGCATTCATCTCTTTTCACCGTCCTTTTCCCCTCCCCTTTTTGTTACAAAGTGTAATGAATTCACACTCCAGAACCCTAGGCTGACACACAGTCCACACAGTAGGTGGTGGCATGCACCTCTAACGCATGTTTGGGCACTGCCATAATACCATTGCAGAAGAAGCCTTTCATCTACCAGAAGAGGGTTTGGCCTATCATTAGCATCACTGTTTTTTTCTGTTCCTTAATTGTTTGAAACCTGGACTTCATATTATGAGGCTTGTTTTACCTTGCTTCAAAGTAGCCAATAACCAAAATCCCACCATAGAAACGTGGAGGCAATTATTTTATAATGACCTTTTCTTATGCGCTTTCCTGTTCTATTTGTTTTCAAGTAAACATTCATTTTCTAGCAGCCAAATGCATTATCCTAGTCATATTAGCAACCCATGATAGTTATTGAAATCCCCTATTTCTAAATTTCTAATGGATATTTCCATCTCTGTGCAGTGTGCATTTTATGTGTTTTCCTGCAAATTAGATTTGAAATCACTTGCCACTTTAATAAATGGAACTCTAATCACTTTAATAATGTTTACATATCTTGCATTACTCATCTCATACAGTGCTTCTTCCTTTAAAATGTGTGTCCTACTGCCCACCAGGTGGGCTGCTGCAAAATTTTATGGCACGTTATTTGTCAGCCATTGTTGCCATTAATGCTAGTTAGTGCTAGTTTGACCACCAAAGGGCAGTTTGAGAATCATTTGACAGTCTTCAATATTGGCTATACGAGAGATTTTTTTTTTGTGAGAACATAGTATGAGTATTGATTTTAAAATGTAGCTTAATTAATTTGATTAATATTACGGTGTTTCAATTCCATGATAAAGGAAACCCTTAGCATTTCCATTAGGAAAATATGGCGTTGTACAACGTGACCATTTCCACACCCTAATTGTAGGCTAACCAATACCCAAACAGAGATTCAGTGGAAGAAAAATCAAATTGATTTATCAAGACCAGTTCCCATGCATGTCTCAGAACAGAGCAAAACGGTGATGAAATAGTTGACACCGGGTAGGCTATTGCTTCAAATCCTATTATAACAATTGGATGATGGCCGGCCAGAACATAAGTATATAATATTAGCACAATTAATTGGCCTACACTACAAATGTAACATGTTTAACACACATGATTAGTACCTAATAAATTCAGTGACAATAAGATAATTTTGATCTGATTACGCACATAAAATCACTGTCTCTATTCAATTGTTATTTTAGTCTATTTCTCTGTGCGTTGATTGGTGAGAAAAAACAGGTCTACGTAGCCTGCTGTAGGCTACACTACTTTTTTAACGTCAACATTTGTTCAGAACAATTTGCTTGATAGCAAGATAAAATGTCGCTCTCATTAAATATCAAGAATAAAGGTGGATAATGAAAATCTAAGTTTCAGAGAATGTTCATCTCCATCTTTTCCCAATGCCAAGCCAGTGTCTTATTTGCAATGAAAATATTGCTGTTTGAATTATTTGCAATCTGACTAATTCTGAATCTAAGCATAGAACTGCAGTGGCCTTCCCGTCCCATATAGAGGCCCTACAAAAAAACATTGAATTGTCAACTCCAAGCTGCACTTTATTTTTATTTTTTTATTTTTTATTTTTTTGCGTACATATTCTGTCATTTAAACGGATTAACTTTGCAGTTACAAGGAAGAGGGAAACAGTTGTGGACATGATGGAGAAATTTGAAGCATTTACTAGGAGCTTGAGCTGTTTGATTTGGACTTGTCATCTGGAAGGCTACTGCACTTCAGCACACTGAAGAAACGACAGGAAGAGGGACCAGGCCGGAGCATTGTCAGAGAGGTGATGGAAGATTTCTTTAAGCAGCTGAGAGACAATTTATCCACCAGATTTGAAGACTACAGCATGCCCAAGGATATCATTGCGTTTTGTACGTGATCCTCTCACAGTCCGCCCTGGTGGAGAATTCTCCTCCCTTGCTAAGACAACAATACCCTCGCTGGATGAGGTTTTTAAAATGTAAATATAACCATTTATTTAACCATGCAAGTCAGTTAAAAATAAATACAGCCTACCCCAGCTAAACCTAGTTGACGCTGGGATAATTGTTTGCCGCCCTATGGGACTCCCAATAATGGTCGCATATGATACAGCCTGGATTCGAACCAGGGACTGTAGTGATGCCTCTTGCACTGAGATGTGCAAGAGGTATCACTGTAGGCTACACAATTAGAAAATATGGAAAAATACATGTTAATTATATAAAGCAGCCCGTGTTGGCCCGAGCCCAGTCATCATCAAGAGATATGCTGGACCCAATGTCAGAGGGGTTTTTGTGACCACATCATGTCTATTGTCCTGCTAATAGCCCTTGTGAAAACATGTTTTCAAATGGCCTCCAGGGCCGACAGAGAAGTTCCTTACTTTCCACCACCTTCCACTTGCCTCTTCCATTTATTCCCATAGTAATTCGTTATGGTTTGCATTGTAAATGAGAGCGTAAACTGGGTGAAGATGTCAGCTGAGTAAGTAAACTGTTATGTAGTAAAACAAAGGTTAAATAAAAATACATGTATATACTGTATTTTTTTACTATGCTACTGTATCTTAGTCTATGCTGCTCTGACATTGCTCGTCCATATATTATTAAATCCATTCCTTTACATAGATTTGTGTCTATTGGGTAGGTGTTGTGAAGTTGTTAGATTTTACTGCTGTAACGAAGATGCTGTGAGTCAAGAAGCGGGTGACAAATTTAATAAAACAACAAACGAGACAACATAACAGTGGCATTTACACATGAACACAGGAACAGTACTGACTGAGGAGGGGACCCAAGGGAGTGACCGATATATAGGGAAGGTCATCAGGACGGTAATGGAGTCCAGGGGAGTATCATGATGATCTGCAGGTGCATGTAATGATGGATGCCAGGACCGGTGGTTAGTATGTCGTCGAACGGGAGTAAACATGACAACTGCACTGTCAGAGCTAGAAACACAAGCAAAATCGCCACACCCGCAATAACATCTGCTAAACCCATGTATGTGCCCAATAAAATGTGATTTGATTTGGAACATTTGCATGTAGGCCTATCGTCGTGTGTACATTGCTGTGCCTAAAATGTGAAGAAATAAAAATGTATCAACATTTGAAGCTAAATGTTCTGTTTTGTCACACCCTGATCTGTTTCACCTGTCATTGTGCTTGTCTCCACCCCCCTCCAGGTGTCACCCATCTTCCTCATTATCCCCAGTGTTTGTATACCTGTGTTCTGTCTGTTGCCAGTTTGTCTTGTCAGTGTGTTTTTCTGTCTCCCTGCTTTCTCAAGTTCTGTTTCCTAGTTTTCCTGGTTCTGACCATTCTGCCTGTCTGCTGTTCTGTACCTTATTGACTCTGCCCAGGATTACAGACCTCTGCCTGCCTTTGACCTGTCTTTTGCCTGCCCCCTGTTTGGGTCAATAAACATATGTGACTCTAGCTGTCTGGGTCGTATCCTGAGTTGTGATTGTTCTTCCCATCAAGGAAAAACCTGAGTGCCAATATTCATCAGCCACGTTCCAGTAAAATGAGGTCTATATATGCCCCTAGATGTTTGGGTTCATGTCTTCTTTTTCTCAGGGTTAGGACTGTTAATACAGCACTGACTGACACTTCCCTCTCCTGTAAATTATTTGTTGGCAGCAGCTGCGAAGTAGGGTGTGCTGGCATGGGGCCTCCCTTGGACTTCTTGACAGTGTTGTCTGAGAAAGCCGTGCCCCTGTTTTGCAGGGACCAGGATGAACAAACACACTATTCAGCCAAGGGTTTGAAACCCCCGGCTCTGTGGAGATGTGTGAAAAAATACAAAGCAACACGAGCATCATATGATCTTCAACAGGGAGACAGTGAATTTTCACCCCAGCCCTCCAGCCAAATTATGAGGTGAAATAGAGGGCATAAAATATGTGTTGACAGTCACAAATAAAAAGCCAAATGCTCACAAGTTTGCAAGAACCGTTTGATACTTGTGGTATTATGCTGAGGCACATTCAAGTTGAAATAGGGCTGTGTCATTGCTGTCCAAAGATTATATTTTGCTCAACATTAGCTTAATTGTGATGTGACTAACTGCCCTTTTTACAAGTCGTGTTGATCTTTGTTTCGGTGTGTCAATTGCACTGAACATTTGAACTTGCTTACATTAAATTCTCACTCACTGAGCGCTCATACATCTAGTTTTTTCACCTTAGTTCAGTTGTAAAGTTTTAAATATTTTGACACTATGGACTGTCTATAACCCAAGACTAATCACTTTAGGCTTCATCTAGTCTGGCCTCTGATGGCTTGCAGTGAGCCAGGCAATGTAGGAAAAATGAATCATCAATGGAATTTGGATGTGGGTAACTGAGGGACTGTGGCGTGACTCATGCACTTGGGGAGGCCCATCTCTTTCCATCCTATTAAATATAAAAGAGAGGAGGCAGGCAAGATTGACACTAGATATTTCCTAAATATATCCTAGGTGTCTTGTATTGTTTGAAAGCCAAACTAGAAATGCAGGGGTGGAAAAGGAACTAGGATTAGGTTACATTCAAGAACAATGAACAGTTTAAGTTTGCAACCAGTGTGATTGGTGGGAAGGTGCTGTATTGCTTTAATGTGCCTAATCACTAACATCACTGCCTAGAATCTCTCCTGTACAGTAAGACATCTCTCCTGTAGCCACTGTAAACAGCCATGAGACTTATTACAGTTCACATATGACAAAGGTCAGTAAACGTGGCTTACAAACGCTCCCTTCTGGGCCAGGATTGAGGCATTCCTTGTAAGGTAACTGGAACCCAGGGCCAGACAGTTGATCTATGTTGCAAAGTCAAAATATTTAGACAGAAGACAAGCAACCGAGTATTTGATAGGGGCACTGTAACAGAGTAACGCTGAGACTCAGATTTTTCACTTTAAAATGTATGTCAAACAAAAACGTTAAACAAGCCATACAACTCTAAGAACAAAGACTACTTTGAACAATTCCCACAGAACATTGTACAAAACACATTTACTTGAACAGTGCAGATGCAGATTTTGGTACCAGAATGACAAACAGCACAAACCTTCATTCTGTTACCAAACTGGCACGGGCAACCTTTTCCTAATTCAGTTGACCATTTTGTCATTTAGCAATCACTTGTTGTCAGGTCATTGTCAGTATTGTACCGTAAGGACACGGCTTTTCATTTATGCCAATGTTTTTCAATGCTATTACTCGTAAGAGCATATTGGGACGCCATATCAAAATATCCCATCCCTGGAGCTGGAATGGGACGCTTATTAGACACACAATCCATGGTGACTTAATTTCTCACCAAGGCTTTTTGCAGACTGCCCTCCTGTTCTATCATGTCTTTGTTGTTCACGTCCAGAAGACGTCCAGCACGGCTCCCATTATAAGCTATGAGGCGCTGTACAGTACACACCACACAAGCAGCATATGGTTTAGGTTTCGCTGTGGCTCTGTTTTTCAGAGCAAGTAATGTGACTTTCAGGAGAGGTTCTTAAGTGAGGAATTTGGTGCTCATTTGTTATGGCAGCTATGTTCAGCTACATGAAATGTTTTCAGAAATTGGTTGTCAGCACCTGCAGGGCTATCATCATATGTCATATCTCACCTGAAGGGCCGACATCATATGTCATCTCGTCACAAGCTTCTGTTGCTTAGATGGATGAATCGCCCCCCAGAAATATTCAGAAATTCTTGATATGGTTTTAAAATGCATGGTGAATTCGTTTTAGAATCTGCCCAAATCCACTCTTCAAGGACCACATTGTCTCCATTTCGCATCTTTGAGATAGCATAGTGTCAAAGTGATAACTAGGAAGCACATAGTTGTCACGCCTTGGTCTTAGTATTTTGTGTTTTCGTTATTTATTTGGTCAGGCCGGGATGTGACATGGGTTTATTTTTGTTGTGTTTTCGTATTGGGGTTTTAGTAGGCATTGGGATTGCAGCTGAGTAGGGGTGTCTAGCATAGGCTTGGCTGCCTGAGGCTTGTTCTCAATCAGAGTCAGGTGATTCTCGTTGTCTCTGATTGGGAACCATATTTAGGTAGCCTAGGTTTCACTGTGTGTTTTGTGGGTGATTGTTCCTGTCTCTGTGTTTGTCACAAGATAGGCTGTATAGGTTTTCACGTTTCAGCCAGACTCTTCCAGATCCGCCAGCCAGCCAGGATCTGCCGGAGCCAACTACCTGCCGGAGCTTCCCCTCAGTCCCGAGCTTCCCCTCAGTCCCGAGCTTCCACCTCAGTCCCGAGCTGCCCCTCAGTCCAGTGGGGTCCTTGGTGAGGGTTATTAGGCCTAGGTCGGCGGCGAGGGTCGCCAATCAAAGGACACGTTACAGGGGGACTAAGACTTGGAGTGGGGTCCACGTCCCGAGCCGGAGCCGCCACCGTGGACAGACTCTCACCCGGACCCTCCCCTATGGGGTTCTGTCACGCCTTGGTCTTAGTATTTTGTGTTTTCGTTATTTATTTGGTCAGGCCAGGGTGTGACACGGGTTTATTTTTGTTGTGTTTTCGTATTGGGGTTTTAGTAGTCATTGGGATTGCGGCTGAGTAGAGGTGTCTCGCAAAGGCTTGGCTGCCTGAGGCGGTTCTCAATCAGAGTCAGGTGATCTCGTTGTCTCTGATTGGGAACCATATTTAGGTAGCCTAGGTTTCACTGTGTGTTTTGTGGGTGATTGTTCCTGTCTCTGTGTTGTCACAAGATAGGCTGTATAGGTTTTCACGTTTCGTTTGTTGTTTTGTATATTATTGTTATTTCATGTATCGTTCATTTTTCATTAAAGAACATGAGTAACCAACACGGCGCATTTTGGTCCGCTCCTCGTTCAACAGACGAACGCCGTTACAATAGTTAACTATATGCCCTGTACAATGCAGTGCTGACCCTGTGGAAACTGTATCTTATTTGTATTCAGTTCGTTAATGTCAGAGCAATTTTGGAATGGCTGCATATTCTTCCCCAAAAGTGATTTGCTTGCATTTAAATAGCTGTGTGTACCATATGTCTCGAACCCAACAGATAGTCCCCTGAAAAACAGTCCTTGTGTCAGGACCCGGTTACGAACCCAGGCCTCCGGAGTGAGAAACAGTCACTTAACCAACTGAGCCACGAATAGTCGGCAGAACCCAGAAGATGAGGCAGACACAGCAGTACTTGAGACGGTGTATTTAATGAAGTAAAAAGTGAAGTACTTCAGGAAAACATGTAACTCCACAACCTCAAAAGGAATCCTACAAGAACAAAGGTAATCCTCCAAGACAAAAAAGGTAAATCCACAAGGTGGAAGGTAAAGCACAAAAAGCCTCAAAAGATACTCAAAAAACAAATAAACAAGAACAAAAAACAGAATTCCACAAGAGAGTCCACCGGGATCAACAAGAGTACTAGGGCTGGGTGCTAACATACAAACACAGAGCAAAGAACAGAGGAAAACAAAGGGTTTAAATACAATCAGGGGAAACGAGGTACAGGTGCAAATAATAATGGGGATCAAGGGAAAACAAAAGGTCAAAAGGCACAATGGGGGCATCTAGTGACCAAAAACCGGAACAACCCTGGCCAAATCCTGACTCCTTGAACTTTTGTCCATGATTTAAATAGGTGTCACAAGGTGTAATTTTTTTCACATCATATTCATTTGAATGCAGATCATTTTTGACATTCTTAGGTTTTGAACCAGTTCTGAATGACAAAAAGTAAGACAAAATATTGACTGACTCCTGGTCCAAATTATGATTTAAAAAAATCTTAAGAACAAAATACATTATGTTCAGCACTCCTTTGGTCTCTTCTGTTTTGAGAATGTGTTCAAGTGTGAGGCTGTCAGAAAGTGAACTCCTAAGAGATACGATGGTTCAGTGCAATTTAGCTTGTGTGCCATCCACTCTGCAGATGTTTCCATTCACTCAAAGTAGGACAACAAGCCAGATGGTAAGAGCACAACCTCCGCTTCCCCCATACAGTAAATAGCTAGATCCACTCAGCCAAAGGAGAAGTGAATGAGAGAGAATAGGTAATAAAGCCCACCATGGACAGCATCCTGCCAAAAAAGCACATTCCAGTTTACCCAAAACCTGATGGTAATCACCCAATCCTGGTGCTGAAGGATCACTGTGTAAAATAGTTTTCATATTAGCTGGCCTATAGCCTATACAGGCCATTTGTCCTGTTTAAAAAGGACTCAAGACAGAAACGGATCAATTGGTTCCATTTCAAAATATTTATTAGTGAAACCAAAGTGCTGTAACATTAAATCAATTAGCCTAGTACACACACCAAAACTTTTAAATACAAAAGGTTATTGCACAGACAAACGTGGACAGATGGGTGCATCCAAATTCAGAACTGTTGGACAGCAACATTTTATTTCCATCTTTTATTTAACTAGGCAAGTCAGTTAAGAACAAATTCTTATTTTCAATGATGGCCTAGGAACAGTGGGTTAACTGCCTGTTCAGGGGCAGAACGACAGATTTGTACCTTGTCAGCTCGGGGGTTTGAACTTGCAACCTTCTGGTTACTAGTCCAACGCTCTAACCACTAAACTACCCTGCCACCCCAACATAAGAACTAAAGCACTGATCATTAGGAACAATATCAATATGACTGCTAAGGTTTGAGTCATAAAGGAAATAATTCAATAGGCCTAGCTTACAAAACTAAAACAATCCATAAATTAAAAATGTAAAATGTACATACTATAAAACATATTTTGGCATTCTGAGAATGTGTCATTGGCGATTTGTGTTGTTTCGCGCCAATTTGTTGATTTTAAAATATGTCGAAACAAATGTCTTAAAGCTCATCTCCACAGCTAAAGTATAAAGGTAAGGAATTAGGTGGAGTTCATAATGAAATAACATTTACAATCAATAAATACTTAAACCAGGCTAGATAGAACCATGTTATTGCAGAATTAAAGTACTATAGGTAATCTCATAATGTAAATGTAATAGCTATAGGGATTGTATGCACACATGACTAAGTCACAACCAGAACTGTTACTTTCTAATAGGCTGCTTTAGACAGGCAGCCCAATTCTGATCGTTTCTTCAGTAATTGCCTTTTTGGTCAATCAGATCATCTCTGAAAAATATCTCACGGGAGAAAATCTAATTGGTCATAAGACCAATTAGTGGAAGAAATATAATTGAGCTGCCTGTATAAAATCAGCCTTAGTATCTCAGGCAAGTCGCTTGAGGTAATCAATTTACTAATGAGTCCTACTCTGACTGTACATGTTAACTGCTTGATTGAAGTGGACACATTAGTTATTACATAGTAATAAAGACTAATTACTGTCACTGACTGCCTGGGAGCCATTGAGGAACAGGAGAGTTCCAGAACATGTTCATTGAGGCTACACACAGCTTGGTTTACGGGTCACCAAGAAGTGTCAACAGTGCTGGCAGTGTCAACTAGAGGTCGACCGATCATGATTTTTTTTTTGGAGGACCAAAAAAAGCTGATGCCGATTTTTATTTATTTGTAATAATGACAATCACAACAATACTGAAGGAACATGTATTTTAACTTAATATAATACATGAATAAAAAATCAATTTAGCCTCAAATAAATACTGAAACATGTTCAATTTGGTTTAAATAATGCAAAAACAATGTGTTGGAGAAGTAAAAGTGCAATATGTGCCATGTAAAAAAGCAAACGTTTGAGTTCCTTGCTCAGAACATGAGAACATATGAAAGTTGGTGGTTCCTTTTACATGAAACTTCAATATTCCAAGGTAAGAGGATTTAGGTTGTAGTTAATACAGTATTTATATAACTATTTTTCTATATAAAATTTGTATTTCATGTACCTTTGACTATTGGATGTTCTTATAAGCACTTTAGTATTGCCAGTGTAACATTATAGCTTCCGTCCCTCTCCTCACCCCTACCTGGGCTCAAACCAGGAACACATCGACAACAGCCACACTCGAAGCAGCATTACCCATCGCTCCACAAAAGCCGCGGCCCTTGGAGAGCAAGGGGAAACTACTCCAAGTCTCAGAGTGAGTGACGTTTGAAACGCTATTAGCACGCACCCTGCTAACTAGAAAGCCATTTCACATCGGTTACACCAGCCATTAGGCTGATAGGCTTGAAGTCATAAACAGAGCTGTGCTTGCGAAGAGCTGCTGGCAAAATGCATGAATGAATGCGTACGAGCCTGCTGCTGCCTACCATCGCTCAGTCAGACTGCTCTATAAAATCATAGACTTAATTATAACACACAGAAATACGAGCCTTTGGTCATTAATATGGTCGAATCCGGAAACTATCATTTCGAAAACAAAAAGTTTATTTCAGTGAAATACGGAACCGTTCGGTATTTCATCTAACGGGTGGCATTCCATAGTCTAAATATTCTTGTTACATTGCACAACCTTCAATGTTATGTCATAATTACGTAAAATTCTGGCAAATTAGTTCGCAATGAGCCAGGCTGCCCAAACTGTTGCATATACCATGACTCTGCGTGCAGTGAACACGAGAAGTGACACAATTTCACCTGGTTAATATCGCCTGCTAACCTGGATTTCTTTTAGCTAAATATGCAGGTTTAAAAATATATATTTCTGTGTATTGATTTTAAGAAAGACATTAGTGTTTATAGTTAGGTACAGTCGTCCAACGATTGCTTTTTTCACAAATGCTTTTTTTAAATGTAAATCATCCCCCAGCGTTGCATCGATTATATGCAACGCAAAACACGCTAGATAAACTAGTAATATCATCAACCATGTGTAGTTATAACTAGTGATTATGATTGTTTTTTATAAGCAGTTTAATGCTAGCTGGCAACTTACCTTGGCTTGTACGGCATTCGCGTAACAGGCAGTCTCCTTGTGGAGTGCAACGAGAGGCAGGTGGATATAGCGTTGGACTAGTTAACTGTAAGAGCTGACAAGGTGAAAATCTGTCGGTCTGCCCCTGAACAAGGCAGTTAACCCACCGTTCCTATGCCGTCTGTAACGACGTTCGTCTGTTGTATGAAGAGAGTCAGACCGAAATGCAGCGTGTAGGTTACTCATGACTTTAATGAAAATAATCGCGGTACATGAAATAACTGTATATGAAAACAACAAACGAAACGTGAAGCCTATTACAGCCTATCTGGTGACTACAACACTAAGACAGGAACAAACACCCACAAAATACAACGCGAAAGTCAGGCTGTCTAAATACGGTTCTCAATCAGAGACAACGACAAGCACCTGACTCTGATTGAGAATCGCCCCAGGCAGCCAAGCCTAACTAGACACACCCCTAATCATGCACAATCCCAATTACTACAAACCCCAATACGAATACCACATATAAACCCATGTCACACCCTGGCCTACCGAAACATATAACAAAAACACAAAATACAATGACCAAGGCGTGACACCGTCATTGAAAATAAGAATGTTTTCTTTAACTGACTTGCCTAGTTAAATAAAGGTATATAAAAAAAATCAGCGCCCAAAAATACCAATTTCCGATTGTTATGAAAACTTAAACGGCCATTCCGATTAATCGGTTGATCTCTAGTGTCAACAGCTGCTCTTCAGGTAATATAGTAATGGTTATGTAATATCATCATGTGCCAAGACCAAAGTCACTACAATGTCATATTTTGGCACTCTCACACAAAGTATACATAGGGGTAGACCTTTAAAGTCAGGGGAGTGGGGGTATGTGTGTCTTCGTTTAAAATATCCCACATATTAAGAAAAACAAAAAGGAATAGCATATTTTTATTCTAGTGATCATTTTCAATTGTAGGCTACTGTTCCAGTGAATAAGTGGTACAGTAGCCTGTTGTTTGACAGGTCATTCATTTAAATCCTAAAAAAAATTCATCTCTGATGTTATGATAACAATAAAAAAAACAAGACTTAGTGTCTACTTTTACTGTCAGCGTGGATGTATGCTAGTGCTCGGGTGACATCTACAGAGAACACAATTACGACATTGCAATCTTTCCACTCCATCATACATCGGAGAGAGAAAGATGGAGAGACTTATGAAGGACATGCAGGCCTATTTATTACAACTGTAGGTTGTGTTGAACTTAATTACGTCCAGCGTGTGTGTAAAATATTGCTCTCAGATTTTAGATGTGTATTAATATGGGTTTTGTTGCAAAATGTATACTATGCACCTCTGTGATTGTAACAAGGCTAGTATTATAAGGAGGATGTGATCCAACCAAATCATTTGGGTTCCTGGGTTCTTTCATAGCATTATAATGCTTTGTTGAGACAATGACTTATCAATGACCCAAGCACAGCTCATTTAATCCATACCATTGTGTCGCTGAGTTGTCATAATGCTTCAGCAAATGTACATTATCCCAGGTGCGTTGGAAGACACAATGTAAGTAACCTAATTTATGTCACTCTTACTGCCCTGAATGCCTCTGCTGATACCACAGCTATTGTATACAGTAATCATGTGCCTATGAACCAGTGATACTGTTAGCACTGAGACGTAGCGCCCTGATAGGAAGTCCACTGTATGTAGCTCACCTTGCACTAACATAGGCATGCTTATGTTTTTTTTCTCTTGTGGTATCCCGGGAGGTCTACCCCGGAGGTTGGTGATAGAGGTGAGGTACGTGCCGCGACGTTGGCTCCCACTTCTGGGAGTACACTTGCTGGGCACCCTGACACTGATGGCTCCAAGTCAAAGTATTTAGGGGAGAGTGCCAACCAGCTGTGCAGCCACATAAAGCGAGCACCATGGCACACTGTCAGAGGGAACAGTGAGACAGACACGGAGCAGAACCTGAGAATAAGGACCTAGCCAAATCTACAGTACGTTATTTTATGTTTATTTTGTTGCCTAGTAAAGTTGTGTTTTCTGACTAGAACCTCCCTGTCTCAGGGTTAATCTTTGCACGCTCAACCCAACACCCCGCAGTTTACCACATATGGTGGAGAATGTGGGCATCTCAGTAGCTTTGGGTGCCGTGGGGTTGAACGTGCAGAGAATACCATGGATTATCTGGTGGTTTATCATCAGCCAGCAGAAGCAACAGGCTCTCCAGGAGCAAGCACTTGTGGAGCAGCGCCAACAAAACCTTAGACTGGTAGCGCAGGTAGCCCAGTTGGAGGCTGGGATGGCTCAGGAGTCTATTCCAAGTCAGTTCCTGGTTAAGTTAACCTCTTGCGACGAGTAATCCCGTATCCGGGATCCTATTTATAGCCTCAAGCTCATTACCATAACGCAACGTTAACTATTCATGAAAATCGCAAATGAAATGAAATAAATATATTTGCTCTCAAGCTTAGCCTTTTGTTAACAACACTGTCATCTCAGATTTTCAAAATATGCTTTTGAACCATAGCTAAACAAGCATTTCTGTAAGAGTATTGATAGCTAGCATAGCATTAAGCCTAGAATTCAGCAGGCAACATTTTCACAAAAACAAGAAAAGCATTCAAATAAAATCATTTACCTTTGAAGAACTTCAGATGTTTTCAATGAGGAGACTCAGTTAGATAGCAAATGTTCAGTTTTTCCCAAAATATTATTTGTGTAGGACA